>NC_057863.1:36390356-36717856 GCF_019393635.1 Dromiciops gliroides
GATAAAACTTACTGATTGGAGTAGAAACTTTTGGTCAGGATCTTTGGAGTGGGACAATGGAAAAGTGGTTTTTCTGTTTGCTTGTTTTTTGGGTTTTTTGGGGTTTTTTTTGAGGAAGTCAGAGCGGAGGGTTTAGGGGGAAGTGAGCACTCTGTTCACGAGGTCTGGCTTCTTGGGGAATGAGGATTCCCTGCCCTTCCTTTTGCTTGCTTTAGGTATTATATACGGTGTCGGACTATTTGAGCACTTCTGACCGAGCATTGTCTTGTTCAAATTCTGTCAGAATGTTGATTCTATTCTTTGTGAAGGCATCAAGCAAGTCTGAGAACCCACCTAGTTTGGTGTCAGATCCCTGATTATTCTGTGTGTGTGTGTGTGTGTGTGTGTGTGTGTGTGTCTGTCTGTCTGTCTGTCTCTGTCTCTGTCTCTCTGCCTCTCTGTCTGGTTGTCTCTCTCTGTATGTCTCTCTATGTCTGTGTCTCTTTCTCTCTCTCTGTCTCTGTCTCCCCCCTCCCGAAAACATTTTTGGGAATTCCGAATTGAAATTTCAATCCTTTGCTTTCACAATAGAGAACACAACACATTTGTGCTACTTTTATTCCTGGTGATCATTTTGATATATTGTTTTGCTTCCTTAGTTATAGTTGTTGTTTTTTAATGTGATATTCATTCAAAGAGTTTTTATTGAGGAAATTAAAGGAGGGCAAACAAAAAACGTTGGGGCCGCTATTTTCTGAAAAGAAAGGCTGAATAGAAAATGCAAGCATCCACATTTAGAAGATCATTTGGATCTTCGCATATAGATCTTTGCTATTTAGCCCCCCTGCTTAAGCCATCACACTGAGACAAAAGGGATATGTTTGACTAGGAAATCTTCTTGCCCATATGTGCAATACAAATGACAACACAGGCTGGGGCAAGGGGGTGGGGTTCAGAAGATCTGAGATCAAATTCCACCACAGACACTGCCTGTGTGACAAGTCACTTACCATCCCTGGACTTCAGTTTCCTCTTTTGTAATAGAAGAGGATTGGACTAGATGTCTTCCCTCGTCTCTTCCAGCTAACTATACAGTGTTATATATCAATGCACCAAGAATGTTCCAGGAACTATGCAGTTGCCCTGAATAATAAGGCACAGTGGAACATGTATATGTATAGTCTATTCAGAGTCTCTCCATCTGTTGTGGAATCCCAGTAAGCTATGGAATGATCTTCACCAACACCTGTCAGAAGTGTGTCGTTGTTAGTTCTGGGAAGGCTTTTCTGACTTATAGAGCTCACCCTCTATGCCATGTTCAAGGTTATGCCTGGGGAACTTTATGCTGATAGGAGCTAGATTTCTGATGCTTTCCCTGCCCTGTTTTGTTTGTTCTCACTCACTATTAGCTTCCCAGAAACCAGGGTCAGCATTTCCAGCAAATATGCCCAAATAAAGCCACAAAACCGAAGACAAATTCAAGAGGAAAAAAGTCTCCTCGCCTGGCCTAATGAACAGCCATCACTTTGAAAGAGACTCTGCCGGGCTTCATAAATCTTTTCCCGGCAATCAGAGGAAGCAGGGATGAGATCAGTGCCTGTATGTGTGTTTGCACCCCTACTTTAAAAGAAGAAAAAAGCTCATTTAATTTTCAGTGCGGAATGCATTGTCTGCACTGTTCTGTTGCTGATCTTATCAGAGTTGAAAAGCATCAGTTTAGTAGTTCCAAGCCATCAGCAGAGCTATGGCGTAGAAACCCTGGTGTTCTCTTTGCTTTTGCAGTGAGATTCCTGGGTGAAGGTTGTTAAACAGGTAAAAAACAAAACAAAACAAAAAACAATGAGGAAGCAGACAGACCTGTAGACTGTTGGTTACAAAGTGACTTTCAGCCATATGAAAAGAACCTCTTAGGAACTGATCCTTCAAGGAGCAATTAACATTTATTAAAGCACCTATTATGTTCTCAGGGCTTGCATATGAATGTCAGAGAACCACTGAGTCTCCTTGCGAAGCTCAGGCTCCTTTAATGAACATAGTCATTCATTCAGCTCTAGGCACGGTGCTTGGTGCTTAGGAGAGAGTTAAAAATAACCCCAGTCCTCAAGGGTTTGACCTTTTATTAGGGGCAAGGGGAAAACAGATCCAGTTGGCATCTCAGGTTCAATAAGGACTTGTTACCTTTCTCTAAAAGCACTCCCCTCTCCTAACTTTCAAGTTTCTATTGAGGGTGCCATTTCCTTTGTAATCACCCAGGACAGAATGCTTGGGGGTCATGTTTGATTCCTTCCCATCTCTCATGCCTCACATCCAGTCCCATCTCGTATCTACTTGTTTGCATATGTAATCTCTCCTCAGCCCTATGCCCAGAATGTAAAATTCTTGAGGGCAGGCTCTGATTTATTTTTGTATTTTGAGAGACTATCAAAGTACTGAACACATTTTGCTTGGGGAGAAGGGACTCTGCTTTCATGGGTATAAGGAACTTCGGGTGAGAAAACTCCCTGTACTAATACAGATTGATTGGTAACTGCTTTGCAACTAATAGTCCAGGCCAGCTCCCTGCAGGAGGGAGTAGTTAAATGAGTAGCACATGGTCTCGTAATTAGCACGCATCAGAACTCAGGTCTTGCTCCTTCATAATGCTCATTCTCTATCCACTCTACCATAGTTGCCTTTTATTTGACATATAGATATTAAATAATAAATGATTGGTGAATGAATGAATGTATGAATGAATGAATGGGAAACAAAATAAACTCAGATAAGGCAATGAAATACAAATAATTTTGGCAAGTAGAATGAAGACGATTGCAAAGCCTTGGTTGGTAAAAAGCATCCTCCTCAGATCATCTTTCTTGAGGATCAGGCTAGGCCAAAGGCACTAAAATTACCCATGAGGGTTCATTGCTATCTGGATAGGTCCTATAAATGATCAAAACAAACCCAGAAGGAAGTTAAATGTGTTTGTTGGTAAATAGCTTAATAGAAGTTATTAAAAGGTTTTGCAGCACTTTCCAATTATGTGCCTTATGAGCAGCCATACTTCCTGCTAGTTGTTCTCTCTAATAGATTGCTCCATCTCTCAGAAATGCTGAGTTGGGCACAGACAATGCATCAAATCATGGCTGTCTTGAGTGGGCATATTCGCAGAATATCACTGGCACCCCATCGTGTGCTTTGAATGATAATAGAGAGGACCTTCTACAACCACATGCCTGCCAGATTGCCTCTATTCACCAATTGGACTGCTGACAATAGAGAGTTGAAAAGAACATCCATTGTATCTCTCTTCCCTGTAGATTTCAGCCTATCTCTTACACCTGGGGAGCTGATCAAGTGTGCGCTGATCACAGGTCTCCATATGCTCTTGCCAGTTGAGGTTTCAGATAGGACCCTGAATCCAGATGAGGGTGAAGGACTTACAAGGTTGTCCCGAGGCTAAATGAGCACAGACTTTAATTATCTTTGCAGATGTGCAAACTCTTTATTGATTTTAAATTACATTCCTTTAATTGGTGGTGAAAAGTTAACAGGAACATTTTTAGCTTAGGTAGGGGTATAAAATAGCCTGTTTGGGTCTAAAAAGAAATAAAAATAAACTTTCAAGGAAAAAAAAAAGAACTATGTTTAGGTCAACATGAAACAGAATTTCTCCAAGTTATGTAAACTGAGGTATCAAGATGAGAATAAAAACATGATACTCATATTCTTTTTTAAGCTTTAAAAAATTCATACACAATATAGATATAGAAAGATAGATGGGTGCTGCTTGATATAGCATCTCACCCATGTGAGTAGTTTCTCCACAGGTACAGATTGCAACCCATGGCAAGTCTTCTTTACCTGAGCTACTCTGGCTTGTACCTTGACTTTGTCAGGCCTTGAACTCAGAAGATGTCTTGCTAATGCATGATACTGTTTCTCTATCCACTCTAGCTGCTTTCTGTCTGACATATAGATGGTGATTAATAAATAACTGATGAATGAATGACTGACTGACTGACTGACTGACTGACTGACTGACTGACTGAATGAATGAATGAATGAATGAATGAATGACTCAGGCATTCTGGCGGAATTCCTCTAGATTCCTCAACATTGCATCAATACCAATGGAATCCATGGGCTATCTCTCAAAGAAGCTATGGAATATTGAACTCCAGTCTAGCCAGAGTGCAGTCATGCAAACCTGTCTCCTCCATAGTTCTGCCTCTCTCAATACTGCCTAAGACCATATTAGCTTTCTGGGTCTTATTATTGTCCCCTGTACGGATATTGAACTTCAGTTCATTACATCCCCCAGATATTTTTCAGAAGAATGTCTGTCTTTCCATGCTTTTCCTTTATTGTACTTGTGAAGTCACCTGAAAAGTATTTTCAAAGGATAAATAACAACTAACAACTTATTCTGTAACTAAGGAGCCATTTCCAACATACATATATATATATATATATATAAACATAGACATATACATATATGTCTATGTTTATAATTACTAATTATAAGAAGGATTAGCATTTATATAGGACTTTGAGGTTTACAAGGTGTCATCTCATTAGATTGACACCTTGTCTTCCTCCCTCTCCACCCCCAAGCCGGAGGACAAGAATTGTTTCATATGTGCTATGCTTGTATGACCAGCATTTCCTAGCACCTAGAGCAGAGTAGTTGCTCAATCAAAGATTTGTTGAATAGAATACTAAGAGGTCACATTCATATAGCACTTTTAACGCATGCACTTTGTAACATACTTTACATTCCGTATCACATTTTATTCTCATTCTGTGACCTTAAAGGAACAATCATACCCCATACTATGGAATGCCAAAGCTACAAAAGACCTCAGGAATCATCTCTCCCTTTTGTTTCTATCATAGACCCTCTCAGCAGTCTGGTGAAGGCACTGGACCCCCTCTGGGAATAATGTTTGTTACCTCCATTCATATTTTTTTCTGGGGCAGTGAGGGTTAAGTTACTTGCCCAGGGTCACACAGCTAATAAGCATCAAGTTTCTGAGGTCAGATTTAAACTCATATCCTCCTGAATCCAGGGCTGGGGCTTTACCCACTGCATCACCTAGCTGCCCTGCCCCCCCCATTCATAATTAAGGAAATGCTAAATTTCAGTTGGAGGTTACTGAAAATAGATATTTTCCCCACCCAATATCATGAAATCTATTAGTGGACCTCCAAATGCTGTGACCCAGCTAAACTTCACTGCTTTGACAGGAGGAGCAACTGATATCCAGGCAGGTTAAAGAACTTGCCCCTGGTTGCACAAATCCTCATTTTCCAATCCAGAACTTTTTCTACTGGACACATTACCCACAGGTACATTTTTTAGGGAAACATGCAGCCCTCTAAATTTTGGTAGAATTGCCTTTATCCTGCTTCAAAGGAAAAGTAATGCCATGTAAATACTTCCAGGTTTGAAATCTTTCTTTGGTCAGTTCCTGGAGGCAGAGTTATCTACCCTCTACTCTCCAGCCTGGCGGCTTTGGGACAGGGACCTTTCTGCACCCAGCCTTGGCTTCTTTCCTGCCCACAGTAAAATCAACAGGTCTCTTAAGCTGCACATTTACGTCTCATTCCAACCCCTTGATATCTTCTGGAAGGACGAGGGACTCTTGGCCTGTGGGTGTTTCTCAGGATAGAGACATCAGTCTTAAATACTATTTGTCCTATTTGACTAGTCAAAGATGGGGGAGATGAAAACAGCAAGGTGCCTGTGTCTGTTTCTAAGACACAGCCGTAGGGCAGCTGTACTGGAGACACCAAACGGGTCAGACTGGTTGGACGTCCACGACGTGGTGGGAAAAGTATCTTGGTGTTCATCATCATAAAGCATGCCTGTGAGTGCTTTGAAATTATTCTAAGATTCTGAAGAGGAGGAGCCAGTTTCTGATTCCTCCTCCTTTCCATGTCACAGTAACACCTGGGAACTTTTACAAGCCCTTTAAGTGAGAGCACAGCCAAGGGGCTCTCATTGAAACTCTCAGAGTCTAAATTAGGGGAAGCACCTACACTGGTATTTAGCTATTAGGTTAGGGAAGCCAAGGCCCTGGGGCTGAGGGATTATGGAGGCTGCAGGAGGGAGGCATGGAGCACTTAGCAAGTCACTGCATTCTAGGTAAGGGCTTCGCCAGAGAACTCAAGTTTCAATGGTCTTTGGACTTGGGAAACAAGAGCATGGGTATGGATAAGGAGAAATCGCTTCAGATAACACCACAGTCTGAAGGTCTAGATGAGAAACTCGATAATTTGGGAGCTTCACCCAGGTAAAATGGAGAGATTTTACATCTAAGTAGACTGTAAACTCCTTGAGGAAAGGAGCTATTAGATGTCTGTTCCCATTGACTAGCAAAGAACCTGGAATGGAGCAGGGGCTTAGGAAATGTGTGTTAGAATGAATCTAAATGAACCCAGTCCTATTAGCCCAGTGGAAAGGGTGTTAGATTTGAAGATAGTGGACCCAAATTAAATCTTGGCTCTCACCAAGGACCTCAGTTTCCTCATACAAAAAACTAGATCAGCTGGATACATTTTCTCTATAGATAGGATGCAAGAACACACCTTTTCAAACTTATTCCATCTTACCTAGAATGTCTTTGTATTTCCAGTGCTTAGAACACCAGAATTACTAGAATACTTAGAACTACTAAAACACCCAGTAGGGTGCTTATTAAATGCTTTGTTGCCTGCCTGACTGTGATAGCTGCACATCTCCCCCAGTAGAATGAATGTCCCGCCATCTCCAATCTCATGCCATTTTACTTAGAACATAGGACTGTTTCATTTTTGTCTTTGTATTTCCAGTGCCTGGCACAATCCCTGGTACCTAGGAGGGGTTTAATAATGTGTGCTGATTGATTGATAGATTCTGTGAATGCTTGCGTCCTGCAGGCAAAGGAGAGAATAAGAGAACACCTGAATTAGAGCGAAGACTACCAGGCTAACTTAGCTATGAAGACCCTTATACACACAAAGAAAGAAAGAAAGCAAATCCTGGTCTTTATGAGAAGTTGTACCTCTCTCACCCCCTCCCCTCCCCCAAAAGGTTCTGTGCTTGAAGGGAACAGAACATAGTGATGACTCAAGTTGGGGTGGGGGAAGCAGGTATAGCTTTCTCTAATATTTTGACATGTCAATGTCAAGCTTTTTTCTGTGCTCTTAAAAATGGTTAATGTCTGACTACTCTGTTTGGGTTGAGTCACATTTCTTAGGCAGAAGTACTGTTGTTTTAGAGAGAAAGTTTTAAAACTTTAATTAAGGTAGTCATAAAACTTTTCCATAGAAAGGGTGTTGCATAACTCCAAGGTGACATAATTATCAAAAGGCTATTATTAATTTTCCATTATGAATTTTTTCATATACATAGGGAAAATCCATCATTGAATCAGCTCCTTATGCCTTTCTTAGAGGCATGAGACATAGCTGTAGCAATAAGATTAGGATTATAGGTGTGTAATGGCTCTGTAATTATTACATTTTATGCTTTTTTTCTTTTTGGGGATCTGGAAATAGTTTAAACAGATCTAGATAATAAAGTGGGTTAGTTGTAAACCCACTGCCTCCCCCGCCTCCAACCCTGTCTTTGAGGGCTTTTAACCAGACATATCCTCAACTCTTCATCTGAACATCCTATACTTGGCATCTAAGATGAAGAGGAATTGGGCTCCTTGACACAATTGGGCAGAAGCTCTGATGAGGGTGAAAAATACATAAAAGGGCATTGAGCTGCCTTTTATCCTTTGAGCTCCTAATCTCTCTCCAAGAAAAGTATGTGTAAATAGTTTGCCTTGACAATTCCTACCTTGTTGCCAGAGATAGATTTATTTAACCGTCTTCCACAGTTGAACACTTTTAAGGACAGATTCGTAAATGCCCTTGGTTCATTTGGATTTAAAATCCATCCACCTGTCTTTCTTAAGCCTCAGATCAGGGGAACACAGGTTGTTCAGTATGAGCTAAAAAATACAATGTGGTATTACTTAGAGGATAGGGCATAAGAGCCCATATAAAGGAGACTTGGAGATAAGAAACGTTCGGAGAAAAGCAAACTGACTTTAAAGATGTTTGAATCGATGACATGCATATGTGGGATCAGAACAGCCTCAAAGTTATGCAGCCATAGACCTTCCCCCTATCCACACACTGGGAAGAATCCCATGCAATCTTTGGAGGTCGTTTCTACCCTTGTGCTTCAAACAATTTCTTAAGGTCTCTTCTAGTTCTGCGTGAGGTTCCTTTTAAAACACTAAATGGAGGGTTGGCCAAAAGGAAGTGTCCTGGTGATAGGTTTTGCGATTTGTTTCATGTCAGCCTCTTTGGTTCCTTTAATACTGTAGTTGGTGAGTCCCTCCTACTTGGAGAAAATTGATGAAAAGCTTATTTTGAGTCTGTAAAGTCCATGGAAGAGAGGGACCAGATCTGTGATTTTACTGGTGTAGGGGACTCTGGAGTGAGGAAACTCTCTCTACCAATTCAGGTTAGCCCTTTCTCTGCAGAATATCAACAATTAATTGGTCAATCAAAAAGCATTTAATAAGTAGTAATTGTGCCCAGGGCTTGTGCTAAACTCTGGGAAACTGAGAAAATGAGTCTGCAAAGGCAGGTTTGAGCCAAATTGTGGAACACTTTGAATACAAGGCTTATTCTTTTGGCAGTATGCACAACCTCTGAATGTCTTCTGCTTTTTAGTTTTTTAAGCAAGAGACCTGGTCAGATTTGCATCTTAGGGAAAATTGTCTTGAAAGCAACTTGGAGGGGAGACAGGAGGGAAGGATGTTGATGAAAAGTCCAACAAAGAGACATCTAGGGGGAAGCTAGGTGGCACAGTGGATAAAGCACCAGCCCTGGATTCAGGAGGACCTGAGTTCCGTGTGACCTCAGACACTTGACGCTTACTAGCTGTGTGACCCTGGGCAAGTCGCTTAAGCCTCATTGCCCAGAGAGAGAGAGAGAGAGAGAGAGAGAGAGAGAGAGAGAGAGAGAGAGAGAGAGAGAGAGAGAGAGAGAGAGAGAGAGAATCTAAGGTCTGAGCTTCAGTAGTAGCTGGGGGAGTAAAGAGAAAGGAATGGGCAAGCTCAGTGTCATGGAGGTAGAATCAACAGAACCCTCTAACAGATCAGATATAGAGCATGAGGGCATGGGAAGAATCAAGCCAGATTCTAAAATTATGATCTTGGATGACTGGGAGGATGACAGTGCCCTCCACAGCAATAGGGAAATTCAAAGATTTGAAGGTCTGTTTTGCAAAAGAGGAATTAGCCTGGTTCTCTATGGTTCTAGAGAGCAGAGAAAGGAACCAGAGGCACTAAGAATTAGAGCTATTTGAAAGTAGAGTAGGCTTCCTCAGGAGGGACCCGGCTCCACTCTTCTGCGTGAGAAATTCTCATTCCAGTGTAGATTGTACAGGATAGCCTGTGAGATCTCTTGTAACTCATAGATTCTTGACTCAGTGGAAAGAAATTTATTGCGTAAAGCTTTCATGGTGATAGAGGATAAGTTTTGTTTGTCTAAGAAACCAATAGTTGAGCCTTGACTATAAAAAACTTAAAAAAAAATTTGTAGGATTTAATCTACTTCAGAGCAGAGACCTTTTTTTGGTTTTGTCTTTGTATTCTAGCACAGCTCCTTACAGAGTAGCTGCTTAATCAGCTCTTGTTTATTGAATTAATTATTTTCCTTGGTTAAATTAGAAAAGTTTAGGATTTTTCTATATCATTTCTATATTATTATATTATATATCATATATATTATTCATATATTATGTTATATCTTTTTATCAAAGAAGTTTTATTGATCATCATAATTTTTGCTCTGGGCTATCTTATATACTGGTAGAAAATGGGGGCAGCTAGGTGGTGCAATGGATAGAGCATCGGGCCCTGGATTCAGGAGGACCTGAGTTCAAATCTGGACTCAGACACTTAACACTTACTAGCTACATGACTCTGGGCAAATCACTTAACCCTCAATGTGGCAAAAAACAAACAACAACAACAAAAACAAAAACATACTGGTAGAAATTAAAGAGATATAAGCCATAAACAACTAGCTAAGAAGTACCTCTCTTTTTAGGCATATAAGTATAATATGAAACAATTATTTTTATTATTACTCTTATTATATTAGTATCATTAGTGGACTTACACTATTATAATTTACTCTATTTTATTCTATTTTATCATTTTTAAGAAACATTGAATAATTAAATGCTAACTTTTGTGGTGCAAGTTTTAAGTTTGAGAAGGAGAATCCATATTTTTGGGATTAGAGGAGTTTAAACAATATTATGATGGACATTTGATTTAAACTGGGATGGAAGGGATTTGAACTTGAATGGAAGTTGCACGTACATAATGGCTTCAATGGATAGGGGGGCACATTAAAAAGACAGTGCAGGACAAAGGAGTGGGTTCATTTCAAGGAATGATAGGAAATAAAAAATCAGGAGTATCTTCTTTAGTGGTGAGAGTGTCCACATCAGGAATTGCCTATAAAGATAAGAAGATAGGTATAGACCACACTGTATATACATTGCACATTACTGTATGAAACATTGGGTGTACAAAGACAATTTATGTTTCTTTGCTCCATGGCTCTCTTTTTCTTTTGTCCCCCCCCACCACATGATATTGATTCTTTTTAACATGGTATATATTTTGGTACTTTCATTTTACTCTCTTCTCTCTGCATTTCTTTTCATATTTCTTTTTCATTTTTGCAGCTGTGATTTCTGTTGTTTATGTGCTGTACTTTTTCCAGGTCTTCCTCAGTCTTTAGCTGTATAGGTTATTTCGTGTGTGTGTGTGTGTGTGTGTGTGTGTGTGTGTGTGTGGTGTGTATCATGTGTTTTGTTCCTAGAAGAGATAAATGTGCTGTGGGTATTTTTCTACAGATAATTTTTCTTCCCTTTAATAGCATCCTTGGGGAATTATGCTAGTAGTGAGCTCACTGAGTCAAAGGGTTTGGATAGTTCCGTAGCTCTTAATGTATATTTTCATAATGCCTTTCAAGAAGAATGCACCAATTAGTTAGATAGCTATACAGGGAAAAGTACTTCTATTGCATTATAAATGAATCATGTTCCACAAACAGAGACCTGGAACTAGTGTCTTTATTTCTGAACTCTGTATTGATTCTCATCAGTCTTTCAGTTGCCAGATCTTATAGTTTCTATATGCTTTGTCTCTCTGTATGCTCTCTCGCCTTATATCTGACTGCCTCTTAGATCCCTAGTTTCCCTTAAGACTCAGTTCACATCCTCATTTCTATGGGTGCCCTTTCCAGCCCCGTAGCTGTTATGACTTTCACCTTTAGGGTCACCTTCCATTTCATCTATCTTTTGTATGTATATTCATATACACCTCTGCTTTGTGATATATTCCTGGTGCTTAGCACAGTTCATACAGCACGGTGAGCACTTGATATAGCCTTATTTCAGGCTTATTTCACACTCTTCCCTTGCAATTATTCTCTCTTCCACCCAAAAGGATCTCCTTGCTGTGGTTCCCCAAACTTGGCCTTCTATCACCTGCCTCTGTAATTGTGCACAGACTGTTGGTCCTCATGCCTGGAATACAACCCCTCCTGATCTTTGCCTCTTAGAATCTCCAGTTTTCTCTGAAACTAAGCTTAAACACTAACTCCTACAAAAAAAGTGTTTCCTGATGGTGCATTGAAAGATTAAGTTCTTTCTTCCTTTCAAATTATTACATGGATACCAGCAAAAAACCCAGGGCATGACACATGCTCGATGTATGCTTGTTGATTGCTTAATTAGCATTTTGACATTTTATCCTCACCCCACCCTCCCTCCCAGTAGGAAGGAAACTCTTGGGAGATCCCTGTCACTTGTCTTAGTGTTTCCAATACTTAGTCCCTGGCACCTAGTCAACACAACAAATGCTTTTTGGATTGGGCTGGTTTGGATTGATAGAATATATATTCAGAAAACCAAAAAAAAAATTTAAGGAATTTAAAAGAAAAAAAGAGAAACCGCTTAATCAGGAAAATAAAGACACACATGTTTTCCATCTCAAGATTCCTGGTATTTGAAATATGAGCTTTGAGTAATGGGTAGCTGACAAGTTTTAATGTACATAATATAACTAAATATGTTTCTCTATTGATTCCTATCAAATTTTGAAAGGATAGCTTAGATTTACTCTGAGTAAGAGAGGGATTGATTGGGTTCCTTTGGTCATTTTTAAGGGTCAGCCATGATTACAAGGGTAGAAAAAGTGCATATCATGGTGCTAGTAATATTTTTCAACATTTTGCATCTCCTACTGAATGCTCTGAGATGAGTAAAGATGATTCTGCCTTCTCAGCTTTTTTGTTCCTTTGTAGTTGAGTAGGAATTTAAAAACAGAACTGTAGGTCTAATAGCTGGTACACGTGGTCATTAGAGTGATTGATTTTTAGTTCAATTTTATTTCCAAGTTGACTCTTTTATTCTTATATAATATTAGTCTCTAGGTTGTGAAATTCAGAAGGTCACATTTTTATACTCTTGCCTGTGAACTTCTTCCCCATTTGCATGTATTCCTTTTTTTCTCCGTGTTCTAGATTTCTTTAAGATTTTCCTTTTCCTTCATGAACATTATACAACTGGTCAGTGGTTGTGCTGAAAGTCAATAAGATTGTTATTAAATTATTGTAACATATTTATGAACATACCCAGGCAATACATGAATTATTAACTTTCCCTATGCTGATGGTGATAGATTCTTTAAAAGGTCACCTCACACAAAGAATTTGGGATAATTGCCTAAGTCTATGAGGTTTTCCTTTCCACATTGGTAATTTGCTCTAGTTTCTTCCCATTAACCATGTACTTCTCCAATATCCTTTGCTTCATTCACAACCAAAACTCTTCCAAAATTGTGGTCTTCCATGCCCTGCAATTGTGGATGGAGAAAAGAAAGGAAGGGGAGGAAGGAAAAAGAGAGGGAGGGAGAGGGGAAGGGAGAGAAGAAGAAAGTAATGGAAGAAGGAAGGAAGGAGAGAAAAAGGAAGGATGGATGGATGGAAGGAAGGAAAAGGAGAATGGGGGAGGGAGGAAGTATGAATGGATGAAAGAAAAGGAGAGAGGGAGGAGGGGAGGGAGGAAAATAGGAAATAAGGAATCAATTCTAAAGTGCCTACTGTGACGAGTAAAACTAAATGTGTGGTAACCTTAAATTAGAAGCTTTTAGCACCAGTCTTTGGACATTAAGCATTTATTAAAGCATAGTAAAGAGAGAACACGTGGAATTCAGAAAGTTTAAGAAGAAGCCTATCTACCCTATGGTTCAGCCTGGCCTCCTTCTTCTCCTTCTCTTCTGCCACCTCGAGTTTCCAGCCAGAGAAAAAAGACAGGGAGCCAGCCTTACTTCCTATTTCCTGCTTCCCTCCCCCAAAGAGGCTGTCTTTCAAGCTGATTGGTTAGAATGGTTCACTGGACTTTAGGGTGGTCTCCTTGTTAAGTTCAAAGTCCTTAGCTTCTGAGAACAATACCCTATTTAGGGCTGGCCAGATGGGGTTTTGATTTGATTAACTTTAAGTAGGTTCTCAGTCAGTCTCACTTAATTCAATCAATTCTAAATCAATCTCCAGGTGGGGTCTTTGGGCATCTGCCAAATCCCATTATTTTTGGCCAAATCCCATTATTTTCTCACACCACCTAATATGTACCAGGCACTAAGATGAGCACTCTACAAATAGTATTCATTTGATCCTTAAAACAACCATGGGAAGCAGGTACTATTATTCTTCATTCAGTTGGGGAAACTGATGCAGAGAGCTATTAAGTGATTTGCCCAGGGTCACACAACCAGTAAGTGTCTGAGGCTCTTTTCGAACTCAAATCTTCCCAGTTTTAGTTATAGCATGCTATATCCAGTGTTTCTCCAGCTGCCTAAGTAGAGCATCACTGAAAAAATGCAAACGAAGTATATAATGGTAATATGATAGAGCCCAACATCTGTGAAGTACTAGAGCTAAATATGTGGCTGGTCAAGTAGGGATAACTGGCCGGGGTGATTTGCTTTGTGGAGGGTGGATGGGGTGCTTTAACACAGAGATTAGGGAGATCATGCTATTCTATGATACAGAATTCCCTAAATCCCTCTCCCAACATAAAAGTCTCACAGAGTGGCTCTTTTTCAGGGGAACCAAACCAAGAGGGAAAGAAGGTATAAAGGGCAACAACAGCACCTCCTAGGAATCTTGGAAAAAGTATGGCTTAGAACATGCTCTTCAGAAAACGATTCTTGCATGAGGAAGTGTTTCCTCCTCTTGTGCTATCAAAAACATAATGGATCCACTCTTCCCGTGCTTGCTATTTGAAGCAGAGCTTGTCTTAGACTGAACTGTGAGATAGATGGATAGTTAACTAGATGATAGATGATAGATGATAAATTGATAGATGATAGATAGATAGGTAGATAGATAGATTAGATTGATTAGACAGATGAAATTATTAAATGCTTACTGGGTTCCAGACACTGTGATAACTGCTGATGACAGAAAAACAATAAGGCAAAACAGTACCTTCCCTCAGTGAGCTTAGGTTCTAATGGAGATGCAAGACAACACATAAAGGGGAGAGGTAATTAAGGGGCAGAGAGGAGAAGAAGCTTGGACAGTTGAGTCAGGAGTGAAATGAGCATGGCTGTGGCCCTTCCTGAAAAAACAGTCAGGCTGAAGGAGTCACCCCCTGAGCAGAACTGGACCTCAGGGTGGAGGTTTCTCCAGGCTTGCTGGCAAAGAGAGTCTGCAGAGCTCAGTCATAAGTAAAGCTTTCAAACAATTTCCTTTTCCCCATCTGGCTTTCACTTTATGAAACCATATTTTAGTCAAGCTGGAACAAGTCCAGGTGAGTGTCATTAGAATGGAGAGAAGACTGGAGAATAGATCTTGGGAGAATGAATAGAAAGATCTGGAAATGTTTAACCTCAGAGAAAAGAGGACGTGAGCTCCTTATCTGGCCATCAATCTCTTTGATAGTCTTCGCACCACTGGTATTATGTTGCAACCTACTCACCTTCCACACACCTTTCCATTGCTCATGAGAAGGCCTGAAATTTTACTTCTTCAAAAACAGTCATATGGTATCAGTGAAAGTACATTATTTAAAGTATGAGACTTAGAGGAGCGACAAATGAGCAGAAGATACCTCTCAAAATGATTTCCCCAGAGCAATAAGGTCCATTATTTTCCTCCACTAATATTCCTCACTGCCCATTAGGGTAGTCTGTCCAAGACATGTGGACCAAAGGAGAAGCTCTATGAGCAGTCTATCCCATTGAATATCATAGGCTGGATAATAGACATTCTTAATTCATTTGCTTCTTCCTGTGCTGTAGAACTCTTATGGATGATTACTGGTCTCATATAAGAGGCTCTGAAATTTCTGGGGCCTTAAGATAATTAAAACAGTATAATTAGAAATCAGGAGAAGCTCAAGGACCCCAGCATCCATAGGGAATCCCTTCTCAATTTGGACTCAAGCCTGCATGCTTTCCTCATCAGCAACAAATTGTTTTGGCTAGCTTAATCCAAGCCATCATTTCAGTTATCTCTACTATTGTGTCTTTGGGAGAATTTTGTGGGATTTTGAATATAATAAATGGGAGATGTCTAACTGCAAGAAAACTGTTAGGGTGGCAATTTACTCTACTGAATCATATACTTTAAAAAAATAGTCAAAACATCCTTAGCCCAGTGGAATATTGTATTCTCTGCACCTCTCAGACGGTTATAAGATTGTCTTAAAGATGTGGTCTACTTGCAGTGGATAGAGCACTGGCCTTGGAGTCAGGAGTACCTGAGTTCAAATCCGGCCTCAGACACTTGACACTTACTAGCTGTGTGACCCTGGGTAGGTCACTTAACCCCCATTGCCCCGCAAAAAACAAAAACAAAAAAACAACCAACCAAACAAGCAAACAAAAAAACAAACAAACAAACAACAAAGATGTGGTCTACCAAAGTATATCCTTTGCAAAA
The DNA here is from genome assembly GCF_019393635.1 of Dromiciops gliroides. Classification (NCBI taxonomy): domain Eukaryota; kingdom Metazoa; phylum Chordata; class Mammalia; order Microbiotheria; family Microbiotheriidae; genus Dromiciops; species Dromiciops gliroides. The sequence goes on from NC_057863.1 coordinate 36,406,335, forward strand.
AGCTACCCTTATCCTTTTCAAAATATTGACATGTGTAGATTATTTTCACAAAGATGTTGATATTTTCTCATTCATCTATCATCTAGCCATCTATCTAACTAGTCATCTATCATCAATCTATTTATGTTTACTTTGTTATTTTTGTTCAGAATTCTGATTTTGTAAGTGTAGGGGATCTGCTGCGGAAAAGACTTCTCTTGAGGTCTCAGCAACTTGTCTGTATCTCACAATCTTACTGAGTTGCTAATGGCAGGGAGAGGTTGTGACTCACGATTTCCATAGCTTATATGGGTCAAATACAGGACATGAACACAGTGATTTATAGCTCAAAGACCTGCCTTTAACCTTATGCCATAGTACATTAAAAGACTTTAGATATGGGAAAGTAGCATGTAGGGTATGTAGAGTCATGACTAAGGTTGGGGAGTATGTAGTTTTTCTCCAAGTGCCAATATCCTTTTTGTTGTTGTCATCTATTGACTTACAGCTCACCATTCCGTCTCACTAATCAATTCTGTACCTGAATCAAAATCTTCTCTTCTCTTACCCCTGCTCCACTTCAACCATCCTCGACATCAAGTTCTACCATTTCTTCAGCTCCCAAGACCTCTTCCTCCTTGACTATCTCATCAACTTTTGCTTTCAATCATTCCTTAAACATTTCTTGCCCCAGGTGACCAAATTCCTAGGTATGGCTCTGGAGTTAGTTGTTGTGGCTGTTTTCTTTTTTTAGTGTTAATGAGGTTCGCTATTCCTTCCCTCCCCCATATATTGGTATTTTCCCTCTTGTAGATATCATTGAGGAACATTCTTCAGGGCCCTCAAACTTCAATTGCTTCAAGCATGGAATTTCTCTTTGCATCCTTGATCTAGTCTAATTTCTCTTATGGTCTTTGTTATTTTTAGTGTGATTTCTAATTCTTCATTTAACACATTAGGGACTAAAATCTTTAGGATCTAGATCTGATGGCTCTAGTATTAATTTTTAAATTTTATTTATTTATTTATTTGTTTTTTTGGGTGAGGCGATTGGGGTTAAGTGACTTGCCCAGGGTCACACAGCTAGTAAGTGTTAAGTGTCTGAGGCTGGATTTGAACTCAGGTCCTTCTGAATCCAGGGCCGGTGCTCTATCTACTGCGCCACAATGCTGCCCCCTGGCTCTAGTATTATTGATGGGAATATTTTATTATAATAATTTTGACAAATTGTTTCCATTTTCAGCCTCTTTTATATTTATTTATTTGCTGCTATTTTCTAGGTACATAGGATTTTGCCTAAAATATAAAGGGAAGAGGATCAATTTCTTTTATGTATATATTATTTCTTTTATTTAGCAACAAATGACTCTCTAAGCCAGCAATTTTGTGGTAAATTAATATCTACTCTAGAAAAGGAAATGAGATCTTATGCACAAACTTATATATATGCAAATGATATTTATTAAAGGATATTATTTATAGCTGACTAATATTAGGAAAGTAGAGCAAGGGGAGATGCTACAGGTTTGGGGGTCTGTGTCTCAGAGTGAGGCTCCAATAGGGGTCTGGCACCCTCCATATCAGATTACCTTGCCGAGGATGGGAGGAGTGGTGATAACCAGTGACAGCATTTCAACTTTTCCCTTTATTTTACAGAAAGTTCATTTGTGTGCATGTGCGTGTGTGTGTGTGTGTGTGTATATGTACACACACACACACACACACACACTTTGGCATCTTTGAGTATTTTAATTGGTTGAGGAGATTAAGGAAGGAGAAAAGGAAACCTAAATTTGGTCATGATCTACATTTCTTTTTTAACTGTTAACTCCCCTGAGCTACTTTAAAGAGTATAAAATACAATATAAGTATAGTAATGCACTAATATTAATTTGTTGGTTTTGGCTAATATTTTATATACTGGAATGTGGCAGCTTGCTGTTTAAATGTTAAACAATCAGACCTCCCCCTGGCCAAAAAAATGTTTCAATGATATACTTTTCAGTTTAAACTTCATTAACGTTTTCTCAATCACTTTCTTAAATCTAGACAATCAATCTAACTTTCAGTGGTTGACAATTTCAGAGGTGAAAATTTTCACACTAAATATTGTAAAGTTGCTATCTAGTTATACTGTCCAAAATCTAATGAATGGTCGCCATTAAATTAGAAACTTTAGCAAGAGTTTAGACTTTTTAATCATTTGTTAAGGAGCATAAGAATTTGGTGAAGAGAGAGAGAAAGAGACCTAGATTCAGCTATCTATCTCAGGGAGCCAGTATCTCAAGCTCCACTCCCCCCTGAGGTCCTCACCAAAGAGAGTGCCTCACCCCTTTTTGGTCCCAGAAGCCTCCTGTGAAACCGGACACAGGGCTCTTCCAACACACACAGCTCCAAGCTAATTGGCTGGTAGCTTTGATTGACAGCACCCATGAGCAAACGTCACTTCTTGATGCCAAGGGACCGACCTTCCAAGCCACATGGCTTGCCCTCAGACACGTTCTCCTCATGGCGGAGCTTTCCTACAGTAACTCTCCAGCAGGTGGCGTCACTTCAATTGTCACGAAAATCTAACAATTGGTTCTTGGGAAATGTTTAGAGTTGTATCAGGCATACTCTTGGATGCACTAACTATGAGATGGACCAGCAGGCAGTTACAAATGGATGTGTCTGGGGGCAGCTACGTGGTGCAGTGGATAAAGCACGGACCCTGGATTCAGAAGGACCTGAGTTCAAATCTGGCCTCAGACACTTGACACTTACTAGCTGTGTGACCTTGGGCAAGTCACTTAACCCTCATTGCCTTGCCAAAAAAACAAAAACAAAAAAACAAACCAAATGGATGTGTCTGTGTGTATTTTCTAGCAAGCAATGTCAATTCATTGAAATTCACAAAGGAATGATGACTTTTGGGGTTATAAAACTACCAAATAGCCACCATATCTTTGTAGACTTTTTGGAAGAGTTATAGTAATCTTGCTATTAGGATACACTTCCAAGTTTCAGCCTTTAAATTTTCTCAAGATAATCTAACTGAATTTGGTCTCTCACCAAACATTTTGTAAACTTTTCCCCCTACTACCAATTCTTAGTCTTATGAAACAATACTCTTCGTAATCTTCTACCTTCTTCCTCTTTAAGCTTTTAGAAAATATATGTATTTTTTATTTCTAAAATGGCAAGAAGCTTAAGGATTTGCTGGCTGAAATGTGTTTTATGCTCTTGATCTCTGCATTTTGAGGCTGATTTATGTGAGTTTAACTGGCTTAGGAATTGGTGACCCCCTGAGTCAATGTCTATTCCTTTATCCAATCTTTGAGTGTCAATAGCTTCTTCAAATACATCAGGTTAGAATGATTTTAATCCCATACCATGTTTTCTTTCCATTTTTATTATTTCTTCTAATGTGGAATTAATTTGATTTTTGCTGTAACAAGTAGGATTTGGGGAGGATAATTTTATCATAGGCTTACTTTGCCTCAAACCCTTTGTTTATAAATATTAGTGTGACCTATAATCACACTTATGGACCACAATTTTTAAAGGTGGACACAACCTCACAGAGTGAGTAGCCAGGTCGCACAGTGGATAGAGTAAGTCCCAGGCCTGGAGTTAGGAAGACTCATCTTCCTGAGTTCAAATCTGACCTCAGACTCTTACTGCTGTATGACCCTGGACAAGTCACTTAACCCTGTTTGCCTTAGTTTCCTCATCTGTAAAATGAGCTGAAGAAGCAAGGGCAAACTACTCCAGTGTTCTTGCCAAGGAATCCCCAAGTAAGGGTACAAAGAGTCAGATACTTCTGAAACAAGTAAACAATAACTTAACTTCACAGATCACCTAATACAATGCATACTGTTTTTGTAAATGAGGAAACTAAAAATCACTGAGGTATAGGTCCAAAGGCAGTAAGGATTAGGGGTTCCTCATTTTAGGATAAGGAAATTGAGCCTCCACTTTCCTCAGCATCAGTTTCTTTATCTGTAGAGCCCTTTACAAGCCATACATTACTATATAAACATGTTAGCAATTAGGAATCAGGAAAACCATATACACAATGACCACAGTAACAGAAATGGAAAGATCAATGATGAAAAAGCAATCTGAAAGAACAATTATGACCCCAAGTAAGAGATACAAAAAGACATTTCCCTCATTCCTATGAATAGGTGGGGGAGGATGGAGAGTCAGTTGGGATGAAACACTGTACATGTTGTCAGATCCTGTTTTCCTTTCTTAGTCTTTTAGTTTTTCTTTAATTTATTTTTAAAAACTCTTTTTAATAAGGTTATGCATTTAGATAGCACTCACTGTGTGCTTGGCACTATGCTAAGTGCTTTTATAAATATCTCATTAAATGACTGAGATTGAGGGGAAAGGAATATAGGAGGAAATATAACTGATATAAAAACAAAAGATATCAATAAAATATTTTAAGATAAAGGTTAAGCATTAGTCATTATTATCCTTATTTTCTCAAATTATCTGGGAAAAAAATAGAATTTGGAACTTAACCCTCTCTTCCCCTCCCTCCACCAAAAAACCCCAAATGTATTAGAATCCCAAAGAATGAAGGTGATTCCTTTTCTGAAGGGGGAGCCCAGGTATAGATGAATTAAAATAGAGAAAAAAGGTAGATGAGAGAGGCGGAGTCTATCTCCAGGGACCATCTACATTCTTGTCAGTATCTAATGAAGGCACATTATGTTGTAACCATTGCCCTTTTTAACAAAAGGTCAAATTCTAAAACGTCCCACAAATTCCAGAATTCCTTTGCCAGCCCCTATGCGTATCATTTTCCTGAAAAGAGGATGAGGGTGACATTGTTCCTTTTTTTTTTTAACCCTGTCTCAGTCATTGGAAAAACTGGTAAATATTCTGCAATGCTTTCTGGGCCAGGGATAAAAATGGATAATTCTTTGCCTTTGTTCTAAAACCCTGCACTTTTCTACCAAAACTGCCATGAATGAGTTTGTCTGTACATGCACAGGTGCTGTTTCTTGGAAAAGTCTTGAATTATGTGTTCCCACCTATCTTATCATCCCAATGACATAGAGATCATTCTTATATTGCCAGCACTTTTATTGAAGGCAGTAAAGCTTTGGAGTGCTTTGGGGGTAAATGTGTTCTCCTAAATTCCTCATCAGTTTGACCATTTGCCTTCGCTCATAAAAAAAAAAAAAGTCATAGGTGGCTATAGACTTATAGAAAGGGATGTAAATTCACCTCCCTGGAATGGACTGTTAGGAAACTTGGTAAACAGTCATTGCTTTATGGATGCCAGAGGTTTTTTTTTTCCTCTTCAGTGTTCCTGAGTTAACAAGTCACATGTAAAAGCCGTCAGCTTCTTTATATTATACATAAACATAGTAAAAAATGTTACACCACATAACTTTGACTTAGTCGATAATTCCAGGCTTAGCCTAAGGCTCTGAAATGAAAATTATTCCTGTTACACTTTTTAATTACGCCATAAACTTCGTGAAATAGCTATTGATCTTCAGTATCTGGCATGAGCAAAGTTGTTTTTTTTTTTTCCCTTCTTGTTACACAGGCAGTGAGAGCCTGTCATGGGGACAGAAAACTGTGGGTTTCAGAGAACTTGAAGGCACCGCAGCTGCACCCTAAAGTATCATTAGCCTTTTAGTTACTCAGATTTTTGCCTGCCAAAAAGGACTTTATAATTAAGAAAATATTTATGGACATCTGAAGTTTCCAGATAGTAGAAACACACCTTTGAGAGGATGCTAATGCGAACCCTAGTGAAATCCTTGATGTTTCTTACTATTTCACTACCAAGAAAAAGGGGGCCTGGATGTCTTCCATTTGGTGTTTGGGGGGCTTTTCATTGCACAAGTTTGGGGCCCAGAAGAAGGAATTTAACCTCTCCTTTTTGAGCTTTGCCAAATAGTCCTTAGGCCCTCATAGGTCATGGGTGGTTTTTACACTTTGCAAGAGGCAAAATAGAGGCCATTGCCTGAGCTGTAAGAAACATCAGGTGCCATCTTGTTTATGAGTTGTTATTCTTGAGTCCATGGAGCCCCAAGGGTTCTATGAATGGACATCAGTGGGTCCGTGGCCTTGGATTTTTTATTAACCTCTTATTGAAATTGAGTTTTTTTTCTTCAATTATTTTAAATTCTTCTGAGAAGGGGTCCATAGGTTTTACCAGATGGCCCACGGAGTGCAGGGCACAGAAAAGGGTTAGTGCAACTGAACAAGCATCCTCTCTCCAAAATAGCCAATAAGTGGTCATGCACTACAGCCTTTTACTGAAAACAGCCAGTGAGGGGAACCTGCTGTCTCATGCACCAGGTCATTCTATTTTGGGGTGGTCGAATTTGCTTGGAAGGTTTCTCATTACATTTCTCTTTGCAGCTTCCATTAATTGTTGTGAATTCTGTCTTCTGGGGCCAAGCAAGACAAGTCTAATGCCCCTTCCCATAATCCTTCATATACATGTTTTTGAAGACAGCTTTCATGACCCCCCCCCAAATTTATTTCACAGGTTTGAAGCCCAGAACAAATTCAACCTTTCCTTTTTGAGCTTTGCCAAAGCTTAGAGCTTTTCTTTGTGCTAAAGACCTCCAATTCCTTCAACTGATTCTCACATGACACAATCTCACATCCCTGGACCAATTTAGTGACTTTCTCCTACACACTCTGCAGATTAACTGGGTCCTTCCTAAAATATGGGAAAAAAATCATGAATCAAGTAGGATCTGAACAGTGCTGAGAGCAATATCACTAATACTTACCATACCCCAAATCTGGATATTACATTCTTTTAACAAAACATGCGCTCCCTTTGTATTTTTATTTGTAGGGAGAGAGAGGGTGTTGATACCAGGTAGTTTTACTGATACATATTGAGTCCCTTTTTTAAAAGAGGTCATCTCCAGATAAAGTGATATCCAGCCATGCTTACTTACTAGCTGTGTGACCCTGGGCAAATCACTTAACCTTCATTGCCCTGCCCCACCCCCCAAAAAAAAGCATAAGGAAAAGGATGGACGCCTGGGGTACCTAATGGGATATCTCCTTTTAAAATACAGCACAGGGGCAGCTGGATGGTGCAGTGGTTAAAGCACCAGCCCTGGATTCAGGAGTACCTGAGTTCAAAGCTGGCCTCAGACACTTAACACTTACTAGCTGTGTGACCCTGGGCAAGTCACTTAACCCCCATTGCCCCGCAAAAAAAAAAACAAAAAACAAAATAAAATAAAATAAAATACAGCACAATATTTTTTGGCCTAAGTCTGATGATCAATCACTTCCAAATCTACCTCTCTTTATTTTTGTCAAGTTCTTATATCTCTACCTTTTCCACAAGCATAACACAAGAACCATGGCCAAATGTTTACTGGGATCTAGCAACTATTGATCTCAAAGTCTGGTGATTCTGTTTAATAAAGGAAACCTCTCTTGGTTGTTGTAAGGATCAAATGAAATAATAATGGTAAAGTACTTAGCATCATGCCGGGCACACAGCTAGTACTTTATAAATGTTGTTGTGGTTCTAGTTGTTAGCATGATTCTACCATGTCATTACTTATTACTGAGGAAGCATGGAGTTTCTATGTGATTACTACATGCTTTTCTAGATGTATATTAACCATCCTTCTAATACCATGTTCTAGAATGTTGTCAGGAATCTAAATTAAGATCACTAGCTTATCATTTGCAGAATATTTTCTTAACCTTTTTTTTTTTCATTGAGGCAATTGGGGTTAAGTGACTTGCCCAGGGTCACACAGCTAGTAAGTGTTAAGTGTCTGAGGCCAGATTTGAACTCAGGTCCTCCTGACTCCAGGGCCGGTGCTCTATCCACTGCACCACCTAGCTGCCCCTTAACCTTTTTTTTTTGAAAGTGAAGATACTTGTTATCCAACCTTATTGTACCTCCCTATTTTTCACAGTCTATTCACAGTCTAGCTATTTTCAAATCATACAGCCAAATGTGTACCTTCCCCCATTAAACACCACCCCTTTTATATGTTGTCTTTACCCATGGGAATGTAAAATTCTTGAGGTCAGGGACTGTCTTGCTTTCTTCTATTTGTAAACCTGGGACGTAGCATGGTGACTTGAACATTGTTGGTGCTTAATAAATGCTTTGTCATTCATTCATTCATTCATTCATTCATTCATTCATTCATTCATTCATTCATTCATTCGGTGACCTTCAACTTCTCCTCAACACTGTACTGGGGGGCATAAAGTAAGAATGGAGCCTTTTTGCCACACGTTGGCAAATGTCTTTGGGTACTACTGTTGATGCCTGACAAAGTCATTGAAGGACATCCTCAAATTGAGAAGTGCCTAAATTGTGAGTGGCAGATTGCCAGTTTAGGGAGCCAGAATTCCAACTGACACAGAGTTTTGTCTTTAAGTTGTTTGTTAGTTTTTATTGTGTGATATGTGTACAACCCTTTATTATACCTTCCTATAATAAGCTTAGGTGCTTCGATGGGATGGACGTCTGGGTCATTCACAAGCAAGCTTGCACTTGGCTTTAAGCCTCATTTTTCTGGTACTGTTAAGGGATATTTCAAAATAAGTGTTCCTTCTTCAGAACCGAACCCTAGTTTGAAGAACAAAAATACTAGTTAGCAGAAAAAAGGACACCTTTTGAATTTTGCAATAGCAAAATCATTTCCCCAAGTGGCTGGTACATCTATCCCCTGTGTATGGTGGGGGCGGGAAGGGGAAGGAAGGAGAGGGGAGCTTGGTAGTCCTCCCTCCATCAAAGGTATGTTCGGTCCCTATTTTATCACAGTGGGAGCTAATAAGCAGCAAATCTTCTGCTATTTCTTGCTCTCCTAACTGAAGATGTAATTAAAGTCATTGGTTAAAGAATGAATGGATCTTTAAAGATAACTGAAAATGAATCAGTTAAGCATTTCATATTTGCAATATCCTTAATATTGATTTGGGATGCAGCTGATTGCATTCTTTTATTTCATTTAGTTTGAGTTACAAAACCTTTTAAACTCAATACATACATTTATACAGCATAATATGAAAATTAGCATTTGGAACAGACAAGCCCTGGTTCTTTTTTTATCCTTTTCTTCAACCCAAACCACAGGCTTTTTGACGCCTCTGATGTGATCTGGGGCTTCTACACAAGGCCCCATCCAACCAAGACTTATTTTAATAGCAGGTTGACATGAACTCTTTCCATTTGAAGTGGTGTCTTATTATTATAGGTCCTAGGTTTTGTAAATATGTTAAGATGTCTTGTTATGGGTGTATTTGTGGGTCTGTCCTTTATATGGTGGCAAATGTCCCCTATTGTTTTCCTGTAGCATCTAAGTCACTCGGAGTTTGAACACCTGTCTACCTCCCATGTCCTAATGTAGATTAAAATGTCGCCGGCCCCCTGCTTTGTCCATATTCACTAGAAGGTAGATTGTGATGATCATATGTAAAGAAAGCCCCCTGGCAAATTCCTCTGGGGGGGGGGCAAGGTCAGATGATCAGGCCAAGGCCAGGAACAAAGAGATGAAGCAGATTCACATTCCATGAGGATTCAAGACAAAATAACAGACTTGACAGGAGCTGTCCCCACCCCAGCCTCCCCCAAGTAGTCCTCGGGTGGTCCCACTGTTGCCTGCACTGAATTATCCTGTTTGCTGCTATAGATTTCTTTTCAATTTATGGTAATAAAACATGAATGCCCGGGAGTTGGGGAATTGGTGCAGACATTTAACCAGAAGAGGTTAAATGCATCAGAATAACCCCAGGATGAGGAAAAAAGGGTCCTTTCAATGCTGGACATTAAATGATCTTCTGGAACTGAGAGGTCAGATTTCTACTATAGATGCCTGAGCTTATCCTGCCATAATGGTTTTTGTTTGTTTACTTGCTTTGTTCCCCCTTCCCTCCCCAGGAGATCTTGAAATAGCCATTTTGCGCTTAGTTGATAGGAAGTGGATCTTAGATTTTATTGGTAGAAGGAACTTCTGAGTGACAAAATTCCCTGCTACCAATGTAGGATGGCATCTCTTCTGGAACTGGAGCAGTCGGTGACTTGGTCAGGGTCACACAGCTAAGACACAGCAGAGAAGGGATTTGCTGGCTTTAAGGCCAGCTTTTTCTATATAGGGCACCACACTGCCTTATCCAGCACTTAGCACAGTGCCTGGCATATAGTAGGTACTCAATAAATGTTTTCTTACTGTTAAAAATTCTAATTAGACATTGGTTAGCTTGTGCAGTTGAAAGTATTTCCCCTCTGATCTCACCATTAGCATCCTGAAATTCCACCCTCACCCTCCTCCTTCTCCTACTTTTTGGCAGGAATCAGAGGACCAGGGAGAGGCTTCCGTTGGGTCCCAGATCTGACAGTGGAAGGGCAATTTCATATTTTGAAACCTACCAATACCTAGAATCCTTCTGAAGGTTAGAGGACTTCCCATAACCACAGTAAGAAAGACCTCTCCTGCAAGGACTACCAGGCTGTTGGAGCCCACAGGGCTTCCTCTGTTCTTCAAAGAGCATGCATTATCGGCACCTCTTGTATTCTCGTTGACTCTCTGTGTCCATTGGTGGCATCCAAATCTCCTTGAGCTCTGGGCCCATTTGTTCCACCTTTTTGTATCCTCTACATAGCAGCCACATAGAAGGGGTTTACTTAGAAGGATGTGGAGTAAAGGAAGACCCAAGTTACAAGCCTGCTTCTAATACTTCCCAGCTGAGTGACTATCAGTTTCCCCAACTGCAAAATGGGCATGCTAATTAAAAACAAACAAAATAAAACCCTTTTGAGGTTATTGTGTGTATCCAGTAAGATGAGTGAACATAAAGTAGTTTGTAGACTCAAAAGTAAGGCAGTGAGTTGTCCCAGTGAGGTGATCACTAGACCTGTCAGGAAGAGCTGTGTTCAAATCTAGCCTCAGAAGTTTATTAGCTGTGTGATCCCAGGTAAGTCACTTAACCTTTAGCTGTCTTTTTATTTTTCTGTCAAATGCAAATAATAATAGAACCTACTTGGCTGGGTTGTTGTGAGGATCAAACAAGATCATATTTGTAAAGCACTTTTTCCAAAACTTAAAGTGCTATGTAAATGTTATTTTAAGTGTCATGTTATTAATATGCACCCTAATAATTGAGTCACTGGGTTTGGAGGAACATTTAAAAAGAAACCACCCTTCCTTCTTCCCCACTGTAGTTGAAACACAGGTGGGTGAGACAGTTAATGACCGCATCAGTGCCAACGGACACTTGCCCATTAGCTGGGCTCCAAGCCCATTCACCAGATTGCCCGTGATCTTGACTGAGCTACAGGCACCAGCCAAAGAGGCGGCAAGAGGATGGAGCTGTGTAGGCAGTGCCAGGTAAAACCTGGGACAAGTCACTTCAATACAATCATGGAATGCCAAATGCCTCTTGACACGTCTCTCACCTCCCGACACCTAGTGGGCCTAATTGAAGTGCTGGTCTTAGAGGATGAAAAGGAGTCCTGGGGATTTCCTGGCCAGAGCCTCTGCCAAAGTGACAGGTTGCAATGCAACAGGTGCTTGGGGAAATCGATTAAGAAGGCCCAGGGTGAGAAAAGAGGTGGAATATGACTGCAGGCGTTTTGTGTGAATGACATGTTCCAGCAGCTCTGAGCCTCTGGAGATTAGGCTTAGGGTGGAAACCAAAAGCATTCCTGACAAGGGGGCAGCTCACAGAAAAATCCCCTGATCTGGTGACCCTCAGGTACCCAATACCTTTTCCAAGGGAACTGCGACGTACACATTTGTTCTCTTTAAATATTTCACAAAGGGAGAGAAGGAAGGCATGCCTCTCTTTTTTTTGTGGGGCAATGAGGGTTAAGTGACTTGCCCAGGGTCATTCAGCTAGTAAATGTCAAGTGTCTGAGGTCAGATTTGAACTCAGGTCCTCCTGAATCCAGGGCCGATGCTTTATCCACTGTGCCACCTAGCTGCCCCAGGCATGTCTCTCTTGATGTGATTTTGTTTTTATCCTTATGACTTTTTTCTGCTGGCAGGGGAAAAACCACAGACAGGCAACTTGGAGACCCCAGGGAATCCTCTCAATGGATTCTAGACTTAGATTTAGATGTTACTGCCATGTTCTAGAATCCTCCAGGTATAGCCTTCTTTCCCTTCCACCTTCCTCCATCACTCTCTTTCCCCATCATCTGCTACCCAACCTTAACAAAAGAACCATTGGTATAGGCTGTTCAGCATCCTGGGATGATCAGAAGCAGGAGGAACATGGAAAGAAATTTCCAAAGTTTGACATAGCCATAATCTCACCAATATGGGGTCTTCCTCCAGTCATACAAATCATGAACCCTCCATGCTGTGCTTTTCTTTGTGCGTCTTATCCAGGATCTCTCAAAAATGGGCCTGGATCCTTTCTCAAATTGTTGTGAAAGACAGATATCATGTGGATTCCAGTGGAGCAAGTAGGACATCCATCAGTTTGCTCTTCTTCTTGACAAGCGCATGGACTATTTTTATTTTCTCCCAGCAGATTTTAGAAGTGTTGTTGAATATAGAATTAGGCCATGAAATGATAGATCCAAAAAGGTAGAAGAGGGCTTGCAACCCTCTTGTTTTATGAATGAGGAAATCAAGGTTTAGCTCAGAAAAGTGACTGGACCAAGGTCACATTGGTCAGTCAGTAGCAGAGCAAGGAGTGGCTTCAAATCCATCCTTATTCCCACTACCCCACATCTTCCTATAACAATTATGAAACAATCCTGTGTCTTCCATCATGTTTGTGAAAAGGATCCCAGGGCTTTTCTTCATTATGATTTAGGAACTATTATTATTTTAAAACAACAATGACAACAGTGACAACACATAGAGGCAAGATGGTGTAGTGGTTAGGAACCTGGCTTTGAAGCCTGGAAGACCTAGGTTCCAGTTCCACCTTTCACATATTGTGACTATGTGATCCTGGAGAATTCACTCAATCTGCCAGGGTTTTATAGACAATTTTCTCAGATCATGGGTGACAGAAAAAATGCTGACATGCATTGGCAAAGTTTGTCCCCTATACCAATGAAATCATGGATCCAATCACTACCTCTTCTCTTAAAGAGGCTCCATTTTCCAAGCCAACTGTGCAGTTGCTCTTCCCTAAATATTATTTTCCATTTCCAATTCTATGCCTTTGCCCAAAGTGTGATACGTGCATACAATATTCTACCTTCCCACCTCTAAGAATCCCCAGTCTCCTTCAATTACAAAGTTGGCTATGGAGGAACAGACCTGGAAGATAATGCAGGAGGAATCATGATTTCCTTCTTTCTTTGGTCCCAAAGAAATAATATCGGATATCTTCATTTGGAAACATTGTAGAATTTGCCGCCTTCTCGCGAGATGCTATTTAAGACAGTGTGTGCTTTATGGTTACCTGATGATTGGGGGAAAAATGAATTTGCTCCTTCAGAGAGTTCCTGCGGACAGCGCAAATTAAAATGATGGAGAAATAAATGAAGAGATAAAAGGGGGTAGGTGGTAGGGCACGATGAAAATGACCTCCTTACTCTTTCTGTTCTCAGTTTGTGCTTTAACATTTCCTGACAAATGAACCTTTAAAAAATAACAATCAAAAAGTTCAAATGAGAATTAAATACCTGTGACCTTTGGGGTTAAGTCTACTCATCATCTTACCTAATGCTAAAATCTAACTTTTCACCTAGGACTCTCTCTCAAAAACCTAAATGCTCTCAAAAAAAAATTCATGCTCTCTTTTTCTTTTATACTTACTTAATTTGGTGAAATGTAGTTTAGGGTATCCCAAGCAAGCTTAGTCCTTTGGCAGAGGTATCTCTCTGGTCCAGTGCCAGCAGCAAAGGCTCTGGGCCCGTCCCTTATTGGGAGTGAAGAGCTATAGGATCTCAATGTATAGAATTTGGAATCTTATTGACTGATACTTTGTGGACAAAGGAATGAAAGAGAGACCCAGATGCCAAAATAATGTTCCTAACACAAGGTCATAAGACTGTAGGGTCACCACAATGACCTTGAGTTGCAAGGAACCTTAGATGCCACTGAGCCCAATCCCCACATTTTACAGGTGAGGAAACAGAAGCAGAGAGATCAAAGGATTGTTAAAGGGCAAATAGCTAGTAAAAATCTGATCATGTGCCTCCCCTACCCAAGGTCTTCCTTTTGTCTCTTGGTAAAATGCAGGGTGTTCAGCTCACCACAGACTGGCTCCAGATGACCTTCCAGACTGAATTTGCTTTATTCCTCTTCATAAAGTGTGTACCAGTCAAACCGGCCTGCTGGGGATTTTCAAACATTACATCCCATCTCCCACTTCCATGCCTTTCCCCAGGCTGTACTGCATGTCTAGAATTTTTTCTCTTCTTGGCTCCCTGAGATCCCTAGCTTCCTTGGGTACCTTTCCTGGTACTTCTCAGTCCTCAAGTCATAGTATAGTTATTATCAGATCTATTGTATCACTCCAATAGAATGTAGTTTTCTTTAGAACAGTAACTGGGTTTGTTGTTGTTGTTGCTGTTTTGACCGAGTATCCTTAGACCCTAGCACAATGTCTTGCAAATAAAGTGTGATCTCTTTTTGGAATGGTTTGCTTTTTTCCCTAATAAATAGTAGGTGCTTAATAAATGCTTGTTGTCGCACTTGGACCTAGTAGGGACTTTATAAAGACTTGTTGAACAAAAGTATATATGAATAAGTAAGACAATACAGATCTCGGCCAATTCAGTTCAAGCATTTATTAAGTAAAAGATGGGGGCAGGGGGCGGCTAGGTGGCACAGTGGATAAAGCACTGGCCCTGGATTCAGGAGTACCTGAGTTCAAATCCGGCCTCAGACACTTGACACTTACTAGCTGTGTGACCCTGGTCAAGTCACTTAACCCCCATTGCCCCACCAAAAAAAAAAAAAAAGATGGGGGCAGAGAGACCTTCTCCATGTTTCAGAGAAGTTCTGGGTTTGAGTCCTACCTATGACCCATCCAGGCTTTGTGACCTTTCACAAGCCATTCACCTCTCATTACCCCAGACAACTGGTCATGATCACATGGGTCAGAGAAGGCTCCCATTTGCTTCTATTGTTAGAGGAATCTTCTTCATCAGTTGTGCCCTACACCAATGAAATCCAAGGTCTGATCCTATCTCCAGAAGCAAGATGCTATGTAAGTGTTAGGAACATGATGATAAAACAAAGTGCCTTGAAGAGGCTCTCATTCTCTTGGAAAAGCAGGCCACCTTTGTCTTCAGCATTCCTTCCTTCATCTCTCTCCTTGTTTCTTGGTTGCTTGCCCGGATGGACCATAAGCACCTGCTCTGAAGCTCTGTCCTCTCCTTTACCTTCAGATGGCCAAACGATTCAAATCTCATTCCCTTTCCCTCCCTCACACCCTGACCTCATTTAGCCTTATCCCTCCTCACCTTTCTGAAATACAGATTTATCCAATTTGTATGGACTGCTTAGAGTAACCCCTTCCAAAATAACATTTGGATTTCAACGACATTTCCTTTAGAGATCGCATCCCCCTCAAAACAAAACAAAAGTTGGCCGATGCCACTCACATCATGCCAGACAGCTGCCCTTTCTGCCCATGTAGAAGACAGCTTTCCCCTCCCCCTCCTTCAGTCTAAATAGTTCAGTCTTGCAGGAGGCAAACCCAGGGAACTGGCCAACTGTGCTCTCTGAGTTGCAGCCGATCAGGCCCTTGGCTGTCCCCAGCTTGGGCTTCCTTCCATAACTGAGCACATGTGGTATAGGCCAGACACATTTTTTTTTCAACTCGGCTCCAGTTCAGGGTTCATTGCCAGCGTCAGAAATGCAGAA
Source organism: Dromiciops gliroides (assembly GCF_019393635.1). Lineage (NCBI taxonomy): Eukaryota > Metazoa > Chordata > Mammalia > Microbiotheria > Microbiotheriidae > Dromiciops > Dromiciops gliroides. The sequence continues at coordinate 36,422,108 of NC_057863.1, forward strand.
GACTTAAGTAAATAAGGAATGAAACAAGGGGGAGGTACCATTTTGAATCTAAACTTTACTTTCCAGCTTTGTGTTCTGATATCACTTCAGATTAGCCTGTGTCTGGCTTTATCTGACTTTTTGGAAGGTAAAGTAGATTATCATTGGCCATTTTTTTGTTTTTGTTTTTCTTTAATTTTTGCTTTTGCCTACTGTGAAATGTGCACACCATCTCCTTTTGTAGGGTTTACTAGGATCTGGATTCTCTTTTACTGATCATTATTCATTCAGGTTTACTGAAAGAAGGGCCCAAAGTTCATAGCCAGAATATAATATCAAGTCCTCCACTTAGCATTAAAGTTCAGAGTCTGACTTCTGCACACTGTTTAGGTTTTTTTTGTTTTTTTTTTTTTTTGTTTTGGTTTGTTTTGGTTTTGGTGAGGCAATTGGGGTTAAGTGACTTGCCCAGGGTCACACAGCTAGTAAGTGTTAAATGTCTGAGGCTGGATTTGAACTCAGGTACTCCTGAACCCAGGGCTTGGTGCTTTATCCACTGCTCCATCTAGATGCCCCTACACTGTTTAGTTTTAATTATTCTCCCCTATGTCCCACTCAGATAGGTCTGCTTATTCTATCCCAAACATGAAATTCCCTCTTTGATCTCCTATGGCCTGGCCCAGCCACTGTGTCCTTGCCTCCTCCTATTTGATTTATGAGCTTATTCTAAAGGCCAGCTCAGGAACCTCTGATGATCTATGTCATTCTCAGTGATCTCTCTCTCCATCTTTCCTCAATCATAATATTTGCTGATCATTGTCATAGCTTATATTTCATACTTTGCATTTTATGAAGTGTTTTCCTGGAAACAATATGGTGAGGGCAGGAAGTGCTGGAATTCTTCTCGAAACTAAACCTCAGGGAAATGCCTGAGCTGGGCCTAGAAAGGAGTTCTAGTTCTGGAGCCAGGGAACCTGAGGTCAAATCATGCCTCGAAAGCTTACAATCTGTGTGACATCAAGCAAGGTGCTTAACTTCATTAAAGCCTCCGTTTCCAGTTTCCTCATCTATAAATGAGAAACAGAGACAGAGACAGACAGAATCAGAGAGACAGAGAGAGACAGATAGAGAGAGACACAAACAGAAACAGAGAGACAGAAAGAAGCAGAGACAGAGAGAGCGAGAGAGAGCGAGCGCTAGCTCTGTGATGCTATGATATTATTTTAACTTGGGATAAAAGCAAACAATTGCATAGATTTCCAAGAGAATGAAAGCTTTCTTTTGAATAAGATTTCTAGCAACTGAAGATACTCTAATTCAATTGAATAAATACCTATTAAACTTTTAATATATGGAGGGCACTGAACTAGAGGTTTGATATGGAAAGGTAAAATTAAACAGAGCCCATGCCCTCAAGGAACTTACCAAATAATAGAATCATTAAATGGTTCTATTCCAGGGGATTTGGGTAGGGACAGTCAGGTAGGCAACAGGCATTTATTAAGCTTTTACTGTGTGACAATCACTTCCTTAAGTATTGGAGTTACAAAAGAAGGTATTAAAAAAAGCAAACAGATTATAATCCTAGCTCTCAAGGGGCTCACAATATGAGGGAGGGACAACATTAATAGCTAGGTATGATATATATTGATGTGTGTGTATATATGTGGTATCATATATACATGCATGCATATGTACATAAACACATTATATACATACATATACATGTGTGTATGCACACAGGGTACATGGAATATCATCTCAGAGGGGCAAGCACAGATCCTGGTGCAGTGGGAAAAAAGAAGCCTGGGAAATGGATGCTGGAGAAGATGGAATCTGAGCTGAGTAATTAAGGAATCCAAGGAAGTTTTAAGATGGAGGTGAGGAGAGAGAATGTTCCAGGCATGAGGAAGTAAGGGGGCATAAACATTGATTATAGCACCTACTGTGTGCCAGACACTGCTAGGTGCTTTTTACAGATATTATCATATTTGATCAACCAATGCAAAGGCATAGACACAATAGAGGGCCTGTTTAATGGGAGGAAGAGCAAGAAAGCCAGTGTCATAGGACCCTAAAGAGCTCAGAGGAAAGTAAAATGTTTGAAGACTGGAAAGGTAGGAGAGAACCAGCTCATGAAGAACTTTACATGCCAAAGAGATGACTTTATATTTGATCCTGAAGGTAATAGAGAGACACCAGAGTTTATTGAGTAGGGATGATAAGAAATGACCTATGCATTAGGATAATTGAATATAACATAGATTGGAATAAGGAATGACTTGAGGCAGTGAAACCAATTAGGTTATTGAACTATTCTAGATGTGAGGTGATAAGACCTGTGAGTGGAGAGAAAAGGAAATATATGAGATATAGTGAAGATAAAAATGACAAGATTTGACAACAGATTGTATGAGGTGAGGGAGCATAAGGAGTCAACAGTGACACCAAAGTTGAGAACCTAAGTACCTGAGAATATAATTGTGCCCTGCACAATAATAGGGAAGTTCCTAAGAAGGAAAAGCTTGGGAGAATAACCAGAAAAGGACTTTTATTTTGGATATGTTGGATTCGAGATGATATGGGTCATCTCGTTCAAGATGTCTGATAGGCATTTGGGGATGTGGTACTGGAGCTCAGGATTGAGATTAGGGCTGAATCTAGAGAGCTGGGAACTATCTGCATAAAAGTTTTAATTAACTCGTGGAAGATAATGTGATCAGATCCCCTAGTGATATAGTATTGAGGGAGAAGAGAAGAAAAGAACATTGGGGAACACCTAGACTTAGTGGACATGACGCTGGTGAAGATTCAGCAAAGGAGGCAAAAATGGAGTAGTCAAACAGGTAGGAAGGGAATTGGGAGATCAGGAGAAAGCCAGTGTCATGGACACCTAGAATGGAGAGAAGATGATCAACAGTATGGAATACTGGAGAGAAGTTAAACATGAGAATTTTTTTTAAAAAGCTATTACATCTTTGATGATCTTGGAAAGAGCAGATCTTAACTCACCCACTCCACTTCAGACTGTGGAATTATTATATGGATCCCATGCCCAAAGTACATGCCCAGTGTTCTGGAAACCTACATACCTTTGATTCTATTAATATTTCATGTCTATTGGTGTTGCTAGTCTAGCTTTCCTCACTCTGCTAAAAAAAAGATTAAAAATGCAAAAGCTAAATAATTGATCAATTTGATTTAATAAGTTAAATAGCATATTTAATCAGGTAAAATTATATATTAAGTGAATTTCATAAATTAAATTAAATAAGTTGGATTATAGGCAGCAGCATGGTTATAGTAGAAAGAGCCTTGCATTAGGAATCGAGGTTCTTGGGTTAAAATCTTTGTTAGGTCACTTACTAGCTTAAAATAATCACTTTATCTTTATGAGCCTCAGTTTCTCCATCTGTAAAATCAGGGAGATTGAATTAGACAAGCACCAAGATCCCTTCCAGCTCTAAATTGGTGATCTTATAAAGTCCCTTTCTCTGATACTTGCTCTTTGGGCAAGAATCTACTTGTTTGGGGCATCTAGGTGGCGCAGTGGATAGAGCACTGGCCCTGGATTCAGGAGGACCTAAGTTCAAATCCTGCCTCAGACACTTGACACTTACTAGCTGTGTGACCCTGGGCAAGTCACTTAACCCCCATTGCCCTAAAAAAAAAAAAAAAAAAGAATCTACTTCTCCTATCTATTGGGCAAGTCACTCCTTCTTTGCGGGCCTCATTTCCTTAATTTGTAAAATCTTCATTAGATTAGATGCCTTCTAACGGTGTTTATAGCTCAAAATATGTGATGCTGTAACCCAATGGCTTGTGCTCAAGTCCTGGACCTGCTCATTACCTTTGGGCAATTTACTTCTCCCCTAGGGGCTTCAATTTCATCTACAAAATGAAGCCATTGGACCAACTGTTCATTCAGCTCTACAGAAAAGATTCCATAAACTAGATTTTGAGGGAGAAGTCTAGGGTCTAAATTGCTGAGAAAAGGAGATCAACATGTCTCTCTTAGTTAGAGGTTTTTGAGATCAGACTTAAGCTTTTTTTCTACTCCTATCCACAGCACTTAACACGATGCTTGTTGTTGTTCAGTGTTATGTTTCATCTCATATTGTCAAACAAGTTTACCTATGTTGTATTTTTTCAAGGGATATTGCATATTTTTGAAGTACTTGCTGAGAAAAACTCAAACAAATTTGTCTGGCATTCAAAGCTATCAATTAGTTATCGAGTATTTATAAAGCACCTAAAATTTGATAGGTACTGTCACAAAGTCAAGTGAAACAATCTGTGCCTTCAAGGTGTTTACATTTTATCAAGTGATGTCAACAAACTACCAGCTCATGACCTTTCTAGCTGTATCTCATATTACTCCCATTCACACATTCTACTCATCAGCCATATTGGCAAATCCTCATGCCTTGTGCTCTCACTCCTTTAAGCCTTTACTTATAGTGTTCATTATGCCTAGAACACCCTTTTCCTCCCTATCTCTCCCCTTCTGAATTCAGTAGCCAATGTAGAAGGCTACAGGTTATCTGCTGCAAATATAGGGGGTGAGGGCATTGTTGTGAGGAAAAAAGAAAAGATTTGGAGCAACTACTGGGGGAAAACCAGAATAAGGAAGTAATAAGGGTACAACAGAAGGAATATTGGGTAGCAGCAATGGTTCAGCTGCATTTATGAACCAGAAATTCGTCATGGATGAAAATCCCTTCTTTTGTGACTTATCTAACTCACAGTCCTGACACAAGGGGAAAAAAAGAAATCAGTGCAGGTTATCCAGGGATAAAGAATAGTTGACTAATCTGTGTATTAAAAATAAGATGGTTTTCATTGCAAAATACAAGGAGGGAACCACCTATTAAAACTACATTTACTGATTAGCCCTACTCCCTTCCATCCATAGAAAAAGGTGACAGTTGTCAAAGCAGAAAGCATAAGGCTCAGATTTCAGATGGCATTCAGCCAAACTAGATGGCTAGCTGTTCACAGAACTCAGCATTCCATCTCCTGTCTTTGAACCTTCATATCCTACAAATCTGGAATATACACATATTCTCCCTATTTCTAATGAAGTTACAATTCTAGTGTTCCTGTCTCCATGAAACCTTCACTGACCATCTCCTCTCCGGTATTAATGAAAGTTAATATGGGAAGGGATAGAGCAGTAGCACCCCCCCCCATATTGTATTTACTTATCTGCTTTACATGTTGTGTCCTGCAGTAGCACAAGGCAAAAATCACTTCATTTTTGTCTTTCTGTCCCTTGCACATAATTTTGTTGTTGTTTTGTTGTCTTTCAGTCATGTCAGACTCTTTGTGATCCATTTTGGGGGTCACACACATAATAGGGACTTCATAAATGCTTCAAAAATTAGATTGAATTTCCATGTTCTTCAATATAGTCTTAATTTTCATATGTTTATGTTCTCATAACATTTGGCTACTTTACAGTTGAAGTACATCCTCTTCCTAGCTTGCTATTTTCTTTTGGCCCAATATGTGGAATTATTATTAATATGTGCTGTTATGGGTTTTAGAAATCAGGGCATGAATTATTTATATGTAGTCAACTATAATGAAACTGTGAATTTATATATTAAAGATAATGAAAGATGATGATCCTAGTCCCTTTTTATGATAACCTCAGTTGTGTTTTTAGGAAGAAGAGCTACAAAAAGAAAGAAAAATAAAGGAATAAGAAGAGTCCATAAATATGACATGTTTATTATAAACCTGCTGCCTGATTTCATCTAGGCTAAGATGTAATTAATTTTATTTAGCCTTAGCTGTTGGACATGTACTATTTGAAATAACACAGTGAGTTTAATTATCAACCCTCTTCCTGTAAGATTTTGAAAACATACTTATATGTGACTAATAAAGCCAAGGCACAAGTTTTCCTGTAGATGCTCTTGAGCAGCATGAGATATTCAATCCTTGTTTACTTTGCACTTCTGTATTTACAACACTAACCTTATACCTCTCCAACTTTTAAACGAATCCATCATCTATTATTTATCAAATATCTACTATTTGCTCAATACTGTGATGGAGAACTTATGACTTTGATTCCTTTCTATGGGAACTCTGAATCTATTTGGGTACATTAGGCACACCTGAAATAATGAGATTACAATTCAAGATGGGAAAAGTATCCTGGCATAGACTAGAGATTACCTTAGGAGTTTGGCAAAGGGAGAGATCACAGGGGTCAGAGTAATTAGGGAGAGAAAGCCCACCAAGTAGAAATGTTCCCATTTAATTAACCTATTCTCCTTGTCCCCAGCAGAATTAAAGCCTCTTAGAAGCAACTTGTCTTTAAAACTCCTGGAAGACTATTTTGGAACTGCACAGAAAACGTAGCTTACTCTGAGAATCAGCAAGAATAAATATGACAGTCTAATCTTTATAAGAAACCAAAGAACCAAAATAATGGGAAAATGCCTTTGTATTCCTAAAACTATTTGGATAATCTGTAAATGAGTAAATTACTTATCCAATGTTAACATTTTACATCAATAATCATTTGATGAGCTTACAACATGCCAATCACCTTGCAAAGGGCTGAGATATCAAGAAAACAATTAAGCAATCAGGGCCCTGAAGGATCTTACAGTATAACAAAGAAGATAACAGTTATATATCTATTCATATGGTTATATGGAAATATATACAGCTTTATATATTGTATGTATATAACATATGTGTTATACATTATATGTATGTATATTTATCAGTAAAGAAGATACAAGATACCTTTAGGGTGAGGCATTAGCAGGTAAGGGAATCAAGAAATACCTGCAGAAAGTAGCAATTCTATTGAGTCATGAAGGAAATTTGATTCTAAGAGGTGGAGGTAAGGTGGAAGAGTATTCTGGGTCTGAGGGAGAGCCAGTAAAAAAGGGGGTTAGGGGTGGTAATTAGATACAACATTTCAAAGTAACAGGAATTACAGCAAACTTCCCCCACAACTTCTCTAAATAGATCTAGAAAATTTACCAGGCCCCATGCTGAAAAGGAAATCCAAGGGAAAAGGGTGCATTTATTCATGTCTCTGGCTCAGGTTGGTGAAGAGAGACATATAGAGAGGTCTATAAACACTGGCTACATAGTCTGGCCAGCATTATGCACGATGATGGAGCATTTCAGCCTACAGAGGGGTTGTGCACCAGAACAAGAGGTTCTAGATACAGTGTAGAATAACCTAGACTTGTGAAGGCTTCAGGATTTGGTGTAAACTGGCAGCTTTGCCTCTCACAACTCAGCTATGAGTCATAGATCCACTGAAGACTGAGGAGGGCATCTGAGCTTAAAGATGTTTCATATTGAGTAGTGGTCACAGGTTCTTGGATATGGACCCAGCAAGGATCAAGTATGGAAGCACATGCAGTAGCTGTATAGCTCACAGAAGCAGAATGGTATCCCAGTTCCAGCCTCTGATCCAATGTGAATAATAACCAGGGCAGAATCCTAAAATCCCCAAAGAGGAGATTGCGCTTCTTTTACTATTAACTAGTAGATCTTTGCAGCTGATTTATATTGTCTGAATACAGAAATTGTCTACTGGAAATCTAACCAGGATAAGGTCACAGATTGTTTATCAGAGCCAAATCACAGACAAAACATAGAGCTCAGATAATGAGGGCAGAAATAAAATTCCTGCCCCACATTAGACCACTTTCAGAGCATTTAGGTGCACAGTCTGGGCTACCCCTGAGATCCTAGAATAACACAATATTCAATAACATACCCAAGAAATCAACAGAAGGACCCAAGAGGACAAAAACTCAACTGAAACATTACCTGTAAGTACATAGAGCTAAGTCCTAAAATAAAGTCTAAAGTCAGAAAGAATGTTGGAATAATGAGCAAAAAAACAAAAAGGAATCACATGGAAAAAGCTATAAGTTGATAGGGATTTTCAAAACATAAATCCAGAAGAAGAAAATTATTCCAAAACAGCTATGAGCAATCCCAAAGAAAAACACATCTCTAGGACAAAAGGAAATCAAATTGTCAGAGGAAATGAAACCAGAATTTTTTTAGAGTTAAATTATGTTTATAAGTTAACTGATAGGGTTCAAGAAAAAAGGGAAAAGAAATGTGACCTATGGCAGAAAAAAATTAGAATGGGAATGAAAACTTTGGTACAAGAGGTATTAAACTCTACCCAAACAATAAATTCCTTGAAAATTAGAATAGAGCAAATAGAAGCTAATGGCTCTATGATACAAGAAATATTAAAATGAAGACAAAAGACTGAAAAGTAGAAGAAAATGTATATCATAGCAAAAACAATTGACCTGAAAAACATTGGGGAGATGTAGTTTAAGAATCTTTTAAAAGATTGGTCTTCTGGAAGTCTATCAGAAATTCATGACCAAAAAAAGAAAAGGAGCTTAGATAACTTATTTCAAGAAATCATAAAAGAAAACTGCCCAGATTTCTTAGAACTGGAGAGAAAAATGGAAATGAAATAAGTTTACTAATCACCTCCTAAAAGAATCCCCAAAATTAAACCCTCCAGAAATATTATAGACCAGTTATAGAGTTTCTAGGCCAAAGGGAAAAAATTGCAAATATGGAAAAAGAAAAAAAATTAAGTACTGAAGAGTCAGTCAGAACTATACATGATTTACCAGCTACAAAGGACTGAAGAACTTGGAATACAATATTCTTGAATGCCAAGGAAATAGAGGCTTACAACCAGGAATAACTTGTCAAGCAAAACTGAATACAATCTTACTGAGGAAAAAATGGATCTTTAATGAAATAGAGGTCTATTAAGCATTACTGATGAGGTACATAAAACCTTGGAGAGTACACACAGGAAATCAGAAGAAACACACACACAAAGATAAATATGAGTTAATAATCATAACGGACAAAAATATAAACTGTTTACATTTTAATGCTATGGAGAGATGATACCTGTGTTTCTTTAGAATTCTGTCAGTAGGGGTCATAGAATGAGTCTGATTGAATAGAGCACAGGTGGTATGTGTTCTATTATGTCTTATGGATCTTAAAAGAAGAGTGAAAGGGGGTAGAAAGAAGAAAACACTGGTGGGAGAAAGAATGGGAAAAAGAATCTCAAATATTTGTAATATACAAGAAGTCATTACTGTACAAACAAGAAGGAAGAATGAGAGGAATGGGTGACACTTGAACTTTATCGGCATCTGGACTTGTCAAATGAGAGAAACTTCATACACTCAGAACTGGATACAAAGATGCATTTCACTTAACAGGGAAATGAAAGGATAAAGGGAGGATGGAGGAATAAGAAAGAGACAGATTAATAGAGGAATTAGTCCTAAGCAAAACAAACTCTAACTAAGGATGTACAAAAATATTTATAGCAGCTGTTTTTGTGTTGGCAAAGAAGTGGAAACTGAGAGGGGTAGCCATCAATTGGGGAATGACAGAACAAATGATGTTATATATGTGATGGAATACCATTGTGCTATAAGAAATGAAGGGGACAGTTTCAGAGAAACCCAGGAAGACTTGCATAACATTATGCAGAACACAGAGTGAGGAAACCAGAACAATTTGCACATTGACAGCATTATCTTAAAGAGAAACAACTTTGAAAGTGTTAGGAATTCTTATTAGCATAATTTCCAACCATGATTTTGGAAGACTCATAAGGAAACATGCTACGCATATCCTGATAGATGAAGGATTCAGAGTGCAGATTGAGATGCTTTCTTTGGACATGGCCAATGCAGGAGTTTGTAACAGGTTTTTTGTTTATTTTTATTGTTTTCTTCTTTCTCAGTTGGGGAGAAAGAACAGATTTTTACTGACTAAAACAAAAATAAAACTAAATTTGAATAAAAGATATGGGACATGGAGCATTGTGTATGAGGACTCACAAGAAAGCCAGTTTGTCTAGACCAAAGAAGACAGGTGTAGAGTACTAAGTGGAAGAAGGTAAGAAGGGTCCAGGATGTGAAGCCCTTTAAATTCCAAACAGCATGTATTTGATCCTGGCATTTAATAGGAAGCCACTGTTGTTTATTGAGTAGTAGTCAGGGGGTTAAAATGGTCAGATCTGGGCTTTTAGAAAAATCAATTTGGTGGTTGTATTGGAGTATGGAGTGGAGTAGGGAGGGAGGCATTAGGGAGAGACACCACATAAGAAAGCTTTTGCAATAGCCCAGGTGAGAGATGATGAGAAGCTGCAATAGATTGTTAGCTCTGTGATTGGATCAAAGGGGATGCATGTGTAGACATTGTAGAGAGAGAGAGAGAGAGAGAGAGAGAGACAACAAGATTTGGCAACTGATCGCATATGTGATGTGGATGTGTCAAGACAGTAATGACACTTGATGCTTTAAATCTGTTTGGAAGAATAGTGATGCCCTAGGCTAAAATAAGGCAGTTGGGAAGAGAGTGGGTTTAGGGGAAAAGATAGTGAATTGTTTTGGACATGTTGTGTTGCCTATATGAGATCCAATTTAGAATGTTGAATAGTTAATTATTGATGTAACACTGGAGGTGAGGAGAGAAACTAGGGCTGAATATGAGTCACCTGTAGAGGGATAATTTAGCTGAGAGAGCTAGTAAGGCCACTTACTAAAAGAAAAGGACTGAGGACAGGGTCTGGGTAGATCCATAGTTTGCCAGTCACCTACCAAAGAATGAGAAGCTCTTCTAAGACAAGTAGAATAAGAGCCAGATGAGAACAATGTGGAGACAGTATTCAGGAGGAGAAGATGGACAACAGGGTCCAAAGCTTCAGAGAGGTTAAATAGTATATGGTCATCATAACTGACAATGAAGTGATCACTGGTAACTCTGGAGCTGAGTTTCAGTTGAGTGATGAGATCTGAAACAAGAATACAGAGGATTTAGAAGAGAGGGAGTTAATGATCAAATGTTGACTTGTTCAATAGCAATCAATTCTATCTAGTGAATGTGACTGATGTCGTGATTAGCTGGCTCATGTACATATTAGCCCAATCTTGAACCGAAGTGGTAACATATTCACTTGCAAGCCAGGAGTCTGTAAAGCGGCACGACTCCCATGTGGCATTTCCTTGTATAATGTTCAGCATGTCTGGATTTGAAATGTGTCATATCAGAAAGCAGCAAAGCCAGGGAAACTTTAACAAGGTTTGTAAAATTTTATTTCACTGTGCCTCATATTTCTGTGGTGCTTTCAAGATGGTAACACCCCTATTAATCTTGGCAGGACTTCTTCACAGCACTGACATTGACCAAATCATGTCGTAGGTAGTGATAGACATTTTTGCAAATATTTTCCATCTTGTATTGACTGGCCAACAATAGGTCTGAACCCAAGCCTCATTTGGCTTCTTGATGGCGAAGAGTGGGCTTAAATAGCCATTGTTTCTATTCAGGCTCGAAACCCTGAGGGTCTTCTTCCCCCTCCCCATTTATATGCATACATATAAATACACATACATATATACACATACATATGAGAGAGATGTCTATATGCAGATCTAGATAGATAAACGATGGTGATAGACATATAGATAGAGATAGATATTTTCCCCTTTTGATTAGGTAAAAGAGACCTTTCTTTGCTGTATTTCTTACCTAGCCTTCATCACTGAATGGGTGTTGCCTCAGACAAACAGACCTTACCTTAAAAAGTCCAAGGTCTCCTACTGCATCTGGGACCATCTCCAGTAGTTCGGACTGATATCTTGCACTGCACTAAGATGGCTCTGGAGGAGAGAGTGAGGCTGGTTACTTTGCACAGCCCTGCCTCACTTAAATCCAATTCACTGCAAATCATGACATCACCCCAGCACTTCCCAGTACTCAGCACTGTGCCTGGCTAAGAGTAAGCATTTAATGAATGCTTGTTAATTAACTGACTACTCTAAACGCTAGGTAGATCTTCACTGACCAGTCTCTCCCTTTTCACAAACATCCTAGAACTGCAGATTTATTGCTGGAAGGGATCATAGAGGTCATTGAGTCCCACCCCCTCATTTTCCAAAGCTGTGTGATTATGATTTCTCTATTAAAAAAGTTCTTTGTGAAATGTGGGGAGAAAGGGAAATTTGCACCATGATTAATTAAGGGTGTGTTTTCCCATGTAGCCTTTGGGTTTATAGTTGAATATATACCACGCTAAAAGGTCATTTTGGGCTAGGCAATTCATTTTTCTCCTTGTATATGGCTTGCTTTTTCTTTTTAGTACAAATGTCATTTTTCTGATAATAAACATGACAAGGAACAAAACTACCTAGAATAACAAGTATGCAGAAACAACTAGAGGTGACATAAAAATACTAGATTAGAAACAACACGGCATAAGGAAAAGACCACTAGAGATGGAGAGACGATACTTGGCTTCAGATCCTTTTTCTAGTCATTACCAGTTTGGCAGCTCACTTAACTGCTTTGGGCCTTACTTTCTTTATCTATAAAGTGGGGATAATAATACCTGTAGTCTTACCTCCCTCCAAGGATAGTCATGAGAATAAAATACAATAACATACAGCAAGTGCCTAGTAAAACTTAAAGCACTAGATAAATTAAACTATTGTTATCATTACCATAGAACTGAACAAAAACTTGGAGTTAAGAGGGTGCAATTTAGGAAGTATTCTTTTTTTAGATGTTAGTCAACTGCAGAGATATTTCACAAAACCCATAAGTATCATGCCTTCTTTTCCCAATTCAGGAACTGCTAGTGTATAAATGTTTTATTATTACAGATAAATGTTTAAATGATGCCAACTGCGAAGATAAACATTTATATTCTACTTTAGAATTTGTGGATGATCTGTAACATCCCACTCTTCATAAAGTTCAATTTCATGCAAGAATAATTGATGTTTTCAGATGCCATCAGTGATGATGGCACCTGAGCCAGACTCACTCGGTGCAGGTGAAACATCACTGATGAATCATTTTGAAAACTCTTAGACTGATTCATTGAGCCTGGCAAGACTATGTAACTATATGCTATGCTGCATTATTAAATTCAGCTTATGATTATTATTCCTTTTATGCATCATCATAATTGTAAAATATGACGTAGCTCATATATCACATACTCAAGTTCATTTCCCTTTAGGTTTTATTATTAGCTCAGTTGGACAGATTTAGATATAAAGGCAAGCTGGAGTGCCTTCTATTGGTTTTGTCTTCCTGCATATACTAAGCCTCTGACCTAACTTGATGATAAAGATTAAATTCATTTTGAAAAGTCTGGCTGGAAATTGAAAGTCATAAAGTGTAAACTAGATTTGTTTGCTTGTTTATTCATTTATTTATCTAGTTATCTATCAATTTAATTTTAAAATAACATTTCACTGAAACCTAGACTCCTTGGCTCGATTTAATGGTCTTCAGTTCATGTAGACTTGCCATCTACCCAAAATGGATTACGCTTTCTTTTTCCTCTTCCCACAAATTATATTCATTGTATCTAATATCACCACTACTCACATAGTATCAGTGAATATGGACTTGATTCACTGGGGGAGAACATTCTAAGGCAAAGCAGCAGTGACTGGCATCTCAGGATCTTAGAACTACATTGGTACAACTGCTGTGCTTCAGGGTTATTCATTTTATCTAACCAACCACCTGGACAGTAGGAACTTTAGCATTCAGCACTTAACATTCCATTGTCCCACAGCGACTAACATCAATGTGTAATTATATGACTTGTTTTGTCAGTAATAATTTCCAATTTCCCAAATACTCCGTTACTATGATGGTGTTTGGATTGTGTTTATAATATCAATATAAACATAGAAATTGAGTCAAATTATTTGCTGTGTTAGTCCAGAAGCACAAGCCATCCTAGAATTGTCAATTTCAAAATATCTCAGGATGATGGAGTCACTAGTGTTTTTGTTCAGAACTAGAAATATCTAAAGCTCTGTAATATCCCTATAGTAATAGGTAAAACTGGGGAGAAGGGAGTAGGTGTGCCCCAGATAGTTATTTAAATATACTGTGGTAGCATAATGGTCTGCCAGTTTGGAAGCATTTGGAATTGAGAGTCTTTATTAAGCTTAAATGTTTTGTTCTGTTTCCATTTGTCAAAGGGGACTGTTGTCAAGTTTCATGTAAGTCTAGCATCACATACCCTTTAGGCATTTCTGATAGAAGCCTTCTAATAGAAATTAGGAAATGTCTTTTTTCTGATTTTGGTGTACTTTGAGGCTTTTTTTCCCCTCCGTTAGGCAATTTTAAATAGGAGTGTTAGAGGGGATAGAGGAGTCAACACTGGCAAGAGAAAAACCTAGGTGTAAGATTTGCCTCTGACACATACTAACTGTGTGACCCTGGGTAAGTCAATCTCAGTGCCCTCAGCAAATTCTCTGAGACTAACTTAGAGATGAGCTATTATTCTGCATGAACAAAGGGAGTTTGCACAGTAAAAATTCCCCACGCTGATAAAATCACAGGGCCATACTTCTATTGCCTGAAAAAATTTTCTTTAGATGTTTGTTTCTTCTGTGGAATGAGTTTATCAATTCTCCTGCAGTATAAAAATCCTTCCCCATGACTTCCACTCCTGGGTATGACTTAAAATGAAATTTGTGCCTCACCTCTCCTAGTTATCTACCTTCTTCTGGAATCCTGCTGCTTCTCACACTGACCTGTCTCAGCCATACTGCTTGCCCAGTGCTCCTGGGCCCTTGTTCCCTGGCATGAGATGCTGAAGTTAGCAGTGTGGCAATGGACAGTCTTAAAACTAGTGCCCACATTAGGGCCCAGTCAGGCAACATATTTCATCTCCAAATCCAATACTTGTTTTCATAGTTAATAATCAACCCACCTTCTGACTGTATGTAGGTGCCCTTGAATTTCCAGGAAGGAAGCAAAACAAACAGAAACCTCCCACAGGAATCCAGTTTGAGCTTCTAATTATTGTTCTGTTCTTATGATTCTATTTCATCCTTGAAAGCCTTATTTAACTAAGATGAATATCAGTGTGACTGATGCATAAGGCCTATGTTGAATAGCAAGAAAGTGCTGTTTAACTTCAGAAAGACTAAGGAAATGGAAAGGCTTCACTTTCTATCTAATAAAGGTAACAACTAGAGCTATAATTGTTTCTGGATATTGGTATTATGCCATATCATGCTTTGAGGTTTCCAAAGTAGTTTTAAATACATTATCTTAGAGCCTCACAAAAAGCCAGTGCAGCTAGGTGGCTCAGTGGATAGAGTGGGTCTAGAATCAGAAGACTTATCATCCTGAATTCAAATTTGGCTTCAGACACTTACTAGTTGTGTGACCTTAGGCAAGTCACTTAACCCTGTTTTCCTCAGTTTCCTCATCTTTAAAATGAACTGGAGAAGGAAATGGCAAACTACTCCAGTATCTCTGCCAAGAAAACCTCAAATGAAATCATAAAGAATGAGACATGACTGAACAATCAGAGTCTTTTCTTCCTACTACATGGATGAGTGAACCAAGGCTCAGAGTCAAGTTAAGTAAGCAAGTATTTATTAAATCCTTTCTATTTTCCAAACACTACACTAAGACCTACCAATACAAAGAAAGGCAAAAACAGTTCCTGCCTTCAAGGAGTTCACATTCTATTGGGAAAAAAAACAACATTTAAATAACTAAATACAAACAAAATATATACAGTAGTAATGAAGGTAATCCCAGAGGCAGAGACAAATGAGTTTAAAGACTTGTCCATGATTCACAAGGGTAATAACTTTAAGAAACAGGAGATGGAATGTTGTGCATAGAGACTAGCGTAGGCCTAGCCAGATGATCTGGAAGATAGAACATATAAAGGGGGGTGAAGGAAATAAGTCTGTAAATTTCCACTGGAGTCTGACTATGAAGGCTTTGAAATGTGAAATAGAAGCGTTGTATCAAACGGACTTTATGTATTGGAAAAACCCATCTACTGCTAGTGCCATTGTTGACTTCATTCATTGGCCTCTTTAGGTAATAGGAAATAGTACTAGAGTATCATTTTTATTTATTATTTATTTGTTATTATTGTTGTTGTTGTTAATAATGACTCATTCTGGTATATTTGAGAACTTCCTTGCTGGAAGAGTGAGTAAGCAACAAGGACTGTTGCTCCACTGGAGATAGTGAGATGGAGGAAAGTCTGGAATTCTGGGTCTGAAATCAAGAAGACCTGAATACAAATCTGGCTTTGGACAGTCAGTAGCTGTGCATCCTTGACTCTAAGTTTAGCAGATGAGGCATACGAAGAATACTAAGGAAATGGAAATATTTGGAATTTTTCCAAAACCTTGGCTCAAATTGACAACATGAACAGGAAGGAATAGAATTTTTGCTTGTGGAGGAAGATGTATGGAGAGAAGAGAGAAGTACAGTTCATCATGAACAACAATCTTCATATTTGAAAGGCTAGAACTGGGATGATTCAGAGTGAGGAAAGATAGCAACATAATCTCTATAGCCATTTTCAATGAGCTAAATGCCCCATGTCCAAAGGAATTACTAACCAAACTACCAAAATTACCTGTTGGTTATTGTTGAGAAACATGGAGAACAGGAAATTGGGAGATGGGCTTGTGATACCCTGATCATTTAAAGCGGGAAAAGGTTCATCTTGGAAGGAAGCTTGGCTTAGTGAATAGAGATTCAGCCGCAAAGGCAAAAAGACCTGCATTCAAATTTTATCACTGACACAGTGTTCTTGTGACCCCATGCAAGTCATTTAACTTATCAGTACTCTAGGTAATGTACTAAGACTATGTACCAAGAAGTTGCCAACCTGCATGGTAGAGGGAATTTCCTCAACTGGGAATTTCCTATGCCAACAAAATCACAGATCTTTAATAAATGCTAATTGACTGATTACGAAACTTGCTGTGGATCCCTGGCAAAAGACACAGAAGGTTTATTAAAGAGATGACTTGTGATCATTCAGAACTGGCAGGAGGATCATGAGGAACTTATCCGGAGTCTTTTCCCTGACTCTTCATATGTGGTTAACAAGCCTGTGAGATCATGGGAAATACATCAAGCTAGGGATTCCAGCTAGGTATTTGACAAAGTTTTCCATGCTATCCTTGTGCAGAAGATGCAAAGTCATGGCTGAGATTAGCGTTCTTAATCTTATTTTTGTGCTGGACACAAGACTATGAACCCCTTCTTTGAATTGTAGTTTTAAATGCAGTGGATAAAGCACTGACCTTGGATTCAGGAGGACCTGAGTTCAAATCCAGCCTTAGACACTTGACACTTACTAGCTGTGTGACCTTGGGTAAGTCACTTAACCCTCATTGCCCTACCAAAAAAAATGCATAAAACAAAATGCATAGAATTAGAAAGGAAACTAATGATATCGAAATATAACTATATATGGAGAAACACATATATGTACTTGTGCATATATATTCAATTATTATATTTCTTCTTTAAAAAGATTTTATTTTTAATGTATGGAATAAAACAAGCATTTCCAGAAGATAGTATAATAAAAAGATGATTGTTGGGGCAACTAGGTGGCGCAGTGGATAAAACATCAGGCCTGGATTCAGGAGGACCTGAGTTCAAATCCAGACTCAGACATTTGACACTTACTAGTTGTGTGACCCTGGACAAGTCACTTAACCCTCATTGCTCCACCCAAAAAAAAAAAAAGATGATTGTTATGATTATATTTCATTCTTTATTTTCCTTTATAATTATTTATGCAAACACATGTATATATATATGTCTTATATATAAATATACACATATACGTAGACATAGACATGTTATCCCAAGTTAAGAACTTATAGCCTAGACATTCGTAAATTTATATGAATTTATAGCTGACTGAACCATACTCAAACTGAATTGATTAATAAATTACTGTCAATCTATAACAAAGTAGAGCTGTGGATAAAGCACAGGGTCAGGAGTCCAGAAGAAGTGAGTTCAGATCCAGTCTCTAACAATTACTAACAGCATGACTCTGGGCAAGTCACTTAACTTCTGTTTGCCTCAGTGTCCTTAAGTATAAAATGGGGATAATAAAACTACCTACCTCCCATAGTTTGTGTGAGGATAAAAGGAGATATTTCTAAAGCTTTTTGCAAAGCTCAGTGCACTAGATAAAATGCTAACTATTATTATTATGAATCTTTAATGGTGTGCAACAGATCTCTTCCCTTGTCTAGTCAACATTTTGATTAAAAATATGAACATAGGTCAGGGTAACATGGTTTATCAAATTTAGCAATGTCATCAAGTTGAGTCAGAAGGCTGTTATATTGGAGGATGAAATCCATATTCATGAGATCCCTGACTGGGAGCTTTAAGGAATATATTTTCTGATCTCCCCTCATTTTGCATATCAGGAGCCTGAGTCTCAGAAAGGTTAAGTGATTTGTTCCTAGGTCATAAGAATAGATAGTAAGTGGCAAGGTTAGAATTCTGCCCCTAGACCCTTTGACTCTAAATTCAGTACTTATTTCCACTCTAACATTTCATCAGGACAGGCTAAAATGATGGGTTCCCTCAAAACTGTCAAAAATAAGATTAAATTTCTCTTAAGTAATTGTAAAGCTGTACACCGAAATCAAAACTACATTTAAGTTTGTGTCTTATGGAAGAAATTTGACTTGACAGTTAAAGTGTAAAAGAGCTGGGGATTTTCGTTGACTACAAACTCAATTTGAGCAAGTAGATTAATGAGGCTGCTAAAAAGGGCTGATGGAACATTAGATGGAATGAATAGAATGATAGTGTCTGCTTCAGGTGATCTCACATTCTGATTAAACTGGTCAGAGCATTAATGGAATATCAGGTCCATTTCTGGGTGCTGTACCCAAAAGGATCATGGACACACTTGGAGTCATCCAGAGAAGTAAAAAAGGAGTGAAAATTCTTATAAACTTTGTCCTATAAGGAATGATTAAAGAAATTGAGTCTATTTATTCCAAATAATCCTTCCAACACTTACTCAAATCTACCTTCAAATATATGAAAAGGTCGTAATGTAAAAGCTGCAAGTAATTTCATGTTGTATTGATAAAGAGGGTTCAAGAATTAGGACCATTGGGTAGAAGTTATAGGGAGCCAGCAGCATCATATCAAGAATATGACACTTTACCAAGTGTTAAGTGCCTGCTGGGGACAAACCAAAGTAAAAGTCACTGTGGATTAAGAAAAGAAAAAACCCACAAAAATTGAGACAGTGCCTGCCCTGAGGGAATGAAATTTGATGACCAACTACCCAAGGTGGCCATGTATGTATAAATGATTGATTGATTAAATGAGTGAATGAATGAGAAAGCATATATTAAACACATATGAGGTACCAAACACAGTGATAAGTACTGTGGATACAAATAAATACAATCTAGGAAGATGGTTCTTGCCCTCAAGGAATTTTTTTCCTAAGAGGGAAAGACAACATATAAAAGAGTGAAGACTAGGGAGGAATGTTTTGGGCAAAGAAGTCAGAATGAGTAGTCATCAGAGTCATAAGGAAATTGATTGATGAATGATCCTTACGATGAATGGTAGTATTGATTTGGAAGGGAAGATATATATTGACAGACTTTGGAATAAATGATCTGTAGTGTCCAAACATCAATAGTTTCTTATCAAGATATTGTCCATGTTTAGTTAAAAACTTATCAGTTGGACTGACTGTCAGAATATTATATCCCATCTGCATTGATAGTAGTTCATTAAAATTTCTTCCTATTTGGTTAATTAGTTTTAAATGTCAGTGTACGGATAGAGCACTGGCCCTGGATTCAGGAGTACCTGAGTTCAAATCCAGCCTCAGACACTCGACACTTACTAGCTGTGTGACCCTGGGCAAATCACTTAACCCCAATTGCCTCACCCCCCCAAAAAAAAATGTCATTGTACAAATTCTTCTTCAAAGTAGTGAACTGTATTTCCTTTTCTTCACCTTCTTCCTTTCTCCCTCCTCCCCCCACTTTGCCAGCTTTGGGGACCTTCCATTGTCCATTTGTACCATCCATCAATTTTTGAGCAGGGGTCTTACATTGTAGGTTTGGATTGTGGAATCTCACATCTGTCATGCTGACATATTGACTAGAGATGATTTTTCAGGTCTACTTAAGACAAGGAGAGTCCTTTTGGTGTGAGAAATGTGTTTTGGGCATCAGGAAGACAGACATAAAATGAAAAACCAAAACCAACCTCAAGTCAGATGGAACGTCATATTGTGATATTACCATAACTCATAAATATGTCTTGAATTGTATTGTACCTTCCCTTTATTTTTCCCCCTTTGAAGACTTTATTTTTCCTCTCTGGAGACTTTAAAGTGCAGCAATGGGATGATATAGTAGATAGAGATAAAGCTTTGGAGTCAGGAAGACCTGAATCCAAGCCCTACCTCTAACACAAAGAGATGTTTGATCCTGGGCAGGTCATTAACCTTCTATTGTCCTAAGACATTCTCTAAGACTATCATTTGCAGAACAGTTGTTAATGGCATTGGTTGAGGGAGTTTCTTTACTGTTAAATTGAGTATAACAATGAAATTATTGTTCCAGCCCCCACCCTACCCCCCCAAAAAAATCCAAACTGCTTCTGTGTTCTATACTAGAAAGATTCCAGAGTTCTAAGTCTGAGAATCTTAGCTCAAATCTTACTATTTATTATCAATGGGAACTTGGTCAAATTATTTTTTCTCTGTGTGTGTCAGTTCCTTCATCTGTATAATGACATGAACTAGATCGGAGATGTCAAATTTGTGGCCCTGTAGCCCAAACCAGATTAAAATGGAATTGGGAAATATGTAGCCAATTAAATGGAAACATAATGCATGAATCATATTTGTGGTTTTCTAAGTTTTTTTTCTATTTAAGTTTCATACCCCTGGATCTCTTTTCCAAATTTAAATCTATTGTCTTAAACCATTTTAACTTTCATAACTTGTCTACATGGTACTGAATAAAACACAGGTCTAATATAAAGACTGTAGAACAACTGTAGAATGGGAATCCTCATTAACACCTACATCTCAGGGTTGTTGTGATGATCAAATGAGACTATATTAGTAAAGTGCTTGCTACCTAGTAGATGCTATATAAATATTTATTCTCTCCCTCCCTTCACCCCCTCTGATTGTATCCTTAGAATCTCTAACTAGTAGCCTGGTATGCTCAGACAGTTGCCCATCTACTAAAAGTTTTTGCCTATTTATACAAAACTCCTCCTGGATCATGAAGAAACACAATTCATACTGTTACTAATTCTGTATCCATTTGGTTAATATTCCATCTCCAGTAATTGCTGAGGAAGTCTTTTATTTCTGCATAAAACAAGACCAGATTGATATTCTCATAAACCACAGGACAAAGTAACATGGTATCCACAGACTGTAGGTGCTTACATTGGAGAAAAATGTTGTCCGTGTGCCAAGTGAGGACCCGGAAAACATCTGAGCTGTTTCCTTTCTCATTGAAAGAGCTGACTAGGATGACTCCAGTTTGCGTTAACAGCTGGAAGAGCTGCCATTACTTTTTTATTTTGTTGTTCTCAGGTTCTTTATGGCCCAAGGCAATAAGTCACTCAATTTATGGCAAAGAGTTGCATCACTGGTTTTTGCTGCTCAGTATATTTTCATTGGCTTTTGGTGAAACTGTTTTAATTATTAGGAATCTTTTCTCCCTACTGGACACAGAATATGAGCAGTTTCGGGGCCCTATGGTGTTGGCTTGATATTTTTGTTTGGTCGCTTTGTTGGTTGGGTGTTTTGTTTTTTTTAATGATACCTGTGATTTCATTAGGTATTTGGAGTTTCTTGTACCAATATGGATCAGTGCCTTTTCTGTAATTTACAGTCTTAAAGAGTTGCCTGGGGCATGGAGAGGTTGAAATGAAGGACTCAGGGCCATCAGAAGCAGAACTTGAACCCAGGTAGGTTCAGATTACAGTTAGAAAATATCAAAACTGCCTAGAAATGACAAGAGTATGTTATGTATCAATTATGTATTATTGATTCATAAATCTACATATGAAACACAAAAGTATCCCAGTTTCATATAATTCTTTAGTTCATACATATTATTTTATTTGATACTTACAGTAATCCTCTGAACTATGTGTTATTCTTGTAGTTCCGTTGAGGAAACTGAGGCTTAGAGTGGTTTAGAGACTTGCTGAAGCTCACATGAAATACACATGAAATAGTGTGTCAGAAGCAAGATTTGAACCCGAATGTTTCTGCCTCTGCATCTAGTGCTCTAGCCTTTATACAATGTTACCCTTGGTTTTTTGGTGCCTCTTTCCCTAAACTATTTTGAATTCATTTTTTGTGTGTATATATACAGGTATGTGTACATATACATATATACACATGCACATACACATAAATGTTCACATATGCATATACTTGTATAGATATATACTTCTGTACATACAACTAGTTCAGATCATTTTAACCTTTTTTTTGTATCATGGCCCCCTTTGGCAGTCAGTCTAGTGAAGCCTTTGAACCCCTTCTCAGAAGAAGGATTGTAAAATGAAGGAATTGCAAAATGGCATAACATTTAAGGAAATGGAAATTTCATTTAGTTAAAATAAAGATGCAATGCCCATTAAAGTTGATGGAACTCCTGAAATCTGTCCACAGATCCCCACGTGAATAACACTTGATCTAGATATGTGTATTTTATATAAATATACACAGATATGTTCATATATGTGCTATGCATACATACACATACGCATACATATATGTATACACCATGTCTATATATGTATGTAAACACATGTATACACAGTACCTATGTGTTAGAATATAAGCTCCCTGAGGACAAGAACCATCTCCCTTTGTTTTTCTATCCTCAGTGCTCAGTACAGGGACTGGCACATAATTGTCATTTGTTAAATGATTCATTCCTTCGTCACTTGTGTCAGAGTTTTCCTTTAGTAATGAGATACTTCCATTAATTGAATTTTAAATGAGTTTAGTCATATAGAAGTAGTAGGCACCAACTACACAGAAGAAAGAACAATTAATCTCTTCAAAGGCCTTTAATAGCCTTAATTAGAAATCATTGTTCAGTTTTCAAATGCATAATTTTTGTTTGGCTCTTTTTAAATACCTGTTCAATTTTTAAGGGCAAATACAACTTGGTATAGAGAGGCTCAAGAGCAGTGGGCTGCTCAGTCAGGGATAGATTCTTTGGCCATGACAACACAGGAAATCAACCTCAGTAGTGACAGGGCCAGAATGGCTGAAAAAATATCAAGGAACAAAGAAGCTTGCAGTTTTTAATGGTCAATGCACATGTATTTAGATGATGGTTCTTGTAATATAAGAGTCTTTTCTAGTGACCAATGAGCAGGGATTAGATTGATAGATAGAGCTCTATCATCAATTTTTTTCTTTCTTTCTCCTTTCTTTCTTTCTTTCTTTCTTTCTTTCTTTCTTTCTTTCTTTCTTTCTTTCTTTCTTTCTTTCTTTCTTTCTTTCTTTCTTTCTTTCCTTCCTTCCTTCCTTCCTTCCTTCCTTCCTTCCTTCCTTCCTTCCTTCCTTCCTTCCTTCCTTCTTTCTTTCTTTCTTTCTTTCTTTCTTTCTTTCTTTCTTTCTTTCTTTCTTTCTTTCTTTCTTTCTTTCTTTCTTTCTTTCTTTCTTTCTTTCTTTCTTTCTTTCTTTCTTTGTTCTTTCTTCCTACCTATCATCTAGCTAGCTAGCTATCTTCTGTCTGTCTTATCTATCTATCTAATCCCTGCTCATTGGTCACTAGACAAGAATCTCATATTATAAGAACTGTCATCTATCTACCTACCTAGAGGCATCTATCTATCTGTCGATCTATCAATCACCCATCCTTGTCTCCATCCATCTATCTCTCCATTGGTGGAGGAAAAAAGGCATCTCAGTCCTCTCTATTGTTCTAAATGAAATTGGGAAACAGGATGTGTGGGAAATGGGAGGCTGACTCCTAGAGTCATGGAGAGGTAACTTGAGGAGCTGGCCTAGTTTTCTTTGTAAGAAGATCTCTGAAACAATATGTCAAACTATCATTCTTCTGATACTTTACTATAGTCTCATCTTTCTCTTTTGCTTAATTCAGAGTCATATGATACTCTCTTTGTTGAAAGGCATCAATTTGTTCAAATATATTTTAAAAATTAAATGGCATTAATCTGCCTTGTACAAGAACCAACTCTTAATTGTTTATGTTAATGGAAGGAATAGTCTGTGGATTATCTGAATTATTGGAGAATCCCCAAACAATTATATGTGTGTATGCCTATCTATCTTATCTGGCTAGCTAGTTATCTGATATACATATCTAGCTATTTGTATGTATATGTATATATTACATATGAATACACCCCTATCTGTGTATATGTAGATAGATGTATATATGTACATGTATCCACATTATATATATATATGCTGTACAAATATAAACAATATATATACATATATAGAGATATAAACTCTTTGAATATGAACTTGATAATGCTCTCTATATTTCCTTGAGAATAACCTATTTATATATGAGATCTTTCATATATGCAGTTTAAAACTGCAATTGCTTCCAAAGGAATACATGGGAAGCAAGAGTACCAGAGCAGGGAATCCCTATGTAACAGTTTAGAAGGACTCTTTTGAAGGAAATGCCTACTCTCTAAGGAATTCTTATTACCAATTTCTATCAAACTTCAGTCTCTATATCTGCCTACAGGGCAATTATAGATTATAGGGTCATTGATTTAAAGTTGGGAAGGACCTTAGAGGCTATAAGAATAATTACTTTACCTCACAGGGATCAGAATCACAGAATTGGAGCTTTAAGAGACCCCAGTGATCTTCTAGTCTAGCCTTTGCTTGAATAAGAATCCTTTCTACAATATATTCACAGGTCCTGGAACACAGTAGGTGATTAATAAATGTTTGTTGCTTGATGGATTGACAAAGCTACACAGTAGGACAGATTCAATTGTTAGAAAGTGCTTCTTTATATCAAACCTAAATATTCCTTTTGTTGACTTCCCACTCTTCCAGCTCTGCCCTCTATGGCTAAACAAAACAGTAATGATAATGGCTAGCATTTACAAAGAGCCTACTATGTGGCAGACTCCTTACAAATATCATCTCATTTGATTCTCACAATGCCCCTGGGAGGCAGGTGTTATTATTATCCTCATTTTACAGATGAAGGAACTGAGGCAAACAAGTTAAGTGACTTTCCTGAAGTCACATAGCTATTAAGGTCTGAGGTGGGGTTTGAACTCCAGTCTTCCTGACTCTGGGTTTAGCACTCTATCTGCTGCACAGCCTAGCTGCCTTTTTATCTTGGCTCTCTTTCCTATGAGAAGTTATGTTGTTTTTTTTTTTCAAAAAACTTTTAAAAGTATAAATCCCTATACAGATGTAAGGTGTTATTATCATTCAAGCACAAAAAGGTTTAATTTGCCTCAATTATCTGGATATTTCAGGTGAAAAAGTGGCCATTTTGGCTTAAATGATTAGAATAATAAGCTCAGTTCTCTACCATAATTTGCATATGTAGGCAGCTTAATTTTCTAATTTTCCAAGGTAACTAAGGAGGTGGAATGCCTCTTGTCTCTTAACTACATTCGGGGATGCCAAGAGCTTACAGACATCTAATTGTTTCCCCATCATGAAGTACCAGCTGATGATGACACTTTGATGCTCAGTTTCAATGAGCTCTGCTTCGTTTTCTAAACTCTAACCCTGAATCAAATCACAACAAGTCTAGAACTCAAGGACAAAAGAGGTTACTACCAGAAAGTGGGACAAAGGAAATCAGGCATACCACATAGACAGTTCAGCCTAGTTGGTGTCTTTAATATATCAGGATTGTAAGAAAATGTTTCCTAAGCTATCTGTGAATGCTAACAGTGGCTTCAGAAATAGACAAGGGGCGAAAAGAAAAGAGAAAAGAGAAGAGAAGAGAAGAGTAGAGAAGAGAAGAGAAGAGAAGAGAAGAGAAGAGAAGAGAAGAGAAGAGAAGAGAAGAGAAGAGAAGAGAAGAGAAGAGAAGAGAAGAGAAAAGAAAGAAATAGACAAGGGGCTAGAGACTTGAGACTTCTTTCATCTGGAGGAGCTGAGTGTAAAGTCTCAGGCATATTGAAAGTTTAATATATAAATAAATCTGAGAGAAGGAGAAGGGAATAAATTATATTAAGAGGGGAAAGATCAGCAGAGAAAACAGCCAGATTTTGTCAGTTGCTTAATGATTGTCTAATATATTATTAGCCTGATATAGTGGATAGAAGGCTGGACTTTGTAATATCTGGGTTCAAATCCTTCCTCTGAAAGTATGTTAACCTCTAGGTGCCTCAGACAATTCACAAAGATGTACTTACTCTTTATAGAAGAGTTGTGACCAACATAGCTAGAGAGAATTCCTATATCAGGAGATCTTTCTGCTGAAGCATGCGGGCCAAAAGTCACAAATATTCAATAACTCCTTTATTTTTTGTTTTTAATTTACAATGCCATAGCATCATATACAGTATATACAGGGAATAAATTTATATTACATGTGGAAAATCAAATCTCATAAATGGTAAAAAGAAAAAAAAAAGGAAAGAAGAATAATTTCCAAAAAGTTATCAAACCATCAGACTCCTTTGTGTCTTTTGCCCCCCCACCCCAGAAAGGACCCTTGCTTTGCAATCATAGTGTCTGTATCCTGGCTCTGTCAACTCTTCCTTGGGTGATCTTGGACTAGTCACTAGATCTCTCTCTGAACCTTAGTTTCCTCAATTATAAAATGAGTTTGGTTTGGAGTAGATACTCTTTGAGAGCCCTTCCAGATATAGATCAGTGATACTCTGATATTATTTTCAGTCAAATTTAGAGTGAAAAATTTAATCTCTTTCACATCAGATCATGTCACTAAAGCACTGACTAAATGGGGCATTGGTATGGACCACAGCTGAGTCCCAGACTCCCTATATTTAGTGACCATTCAGTCCAATTCAGTAATTCACACACATGTACACATATATGTACATGCATGTACACACACATACATGGTTTAATAACTTAAAACTAGTTATGCCCATATGAGGGTGTGTAGGTAGACACAAATACATTTGTGTTTGTGCACATACATACACATGATGTGTTTCAAAAGTCAATGCAGGTTTAAAATATTTAAAGAATAAAACACATGCATATAAAGAGATGGGGGTGGAAGAGGTACTAAAGTTAGGGAACTGAGAAGAGCCTCATAAGCTAAGCCTTGAAAAGACCTAAGAATTCCATGAAACAGTAGAGGAAATCGAGGAAGGTTACCAGAAGCCATCCCTCAGTTTTTGACCATTCTTTGTGTCTCCTACTTAACATATAGTAAACACTTAATCAGTCCTTGTTGATTGAGTAACTCTAATGCTTTTGTTGCTTTTTTCGTTTGTTTGATTAATGATTGTTCTTATTATTCTCCTTCAACATTTTGATGAATCTATGAAAGTTTTTCCCTCAATGACATTCCCTTATTCTATGAGACCATGCTTGGATGGGTTTGTACTGACACGTGCTCGTGTGGGCGTGTGCATGTGCATGTATGCAAGTGTGTGTGTGTATGTGTGTGTGTGTGTGTGTGTGTAAGGACTGTAATAAGCTGAGAAACCACAGATAGACACTCTGGAGGACAGAAGGTGGTGTATGGTAGGGAGAGTAACAAAAAGATGATTAAAAATCTGAAAGTAGATTAGTTTTGTTGGTTCAGAGAGGAATGTGAAATACATTTCCCATAATGGATTCTTGGAGGGGAAATCGATGTCAACTTTTAAGGCATGGATTCCTAACCTGGGGTTCCTGGATGCCTTTGGGGTCAATGGATATAGATAGATAGATAGACAGACATATATATATATATATATATATATATATCAGGGGTGTCTATGAATTTGGGAATAATTATATCTTTCTCCCCACTAATCTTTGGTTTATTTTATAATCCTATATATTATATTTTGTCCATTAACGACCATTATTCTGAAAAGAAGGTCATAGCCTTCTCCCATCTACAAAGGAGTGTCTATGATACAAAAAAGGTTTAGAACCCTGGCTTTAAAAGGTAGTTAGTGGACTCAACATTTAGATATGTAATGTAGTCAAAACAAACAAAACTACTAGACTAAAAAGGGGAAGGTGAATCCCTCTTTTGTTTTTCCTTTCTCCTTCTCTTTGTCTACTTTTCAGTGCTTGGCACATAATAGCTGCTTAATAAGTGGTGGGTGATTGACAAATAAAAGACCTGGGTTCTAGTTCTGGCTCAGTTCTTTCCTGGCCATGAGGCTTCAGGCTCTTGGTTTAACTTATCTGAATGTCTCAGTTTCTGCATCTATGATATAATGATGATAAATCTCTGTCCTGAGAAGTTGTAAGAATCCAGTGCATACCCTGGAAAACGATGTATCTACATCAAGAGAAAAGAATATGTAGGTCCTTACATTTTAAATGACAAGGCACTATTTTGAGTGAAAGCCCCATAAAACTATATGTGGAGGGGCAGCTAGGTGGCGCATTGGATAGAGCACCAGCCCTGGAGTCAGGAGGACCTGAGTTCAAATCTAGCTTCAGACAATTGACACTTACTAGCTGTGTGACCCTGGGCAAGTCATTTAACCCCAATTGCCTCACTCAAAAACCAAAACACAAACCAAAACAAAACAAAACAAACAAATAAAAACTATATGTGGAGAAATTACAAAGTCAGTTCCAAGACAGAAGCCACAAGGTTCTGTGGGAGGATGGGAGGATGTACGCTAGACATCCTAAGGAGAATGCTGCTACAGAAGCAGAGAGCAGGGTGGCAAGAGACTCCCCTAGAATGTAGACTAATTATTCTTGCTGTTTCACTGGTAGCATAGTTATTTCCACCTGATGAAACAGTACAAATACTATCAGCCTCTGATACATTTCTTCATCCTGGGGCAAATCCGAAATCACACTTACCCTAATTGTCACTCTAGGATCTTGAAGAAACCATGCCAGGAAAATGGGAAATGGTGAGAAAGATTATTCTAGCTGTCAGAAAAATCCAGTATTTAGAGAAGGGAATGGATTACTCTAAGAATGTTATTAAGAAAAGCTGCCCTTTATCTTTTAAAATAATCTTCTGTTTCTTCTGTTATCTATATACCTTATTTGTGTATCACCCAACTTATCTTTTCCCATGTTCACTATCTTTAAGTTCTTTTGCAAACCAGTTACACCACAAACCTTTTAGGCATATGCTATGAAGTTTGATCAAGAGCCTAAAAAATAAAAGCCTGAAATTCGGAGGCTGCTTGAATCCCAATTCCTACAGTTTTTTCCCAATTAAACGGTTGAGCTCTGTTTTTCTTAGCCCTTCCTGAGAAGCAGTTCCCTTGAAGACAGGCTTTTAGGATCTGGTCAATTAGGGCAGGAAATTGACTTGTAGCCACTGGTCTTTGACAGAAGGTTTGTCTTTCATGTTGTAAGAGTTCTTGAATCATCACTCAGTTGTTCTTCTCTCAGAAATTGTGAGGGTCAACAGTGATGAGATACAACTGATTAGCATTACTGCCATTTTCCATCTACTCACGCCTCAGATTAATGATTAATGACCAACTGTGTGTACCACCCTTGTGCTGGACTCTAGAAAAAACCAACCCTTCCCCTCAGCAAGCTTCCATTCCACTGATGAAAGACAACACTAAAACAGAGACATAAATGCAAAGTGATGTGGAGATGAGAGGCAGCATGATGTTCAGGACAGAGGATAAAGTCTTGTATTAGGAAGACCTAGGTGGAAGCTCACACCCTGCCCTGTACATGGGCCTTTAACCAGTCAGAGCCCCAGGCTATTGGTTGAAGAATAGTTGCTACTCTGCCCTGGTAGAGGGAGTTTCCTCATTGGCAGCCCCCTCCACCAGTGAATCATAGATCTAGGAACCTGCCCCCCCCCATCAAGATAGAGTCAATCTTATACGTTTGGGGAAGAGTTGTTTAGGAAAGGCCTTATTAGTTGCCTTAACACAATTTGTCTGCCATACCTGGAATATTCTCCTGACTCACTGCTGCTTCTTGGAATTCCTGTTTTCCTTCAAGATTCAAGTCAACTTTTACCTTCTGCAGCGCACTAAGTCCCCCAGCTCTTAGTGCCTTTCTCTCCGAGCTTAGTTATATCTACTTTATATGTGAAGTGTATATGCCTACATATGTTGAGTATGTGCATAATACATTCATGCATGTATACATACAAACTTATTTACATGCATTTTGACTCCATTAGAATGTAAGCTCCTTGAGGGATTGGCTGATTTGCTTTTTCATTTCCCTTAATAAAAAATGGTTAATCCTCAAGGCTTAGCACAACTCCTGCCACATAGTAAGCATTTATTAAATGAATATATCTGACTGGTTGAGACTAATAAGGACAGGTGAGACAGGATTGCATTTCAAACATGGGAGATCATGTGTGTAGAAGCATGGAATTCAGATATGGAATGGTGTGCATATGGAACAACCAGCAGGCTGGTTTACTTGGAATAGAAGCAATGACTTTCCAATTCCCATTAAACCAGAGATTCTTAACCTAGAGTCCAAGAATTCATTTTTTAAAATAAATGTTTTGGTAATTTTATTTTAATAGAGATGATTTACTTTGCAATTCTCTGTGCTTTATTTTATGCATTTATGCATGAGTATACATGCATGCATACATACATGTGTACCTATGTGTGTGTGTGTATTTTCCCTCTTTCCCCTTGAGGAGTCCATAGATCTCCCTATACTGCCAAAAGAGGCACACACACACACACGATCCCCAAAGGTTAAGAACCTCTACTTTAAATACATAAGTACATAGACATAAAGATTATCACAAAAATATAACCAAATTAATATTTCTTAAAGCATACCATCGAGTAGTTACTCTTTTCTGCCTTCATAGAGGTATTTCTTTTGTTTGACAGCTAAAATGAGAAAAATACACAAGTTAACACTTTAAAATTGGTCCTCAAAAATCTGATTTGCAGAACCAAGTGCTTTGAAATTCTGTTAGTTGTATTAAAAATATTCCAGAAGATTGCTTTGGAAAACTTCTTAAGAAGAAACTAAAGGATTGTCACTTAGATATTGGATTTTATTTATACTGATCACTGAGAAATAATAAAAATTTCTTTAAAATTTAAAAAAAGGAATGAAGAGAAAGAGTGAGGAAAGGAGGGAAGAGAAGACACAGGTGATAGGTAGATAGGCAGGCAGGTAAACAAACAGACAGACAGACAGATAGATAGATAGATAGATAGATAGATAGATAGATAGATAGATAGATAGATAGATAGATAATAGCATAAAGAGATGGCAAGAAATAGATGATAGAAAAGAGATGGCAAGAAATAGATGATTGAAAGAAAGAAGGAAGGAAGGAAGGAAGGAAGGAAGGAAGGAAGGAAAGAAAGAAAGAAAGAAAGAAAGAAAGAAAGAAAGAAAGAAAGAAAGAAAGAAAGAAAGAAAGAAA
The DNA here is from genome assembly GCF_019393635.1 of Dromiciops gliroides. NCBI lineage: Eukaryota > Metazoa > Chordata > Mammalia > Microbiotheria > Microbiotheriidae > Dromiciops > Dromiciops gliroides. The sequence goes on from NC_057863.1 coordinate 36,453,514, forward strand.
GAAAGAGAAAGAAAGAAAGAAATTATATCTGCAAACTGCTATAATTGGGGAGGCAATGGGGGAGAAGGGTAGATGTGTTTGCAGGTTCTTCTTAAACTGACTAAAGCCATCACATAAAAGAGGATGGGATGTCAGTATGGATGTACCATTTTTTTAAAATAAAATCTCTGCAGCTTAGAGATAAAATATAACCTAGCAGTTGCTAAGGTAACTGATTTTTCTCCCCCTCAGGAATAGCAGAACAAATTAGGTAAAGAAAAGTTCTATAAATTGTGGATATGTAGCAATGCCTGGAAGCAGCAATATGGAAGACTTCCTTGGAGCCCTGGGTAACTGCTTTGGGGGGCAAGTCACCCAGAAGTTGGTCCATTTCCAAAATCATTGGTGGCAAACAGAAAATCGTGCTGTAGCCTTTAGTTCTGGAAGGAACCTTAGAGATCAACTAGTTCCTTTTGCCTATTTTTTTTTAACAGATAAGGAAGTAAGACCTAGAAAGCTAAGGTCAGCCACATGGTTTGCTATTAGCAAAGGCAAAACTTAAAACCAGCTCTCCCGACTCCAGAAGGACAGTTAGGAAGAACAGTGTCGGACTTGGAGTCAGGAAGCACTCAGTTGTAATCGTACCATAGAAATGTAGTAGCTGCTTGATCCTGGATAAGTCACTTTACTCTTATCTGTTCTGTTGAAAAGGGATAATAATGGCACTTACCCCACAGAATTGTTGTGAGAATCAAATGACTTAATGTGTATAAAGTACTGTGCAAACAAAGAATTATATAAATGCTAGCTAGTATTATTTTTATTATTATTATGCCCTTGCCTATGCTCTTTCCATTATCCTAGAATGCCTGTCCCTACCCTAGTTCTAAAACAATTTGTACAGTGCTTAAGGTTTTTGAGATATTTTACAAATATGAAGTTTTTTTTCCAGGAATTTGGGGTTAAGTGACTTGCCCAGGGTCACACTAGCAAAGTGTCTGAGGAAGGATTTGAATTCAAGTCTTCCTGACTTTCAGGGCTGGTATTCTATCCACTGAATCATCTAGCTGCCCCTTTGCTTGAGCCTCAAAGCAACCTTTTGAGGTAGGAGCTAATGTTAATCCTTTTTGACAGGCAAGGAAACTGAGACTCAGCTAAGTGATGGCCCAGGGCCATACATCTAGTAAATATCCTAGGTTGACCTTGAACACAGGTCTTACTGTCTTCATGTCCAAAACCCTACCCACCTTACCATTTTGCTTTGCTAAAAGACAGATCCTTACTTCAATTTTGAAATTCATGTGATTGAATATAAGTGAGAATTCTTGCAAAATCAATCCCAAGGATGGTATCTGGGACATAGTAAGCCCCTAATAAATGTGGATTGATTGATTGATTGAAAGGGGTGGGGGGAACTAAACTAAACTAAGCAAAATCAAGTTCACTTGGTTGGATGTTTCATTGACTGTACTTTCATGAGATTATTATTTGATGTTAATCCTTGAATCACTGTTGGTGGTTGAAGTAAAAGTAGCAGGGAACCAGGAATCAGGAGACCTGTGGACTAAACCTGAGTCTGCCACCTGTCTGACCTCAGGCGATACACTTAACTCCTCTGGCTCTCATCTTCCTCTGACTCTGAGTTGAAAGTTCCCCTGCAGCGCCAACATTCTGTGATTCTAAGACATGGCAGTTGGCAATTTACAAAAACAAAGAAAAACCTTTGGGTATAGGGATTAATTATTTAAGGAACAATAAGAGAATGCATTGTTGATATTTTAAAATTAACATATTTTTATAATTAAAAAACAGAGGATATCAGTTATTTAACATGCGGTTGTATATTCTGGCAAACTGTAATCTCAGAAGAATCAAGATTTCAGGTGACCCAGATGGCAATGGAAGGGTCCCAGTGGGTGTGTGAAGACTGTAGGCTCTTATTAGTGATCATTCTCCTCTGAGAATTGGAGTAAATGATATGCTCATGGAGAGAGATCAATGACCAGAAAAGGAGGATGAGCAACTGTGAGGGAAACATCAAGTGTGACATGTGGATGGTCCATCTTAGATAATACTAGGTGGGGCCACAGAATATTTAAAGACATAGTGTTGAGAGTATTCTCTATAGGTGATTATTAAGGGAAGAACTCTGACAAAGAGTTATATAGAATGAAAAGAAATGGCAAGGATTGATTACATTTACTTTTTTTGGGGGGGGGATCCTTTATAACCCTACCATCCAGCTGAGTATATGATACCTAATAAGTAATTTATAATTGCAGAGATCAAATGCCATCTGTCAATGGCCAAATCTTTTTAGAAGTTCCTCTTTTTGGATAACATTTTTCTAATTGCATTAGATACATTTTAGAACTTTTTCTTTAAGAGATCCTTTATGAGTCTAAAGAATTTGGCCTGACCACCCACCCAAGGAAAAAAAACAAACAATCAAGGAGATGAAAAGTTTCTTTTGTTCAGACAGAATTGAATGAGTGAGCAAGTCTATCAAGACATATATCATGGAGCAATATGGCAAATGGACAATGAACTTGGCCCATAGTTAAATAGGAGAACAGATTCTACAGTATCTGCAAAATTAGACCATACTTTTATTGGCCTCTGGCTTCTGTCTAAAATCCCATATTTTTAGCAAGAGTGTCTCCAGAGTTACACAGCAGAATTGCAGATCATAGACTCTGAGAAAGCAAAACTATGGGACATCCAAAGGTAAATGGATAAATACATTGTGGAGTTTGATGGGCTGAAGCAATATGACACATGATGTGTGCTCTGGCCAGTCCTCTTTCCAGTTAGTGCTTTTTCATGCATATTCCTTGGACACATCCTAATTGTGTTCTCCATGCGTGTTCCCTTGTGACATGTCATCTGCCTTTCCAGAGTGGGGCTGTGGTCACTTCATATACACACGGGTGGATGGTTTGGGGCTCTTTATTTGTTATGCTGTTTCATTAAAGGTCTTTTTCCATGAAATAATATGTCCCTTAACTTTCTAGTAAAAGCAAACAAATTACTGGGATTTCATTTGCTATGAGGGAAGCTGGTTGGTACAGTGGATAGAGCACCAGACCTGGAGTCAAGAAGACTCATCTTCTTAATAGCAAAACTGCCTCAGATTCTTACTGGCTGTGTAACCCTGTCCAAGTCACTTTACCATATGTGCCTGTTTCCTCATCTGTTAAATGAGCTGGAGAAGGAAATAGCAAACCACTCCAGTATCTTTGCCAAGAAAACCCCAAATAGGGTTATGAAGAGTCAAACATGACTGAAAAACAACATTAGCTATGGTTTTGAGTGGTTGCTAATCCACAGTGTATTTTAAATCCAAGATGAATTTTCTTGGAGCCCTCAAGTCAGTCAATACATAATTATTAAGTGGGAAGAAAGTAATTTAAACACAGTAGGTGAAAGAGGGAGAGCTTCAAATGGAGCAAGAATAACCACTTATTGGGATTTTATGAAGGAGAATTATGTCACATTTGAGTTGAACTGGAATGGAATGAAATAGTATAAACAATTATTAATCTCCTACTATGTGCCAGGCACTGTACTAGGCTAATATTACCTCATTTGACAACCAGAAGACATATCATCCATCTCTCTGACTCTGGAATCATGATTTCTCTTCTTATTTTATCTCCAATTTGTCTTCTGGAAAAAGAGTGACTTTAGCCAGACTTATATGAAGGTCCCTAACAACACATAACTCTTTGAATCTTTCCTTTTCCTAGTTCTTGAATCTTTTTTTGCGTGTGTCAGTAGGTAGGTTGGGAGTTTACTTGCATTTGCTTTCCATATTTGGTAGGTGTGAGTTGGGAAGGGGAAGAGGAAACTGAAGGGTAATTGCTATTTCAAAACAATACCTAAAAAGTTGAAACAGTTTGGCCACAGCTCAGCTCAGCAGCCCCTTCCCTCCCCAGGATACAAACAACAAACAGCCCAACTCTAGGAATCCTAAGAAAACATTGTAATACAGAAAAACAGGAATCTGTTCAGCTAATGAGAAATACAATCAAAATGTATGAGGAAGTGTGAAACATCAGATTGTAAAACTGATAAAGGCACTTAGCATAAAGATTGATGGGCTGCATTTGTCATATTGCCAAATTTGTTTTTCTTGTAGCATAAAAATTGAGGCTTGTTTTTTATCCCAGAGTGATAGGGTTCACTCAGTTATTCCTTGGATCGCCTATTTGTACTGGCCTTGTAAATAACAACCCATGTGGGCTTTATAAAATAAGAGAAAAACAAACTGTTTCCTACCATGCTTTGCTTTAGACTCTCAGGGTTACTGCATTTTATAAGTACAGAATATACAAGGACCCATCCTATGAATGGCTGTCTCCAGAGACCCAGGCCTTTACTTGCTTAGATAGTATTTTTTATCATTTCTCTGAATTTAAAAGTCTAAAGTAGAAGCTTGCTTTTACTCTCAATGAAATTAAACTTTTTAATAACTGAAAGAAAATGAGCAACTATTCACAACATTAGGAAGGAAGAGATAGAGGCTTTATTAATTGATGCTAGAAGAATATTCATTATTTAGTACTTTTTTTTTTCCTAAAGAGGAAGCATGCCCATGGATAATGGACCTCAGCCTTCAAATCAGGAAGACCTGGTGCAAGTCCTGCTTCAGGTATCTCACAATGGGCAAATCACTTAACTTCTTAATGCCTCAATATCATATTTAAAACTACACATTTCAAAACAGTCGCAGGTCTGAATTGGTAGAGGGAGTTTGTTGACTGGAAATTCCTATAAAAAAAATCACATTTCAACCAAAACATTTTTAAAAGCAGTTTTCTATAGCATTAGTGAATAGATCATAGCTCCAAGAGTCAAAAGGGATTTCAGAAAGCCATGGTGTTCAGCACTCCCATTTTATGAATGGAGGAACTGAGACGGAAGGTAGATAAGTGACTTGCCCAAGGTCGCATAGACAGTAACTGAAGCAGGATGTGAACTTAGGTCATATGACTCATAAACCAATGTTCTTTCTACTGTACTCTATTGATTTTCCTTTTTCTGGCTTCTCTAGAAGTGCTGCTCTCCATCTTTTTTTCCCACCCCTTGTCTCTAGATATGCATATGCATATATATATATATATATATATATATAGTATAAGGAATATATGTATGAACATGTCTTTAAAGTTCATGTCAGAAGATCTCTTTTTTTGAGTAAGGTATATAAGAATGAAATAAATAAATCATTGTCCTGGACTAAAAAAAAAAAAGCACATTATGCCTAAATTATATAATAGCACTGAGTTCATTAGCAGTAGCAGAGGAAGCCACATTAACTTTTGGCACAATTGACCACATGATTTTAAAATTTATTATAGATTACATGTCATTAAGCCTAAAGAGATGGATTCATGAAACACCACATGGTATTTTCATAATGTGCCTTGCAAATTTACAGAAATTGAATTGTAAGCCCAATTTCCATATCTCAGTTTCTGTCCACCCTTGCCATCTCCAATGGTGCGGGGACGGGCAAGTTCCCAGTCACCATTCTTATTTAGAACCTTATTTTGTTCTACCCTGGAAACTCTTTAGAAATGATGAATTTGATTTCATTTACTTACAGCAATTACTTCCAATTTTCAGAGTGAGCACATGTCAGCCCCAAGGAGGAACAGAGAAGACTGGAGTCTCCTGCTGTTACCTTTCCCTTCCTCCTTTAACTATTTCTTTCTTGGGAACTCTCCACTTTTCATGAATTTGATCAAGGACTTGTTGATGAAATAGAAATAAAAGCAATGTAGTGAATGATGAATATTCAAGGTTATTTGCATATGATTTATCAGCTTAGATTCCAAATTGCTTAGAACAGTCATGTTCTTTAGCTGAATCTAGGATTGTATAATGGTTGTAAAGGGCTTCCTTGAACCCTTTAAGGGAGAGTTGCTTATTTAAAAGCTTTAACTAAACAGTCCAAATCAAGTATTACTTCAATACAGGAAGCAACTAGCTTTCTTCAGACTGGCAAAACATGGGGAGCTGTCCAAGGTTCAGAGAAGTCAGTGACTTGCCTAGAGTTAAGTGTTAGAGGCAGGTATTTCTGACTGTAAGCCCAGTGATCTATAAGCTGGTTTTAACAGTAGTGTACTCAAGATTTGTCATTCCTAAGGCTGTTCCTTCAGAATGGTGATATATAATATATAGGAAGTACCCTGTGGCATGCTTTCATTTCTGTTCTTCTCCAATAGTAATGTCTGGTTAACAGTAAGTTCTTTGAGGGTAGAAAGAGCTTCATGTTTCATCTGTCTTTACCCAGTGCCTAGCATAATGCCTAGTGCATTTATTGTTATTCAGTAGTGTCCCACTCTTCATGATCCTATTTGGGGTTTTCCTGGCAAAGATACTGTGTGGGGGATTGCTATTTCCTTCTTCACTTTTACAGATAAAGAAACTGAGGGAAACAGGTTAAGTGACTTGCTTAGGGTCACGCCGCTAGTAAATGTCTGAGGTGGGATGTGACTTCCTGACTCCAATAACCATGGTTTATCCACTGTGCCACCTAACTGCCCCATGCCTGGTATATAACAGGCCTTAATATAGGTTTGCTGGATGGATTTGACTTGATGAGGACACATTCACAATACTAGAGCCCTTGTTAGAAGTAGGCAAAGAAATTTCTCCTGTCCCTTTTAAGCTGCTACTCAAACTCCATAAGGAACACGATGATTAGATAGCATGGTATTGTAGAAAGAATACTTTACTTGGAGTAAGAAGAACCTGAATTTAACTCTGGTCTCAGATACTCATGACCTGTCTGCCTCTGGGCAAGTCATTGAACCTCTGTTTGCATTAGTTTCCTAATCTCTAAAATTAACAGGGCCTCCAAGGCCCCTTCTGGTTTCTAAATTTGTATGATCTTGTGATTCTTTAACTTGCAAAATCCTTTAAAACCAAATGGGGCTAGATTATGTTAATACTAGATTTTGTTAATACCTTAAAGAATGTTACAATTGTGAGCTATATCTTCCTTTATCTTTTTCCTTTTCTAAGCTTTGGGAGAATTCATATATACATACACACACACACACACACACATATACACATATATATAAAATACCTATATTTATAAAGTTTATTTATTGATAAACTACTTATCTAGTTTATAACCAAGTAAAAGTTGTACCCAATAATCTACCTGTATAATAATTGATTATTGGAAATATTTGAAGTAAGGTTGTCAGGTGTGTCTGAGTGGTGCTTGAGATCACTTCTTATATGAGAGTACATGCTGTGTTCTCTTTGAATTGGGAATGATGTGTTAGACTTTTGAGTATTAAGTTCAGGTCCAAGTATCATGTTTTAGGAAAAATATTGCTGAACATGAAAACATTTAGAGAAGAACTGCTAGCATTGAGAATGCGTTAGGTTTAGTTAATCTAGATAGAAAAACAGTTTAATAGTCTCATATGCTATTCTAATGAGATAACAGGATAGAAATGATTTCAGCAGGAAAATCAATAATTTGTTATTGATGATAAAATAGCTTATTGACTATGTATTTCTGTTCCTTTTTCCTCTTCATTCTTTACTTGAGTTTCATTTCTTTTTTTTTTAATTCAAATTAGTAGTTCATTAGATCACTTTAGTAAAGAGGAAATATAACTTGGTGGCTTCTGAACTTAATCAGTGGCCAAGAACAGTGAGCAAAAGAAAAAAATTGCTAATGATTTGAGTGATGTCAGTTGGTAGGTAATAAGACCTCCAGGGAGCCTTCAGGGATCTGCACATTAGCTCTGGGCTGTTTAACATTTTTATCAATGAGTTTGATAAAGGCTTCTCTATCCAATCTGAGCAAATCTGGGAAGAACAGCATTGAATGTCTAATCACTGCTGGTATCTTCTCCTAGACTATCTTTCATCAACTTAATGCTGTAGCTGCCTAAGTTCCTGCATATGTTTTGACCTTCACCAACAAATAGAAACCATTGAGACATTCCTGAAATAAGACAGTAAAGAGCCCTTCTAAAGAAAGGAAATGCACCAAGTCAGGGAGACCTGAGTTAAAATCCCACCTGTGATACTAGCTATGTGACTCTGAGCAAGTCACTTAACCTTGGTTTGCTTCAGTTTTCTCATCTATAAAATGGGACTAATAATGGCACCAACCTCGCAGGGTTGTTAGAATCAAATGAGATGAAAATTTGTAAAATGCTTAGCATAAGGGGGCAGCTAGGTATCGCAGTGGATAAAGCACTGGACCTGGATTCAGGAGGACCTGAGTTCAAATGTGACCTCAGACACTTGACAATTACTAGCTGTGTGACCCTGGGCAAGGCACTTAACCCTCATTGCCCCACCAAAAGAAAGAAAGAAAGGAAGGAAGGAAGAAAGGAAGAAAGGAAGAAAGAAAGATGCTTAGCATAGTGCCTGGTACATGATAGGAACTATATCAATATTAGCTATAATTTTTATTGTTACATGAATGAAAATAAAAGGCTTTGGATTTTAGAATTTCTTGTGTAAAATTCTCTTCATTATACCTTGTCATGTCACTCATAAGACTAATTAACCTGAAAGGCATGTCTTTATGATTCACATGTGCCCCCCCCATTAGATTGTGGGCTTTTTGAGGGCAGACACTGCCTTTGCCACTCTTGTATCATCAGTGCATAGCACAGTTCCTAGCACATTGTTAAGGGTTTAATCATACTTGGTTGCTAAGATCTTTACAGACTCAGAAATTCTGTGATTCTAAGAAAGGAGTCACTTTTTAAAAATGCATTTCGAGACTAGATTCCACAAATGGCTTTTCAGTTCCCTATAAACTACATATTTCTTCCTTTGATTGGAATGCAGCACTTGAAAACAAATTGGAAAACAACTAGCACCATAGCCAATAATCTTTCCCTGTTTGTGTCTGTTGTTGCTGGCTCCCTCCTTAATAGTGACCTGGATTGTTTTGAAGATGTAGCAATGGAAATTCACACCCCTCTAATTAGTCTGCTTTTCAGCATAATATTCCACAAAATAGATATTTTATTGCTAATTGGGGATAACATCCTTCATACAAACAGGACTTGGGGGAAGGTCTGAGCTGTGCCCACATGAACTAGAAAGATGAAAATGGACTCCAGAGATCTTGTCAGTGTTTAAAGCTCCCTTTTTAAGGTCTGGAGAGATAGTGTGTGTGTGTGTGTGTGTGTGTGTGTGCGTGCGCGCGTGCACATGCATGTGCATCTTATTAAATTCATCCCCCACCTAAGTTCTTGGAGTCATCGATCCTCTAAGTCTTTCAAAATTCATATAATTTTCTCTGCAGTAGTTTTTTTTTTTTTAATGGTAACTAGAATGTTGAAAACATTATTTAAAGCTGGGCTTTTGGAAAATAACACCTTAAGATACTGTAATCAAAGTGAATTTTTTTACATGAATGCACCTAAAATTTAATAATCACTTTTATACTTTTCTTTATCTTATCCTGTTAGAGAGACATCTGAGACTCTGAGAATTTAAGTGGTTCATTCTCCATCCAATATCCATTCAAACATGAACATTGTCTCTTAGAATGGGAGAAAAATGATTTCATAAGGGAAGATTGAGGAGGGAGGGAGGAAGAAAATTTAGAACTCAAAGTTTTTAAAAAATCAATGTGAAAAAAAATTTTTTACATGTAATTTGGGGAAAATTCTAAATAAAATGAAAATTTAAAGCAAAAAAAAAAGAGTGGGAGGAAAATAAAGACAAGAAATCTACATGGACTGAAAGTACATTTTTGTTCTGAATCCATGCTACTGTTGTAAAGGTAGGGATTTAGATCCTCTGTTTTGTATGTTCGATTATAAGAATAACAAAGATATTAAAATCATGTCCTTTCAGAATAGAGGATTTCCTGAAATACATGGTCGATGAGGTAACAGGTTGACTGATTCTTCAGTTTTTTAATACCTCCAGGTTCTATGCTTCTACTGCGACAATGACTCTTTCAGACCTTCTATGTCCTAGTATTGGGTCTTTAAGAATTTCTGCAGGGGGCAGCTAGGTGGCACAGTGGATAGAGCACCGGCCCTGGAGTCAGGAGTACCTGAGTTCAAATCCGGCCTCAGACACTTAACACTTACTAGCTGTGTGACCCTGGGCAAGTCACTTAACCCCAGTTGCCTCACTAAAAAAAAAAAAAAAAAAGAATTTCTGCAGTTTAAAAACTGTTTCAGCCTGATGTCAAGCTTTTTAGGGCTAATACTGACGCCCTCAGAGGGCAGCTAGGTGGCACAGTAGATAAAGCCCTGGATTCAGGAGTACCTGAGTTCAAATGCAGCCTCAGACACTTGACACTTACTAGCTGTGTGACCCTGGGAAAGTCACTTAACCCTCATTGCCCTGCAAAAAAAAAATACTGATACCCTCTATCATTAGGCCTAAACTCAAAACATTGGTTTAGGATCTTGGCCCACAGTTGACTCAGTGGAAAGAATGCTGGGCCTGGAATCAGGAAGAACTGAGTTCAAAAAGCAGCTTAGATTCTTACTAGCTGTGTAACTCTGGGCAAGTTGCTTCACCATTCTCAGCCTCAGTTTCCTCATTTGCAAAATGTGGATAATAATTGAACCTATCTCCCTACATGATTGTATCAAATAAGATAATGTTTGTAAAGTGCTTTGAAAATCTTTTTTTTTTAAGTGAGGCAATTGGGGTTAAGTGACTTGCCCAGGGTCACACAGCTGGTAAGTGTTACGTGTCTGAGGTCGGATTTGAACTCAGGTACTCCTGACTCCAGGGCCAGTGCTCTATCCACTGAGCCACCTAGCTGCCCCTGTGCTTTGAAAATCTTAAAGGGCTATATAAGCACTAGCTATTATTATTTTTTTCAATCTTTTTTTTGGGAGGGAGGGGGACATTGAGGGTTAAGTGACTTGCCCAGGGTCACACAGCTAGTGTCAAGTGTCTTAGGCAGGGTTTGAACTCAGGTCCTCCTGAATTCAGGGCCAGTGCTTTAATCACTGTACCACCTAGCTGTCATTATTATTATTATTATTATTAAATTTGCTTTTTATATATTTGCACGTTATCTTCCCCAGTAGATTAGAAATTCCTTGAGGGCTGGCACTGTCTTTTGCCTCTTTGCATCCCCAGTACTCAGCACAGATAGTAGGTACTTCAAAAGTGTACATTGAATTGAATTAATTACCCAGGTTTCCAAGGTAACGAGAGTCTGGTGCTCCTGGAATCCCTAATCTCCTATGTGTCATCCTAATGAGTCATCTTCTATTCCTTAGTCTCTCTTATCCTGATTCTCCAATCTCTTGCCAAGTCCTGTTGTTTTTAACTTCACAAAATCTTTCCTATTTGCTCACTTCTCTCCTCTGAAACTACCATCACCCACGAAAGGATCAGAGGATTATCCTGTAACATAGTTTTTCTTAGGCATGTTCCTTGATTCCTTAAAAACAGATACATTTTTCTTCTCCAAAATAACAACAACAAAAAACAACCAAACAAAGAAACAAAAAAACATAGTTTGGTGGGGGGAAAGGGAAAAGTATTATTAGATGGAGAGTCAGAAGAGCTCTATTTAATTCCTGGTTCTACCACATATTACCTATGTGATTTTTGGGCAGGGCACTGAAATATCCAAGAGTTTTCTCAATTGAAAGATGAGAGGAAGGGATTAGATAATTTCCAAATTCCCTTCTAGCTCTATAATATTTTACTTCTGAGGCCATCTTCAGACACAGAAAGGCTGCCAAAGTACATTTTCCTGGATTTCTTCTTGACCATTCTTTACTTCTAACTTCTAATATATTTTTCAAAAGTATATTCCTAATACTTTGTTGCACCCAGATACTCAAGAGTCTAGAAATAATTCCTTTGACAGGTAACTTTTTCTCCTCTGGTTGGAATGAGAAATAGGAGGACAACAAGCCCATGATTCCCTGGGGCTTTGGACAATAACTTCTGCCATCCTGTTAGCTCAGAGCTGCAGGAAAGAAGATACAATTTCAATTTATATTATTCTGTGGTTGGTTCACCATTTGGAGTGGCCTCCACCCCCTCCTCTGGCACGAGGATTATTTGTAGCCCACATGCTGCATTGACATTCACCGGTCCAGTTTGCTGTGGTGAGCAAGGCCCAGGACTCAGACTCTTAAAAATCGGATTAAAAACACATAGGGATATTGTCAGTCTTCAAAATACTTCTCTTATTTTTGTTTATGCGCGTGTGCACATGTTCGTGCGCACACACACACATACTGAACATTTACTATCAGAAAAGTAGATAGCATGCTAGACTCAGAGAAGACTCTGGTTCAAACTTGACCTCTGATATTGATTGTGGGACCTTGCACTTCTCTGAGAAGTACTTTCCTCAACTGTAAAATGGGAACAAAGAAAGTATATGATTAGGGGGTTGTTTTATTTTTTAATTAGAACATAATAACAAGTATAAACATATAATGTAATATAAAATTAACAACAATAACCATAATTAACCCTAAAACATAGGTTTTTCTGTGAGATTCCAGCAAGTGAAATTGTTTCAAAGTGTTTTATGAGGTTTAAAGGCTAAAGTGGATTTATTTTGGTTTTGTTTGGTTTTGTTTTTTGATCTGACCTATGAGTGCTTCCAGAAAATCCCTCTACTGATACAGAGTGGGAACTAACTCTTCTGAAAGCTCTGGTAAGGTAGGGACTGCTTTGGTTTTTTCTTTGTATCTCCAGTACCTAGCACAGCAGTTAGCACATAGTAGGTGCTTAATAAATGTCCATTGAAAGAATAAAGGAATCGCTTTCCCATTTCTATAAACTTTTCCATTTACAAAGAACTTTCCTTACAACTCAACAGGAGAGATAAGCCCAAGCATAGTCATATCTCAAAAAATTTGGCCACATACAATATCATTTCACAGTTCAATCATTCCATCCTCTGTCTTGATGTTCTCCCTACTCACTTTCACATCTTGGAATCCTAGTCACCCTTCAGCTCCTGGATGAGGTTTATCCTGATCTCCCCTTGCTCCCTTACTACTGCTCCCTGCCTCAGACACCCACATGAAATCCTCTAGCACCTAGTTGTGTGATTCTCAGATCCTCTTATCTAGCCCTAACCTAGTAGACATCCTCTGAAATGGTTATCCTACAGACATCTTAGACTCAACAGATTTGAGACTAAAGTCGCTATCTTTCCCTCCAAACCTTCCATCTCTCTAACTTCCCTACTTTTGTCAGGGGAACCACCATCCTTGCATTTACCCAGACTTTCTACCTCACTGTCATACTCAGTTTCTTTCTCTTAACAATCACATTCAATCTGTTGCCAAGTCCAATCTATTCCACCTTCATAGCATCTCTCATCTATATCCCCTTTCCTCCTCTGATGCTGCCAGCACCGTGGTGAAGACTCTCATCACCTCATACTCAGACTGCTGCAAAAACCTTCTGGTTGGCCTCCCTGTCTCATCTCTGTCCACTCTAATTCATCCTATCCAAGTGAAACCCTAAAGTGTGGGTATGACTTTGTTACTCCTTATTCAGTAGACACCTATGTCTCCCTAATACCTCCAGGAGTCAATATAAAATCTTGTATTTGCCTTTAAAGCTCCTTAAACACTGCTCTATACGTGCCTTTCCAATCTGATATTTTATTATCCTGATGGACCCTAAGATCCAGTGACATTGGACTTCTTGTTCCTTCTGACCGTGCCCCTTGTCACTGGCTATCACTCATGTCTAAAATTCTCTCATCTTTGCCTCCTGGTTTCTTTGGCCTCCTTCCAATCTCACCTAAGATTTGACCTGAGGCAAAAAGTCTTTCTCTGTTCTACTTAATGCTTATCTCCCGTTTGTGTTGTATGTGTCAGTATGTATATACATGCATACATAAACACGTGTGTATATGTCTATGTCTATATACATACATGTATATATACACACATAAAGTCTTGTTTTAACATAACTGTTGTCTCTCCACCCTATTAGATTGTGAGTCCTTTGAGGACACAAATTATTTTTGCCATTTTTGTATATAGCATAGGTTTAGGCACATTTAATGAATGCTTGAAGATTTGACTTCTCGATTTGAAACAATTAGCATCATTTCAGAAATTTAAGTAATTACCAAACGATTGTTACAACAACAAAACTTCAAAAACATATTAATTTTTATTGTGTATTTTTATTGTCTTTTTTTTTGCAGGGCAATGAGGGTTAAGTGACTGGCCCAGTGCCACACAGCTAGTTAAGTGTCAAGTGTCTGAGGTCGGACTTGAACTCACATCCTCCTGAATCCAGGGCCAGTGCTCTATCCATTGTGCCACCTAGCTGCCCCAGAGATATCTTATATAAGCCATTTATCTGTTGCCACATTGAAATTATTTTTCCTCCTGGGCAATAAGGGTTAAGTAACTTGCCCAGGGTCACACAGCTAGTAAGCGTTAAGTGTCTGAGGCCAGATTTGAACTCAGGTCTTCCTGAATCCAGGTCCAGTGCTTTATCCCCTGCGCCACCTAGCTGCCCCTTTATTGTCTATTTTTTTAATTTAATTTTTTTTTTTTTTTAAGCGAGGCACTTGGGGTTAAATGAATTGCCCAGCATCACACAGCTAGTGTTAAGTGTCTGAGGTCAAATTTGAACTCAGGTCCTCCTGACTCCAGGGCCAGTGCTCTATCCACTGCGCCACCTAGTTGCCCCCTTTATTGTCTATTTTTAACAAACAATCACACAGGGGCTGCAGGATCTTGTAACAGGAAACATTCTTGCTGCAGGAAACATTTTCAGTTTATTCACGAAAATCAAACTTTCCTAATGTAATGGAACTTTCAAAATACAAAGTTCTTTTTGTTACTTCTACACCTGATGGAGACCTGCGGTGTGGCTCCCAGCACTTCCTTCCCCATACAAACTGCTACTCGTTGTTTTGTCCCCAGGAAAGATGACATTCTTCCCAGTTAGAATACCTCAAATAGCTTAACACCAACCAAGCACCATCCCATCATCAAAACAAAGAACCCACTGACAGTGAGTTAGATGTCTTCACTCTTGTAATGAGCACAAGGACACAATTTAAAACCCAGACAGCACCAAACACACAAACAGTCTGACATAATTTCCTTTATTTTCAAATCTTATATCATTGAGCTTCTTTTCCCTTCTCATCACTTCCCCTGTAACTTTCTAGACATGGAAATGCCAATTCATTTCAGAAGGATCTATGGAAAGATGATTAAGTTATGAATTAAGTACAATATAAACTAATTATATAAACAGGAAAAGGTTTTCCAGAAAGTATTTCACTCTTAATTACAAAGTAACTGGACTTTCCTTAGCATCCTAGACCACAAGATTTTGGAGCTGGAAGGAATCAAATGATGGTATCATGTGATGATAACACTGCTAGGACCTATGTTCATATCTTGGCTTTTCCTTTCTTCAGCCAATCAATTGGTCAATCCATCATCAATATTTTGTTTAATTCCCACTATGTGCCAGGCTATGTTAACCTCTAAGGATACAAAGAGGGAAAAAAATGTAAAAATTCTCTGACCTCAAAGAGCCTATATTTTGCAAGAGGAAGTAACACATACACATATAAATGCATAGTCCTAAAAATACATAATCATGAAAAGAAGGTAATGGGGGAAAGACTAACAGGTGGGACATGTTGGGAAAGACTTCATGTAGAAGAGAAGTTCATGCTTAAGCTGCATTTTTAAAGACATTAATCATTTATTAAGTACCTATTATGTATCATATACTCTACCAAGTGCTGTTCATACAAAGACAAAAAAAAATGGAACATTCTCTTTTGGGACCTTTGATAAGTTACTTAACTTCCCTATATGTAAGCCTCACCTGTACAACATGAAGAGGAGGGGGACTTGAGGATTTCTAACACCACTTTTTGCTGTAAATCTCTGTTACTAAATTTGACCCAGGAATAATATAAAGGATGATGAGATTTCTGGGGGCATGATGGAGAAGTTCCAACCCTGTGGCTCAGGCATCCCCTCTCCTGAGCCTGACTTATTACCAACCCTTACTAGGTCAAAGGATACATTGCTTCCCCCACCAAAAAACTCTTAATGGAATTGACTACCAGCTCAACTTAATTTGCCCTGGATGGAAGAGTTTCTCCTTCTAGCTCTATCTGAGTTATTTTCCGTGACCTTATTATCCCCCTTTTGCATTGTTTATGAGCACATCAGAATAGTTCAGAGTTCTCTATAGGGGGTCGGGGTAGGGGTAGATAGCCAAGCCTTATGTTGAATTATTGAATGTGGTTAACAGCTTTAAGATGCAATTACGTGAAGGACATTTGGTAAGTTATTATATTCAACCATATCACCTTTAGTTTTCTCTGTTATTTAGAAGGCATTGCTTCTAAATTTGTAATGGAAAGGATGATCTGACTGTTGGCCAGGCTGACCCTCACTGTCTTTCTGCCCTTCTAATTAAGCGACTTTCGAGTGAATAATAAAGCAGATTTCCTTTGAAGTTGAAATTCTTTGAGACTTCATTTTTCTAAGGTTGGACTTTCTCTTTGCAGCACCAACTCTCCCCCACTCCAGTGTGGTTGCAGTTCCCCTTTCAAATGTCTGGAAAATGTGCCATTTTCTCTGTGTTGTACTCTTCCTAATGGGTCAGTTTTTTTCCCCACCCCCTGGGAATCCCTTAAACACTTTGAGAGCTGTCAGTTATTATCCTGAACAAAGGAGGGTCCTGAAGAGATAAATCCCACCATCTCAATGCAGATGCTGAGCTGTCATTAATTTCCCTGGGCTTTAGACCAACTGAGGTGGATTTTTTTTTTTCAAAACTTCTTCTCAAAGTGACTTTCTCTGGGCAAAACTGTATCATTGGACTTTGAGAAGAATTAACTGCCTGAAATTTTTTGATGAAATTCAAAATGCCTGCTGTGAAACTACTTTGCATCGATACAGTTATACATGATTAACTAGAATAACTGATTTTATTTGAAGATATTTGTTTTACCCTAGGCTATCTTTGAAATATACATGTGTGTATGTATATGTGAATATGTATGTATATATATGAGTACATATGGGTATGTATATGTGTATATATGTATGTATATATATGAGTATATATGGGTGTATATATGTGTATGTATATATGAGTATATATATATATGTATATATATATGAGTATATATGGGTGTGTTTTTATATGCATACACATATAATATGGGTATATATCCATACATAAACTAAATACACATATGGATAAGCACAAACATATATTTGTATATATTTATATATTTAAATACATATGTAATTTGCACAGACAAACATATTTTAAAGGAAGTGAATAGCCCGATTATTCTCAGGGAGGAAAAAAAGTATGTACCAATAGAATGCCCTGTCTGACACGTGCAACAAAGATTGAATTGCTAGTACTTGAACAGCATTAACACTACCACCCTCATGGCTCATAATCAACAGAGTAAAGAGTGAATGCCAGCTTCTTAAAGGGTTTTGAAGCCAATGACTGTTTTAGGTATCATTTAATTAGGCAGATAAATTACCTCCTCTTCTCTCTGCCCCCAATCTCCCACTGTTAGGAATTGCAATGTTTTTGAAAGACAGAAAGTAGGAATTGATGCCTAATGTGCTTAATGGTCTACTTCATGCCCATTGGACTTGAGGATATTTTGCCAAGTGCTCTGAAGAGGTCATGTTTTTCTCTTTCACTTAACTGATTCATATTGAATTAATGGTAGCCTAGCAAAGCATGGAGGATAGGAACTCTGACCTGATGTCCAGGAGAACTGGAGTCGGGGGGGGGGGGGGGCTCAACTGCCACCTTTGAAACTTCCTTGCCATTATCTGATCATGTTTTCAAGACCTCAGGGTCCAGAATTCTTTCCTTATACCACACAGAATGTACAGTAATATGTGAGCACAAACATTAAGGCCTTGTGTTTCTCTTGCTGTGGTATTATTGTGTCTAGTCCCATATATTTCTAAAACTAAAAATGTCTGCACAGTAGATTAAATGCTGTATTTGGTATAAGGAAACTTACATTTAAATCATGTCTCTGCTCCTTAATACCTTAGTCAAGCTCTTTAGCTTCTCTGGGTCTTAATAGTCATACCCCCAAAACATGGCGGTTGAATGACCTCTCAGCTATGTTTCATGTCTATATCTATAATTCCATGCTCTTGTGATGACGAGAGGTAGAGGGGGAAGAGGTGGCCAAATAAGAGATGGACGGAAAAGAGAGAGATATTTAGAAAGCAAATTGGGTATGACCATTAGCATAAATTTTGAATTTGGGTTAGAATGGAAGCCATGATCAATGTGTTGGCTTGTTTTACTGAATTAGGCTTCTTTATTAAAGGTGGGGATGTGGGGAAAGGAACAATTGGGAAGCTATAGTGATTTTTTTTTTAGCCAATAAATTGTTTTAAAATTCCAACTGGAAAACTTGATTTTTTTTTGGTCTGTTATATTAGTAATAGCTGTACAAGTTTTCATTCCATCTCATTTGCCTATAAAAGCAGTAGTATATGGGAGAAGACTTGTGATCTTTTGTGTCTTGTGAGTATATATGAGTACTAGTTTATAGAATATATATTTTTGAAGATGCCAATTAGAGAAAATGCTCAGTGTTGTATACAAGGTGACTCTAGCTATGTGTTAGAGCCTTAGTCCATTGACTTTTTTTTTTGCGGGGCAATGGAGGTTAAGTGACTTGCCCAGGGTCACCCAGCTAGTAAGTGTCAAGTGTCTGAGGTCGGATTTGAACTCAGATACTCCTGAATCCAGGGCCAGTGCTTTATCCACTGCACCACCTAGCTGCCCCCTAGTCCATTGACTTTTGACTAGATTTGTAATAATCATTTCAGAGCATTTCTGAAATCAATAGATTCTAAAGAACATGTGGACCTCTCTCTGTACTATCTGCTAAGTAGTTATTCTGAGATTCCCAATTGAATGGATAGAGTATATCCTTTTGAGGTATATGTGCATGTATATGTTTAGGATCACATTTAAATTCTCTCAGTGTGTTTTCTTTATTTTTCTTTCTTTCTTTTTTTATTTGCAGGGCAACGAGGATTAAGTGACTTGCTCAGGGTCCCACAGCTAGTAAATGTCAAGTGTCTGAGGCCAGATTTGAACTCAGATCCTCCTGAATCCAGGGTGGGTGTTTTATCCACTGCGCCACCTAGCTGCTCCCTCAGTGTGTATTATAAACACATAAGTACTATTGTATGAAACACAGGATAGAACCACAGATTAAAAGCTAAATGCGACCTAAAATGTCATCAAACACAAGACCCACATGAAGCCTACAAAACTCAAAGGTGCTGCCTGAAACACATTAAAATGAAATTGGGGGGGGCAGCTAGGTGGCGCAGTGGATAGAGCACCGGCCCTGGAGTCAGGAGTACCTAAGTTCAAATCCAGCCTCAGACACTTAACACTTACTAGCTGTGTGACCCTGGGCAAGTCACTTAACCCCAATTGCCTCACTAAAAAAAAAAAAAAAAATGAACTTGGGGGGGGCCACTAGGTGGCGCAGTAGATAGAGCACCAGCCCTGAAGTCAAGAGGATCTGAGTTCAAATTTGGCCTCAGACACTTGACACTTACTAGCTGTGTGACCTTGGGCAAGTCACTTACCCCCAATTGCCTCACCCAAAAACCAAAAAAAAAAAAAAAGAAATTGGGAAATGTTTAACAAAATAAATAAAAATTAAAAAAAACATAGATAATGGTAATTTGTGGTTTTCTGAGTCAGTATGTGGCCTGCAGGAATTAATTTCTAATAGTTTGGTTCCACTGATTAGATCAATCTCCTTATTCTACAGATAAGAAAACTGAAGCCCAGAGAGGTATATGTGACTTTCCCCATCTCATACAAGTAGTAATTAGCAGAATCAGGAATTAGACCCAAATCTAGTAGTCTTACTCTCAGCTCCTCGATGGTGTTATTCTTTTTTTTTTTTTTTTTTTGTCTTTCTTTCTATCTTCATTGCTTAGCACAGTGCCTCTTGCCTGACACAAAACAGATGATTAATAAATGCTAGTTGACTAACCAGCTGTATCCCCCAATGTCCTTTGGGTACCATTCTCTAAGACATTCCCCACCGAGGGTCCATTTTCCATTTGCTGGGTTGTATTCTACAAGGATTTTGCCCCCAACATGTAGCCTGTGTCGCTAACACTCGCCAATAATCACAGAAACAGTGTAATGTAGAACTGAGAGCAATGGGAAAGGAAATAGTTATGTGCACACTAGAGAGAGAAATCTGCTTGGGCCTCAGATTTCATAATCACATTTTCTACATCTATTTTTCCATGAAAGATAAAATTAACAGGAATCTTGTGACAGGGTTGATGGAACGTGTGCACTCATTGCCTTATTGCTTGCTGCTTTCCATTCCCTATATGGCTTTTTTTTCCCTATAATGATGATGGGAAAGTAGATTATTCATTTTACAAAAACAATATCTAGAAAAGCAGTGCTGCATAACATGCAGTTGTCATGATTAATGAACTGAAATCTGGAGAAAGTCATGCTTTGCTGGTTGAGAAACTGATCAGGACCTGGGGAGCTCCTTATTTTTCACCGAGTATACATGTGCAGGGCTGGGGGACCATGTATGAACATGAGAAAATATGGACTTTCCAGTAAGGTCTATTATGATGTGTTATTCCTGAAATTACCCTTATTTCCATGCAGACACACTGTCTTTTACTTTGTTTTTATGTCTCCAGGCCCTAGCCATATGTACTGGATATAGAGGGAAGGTAAGAAAGCCTTTCATAATCTGCCCCACACACATATACCTTTTCAGTCCTCTTACACACACACACACATACACGTAATCTGTGATCCAAAATCTCCCAACCCAGGGCATTTTCTCTGGTTGTCTTCTATGCCTGAAATACTCTCACTCTTCATCTCTGTCTTCCATGGCTTCCTTCAGTTCCAAAGCCCAAATGCCATCTTCTACCAGAACTCTTTCCCAATCCCTTTTAATCCTTCTGTTGATTATATCCCATTTATCCTGACTATAACTTCTTTGCACATACTTGTTTGCGTGTTTTTTCCCCCATTAGATGGTGAGCTTCTTGAAGGTGGGGACTATTTTTTTTTTTTTTGGCAGAGCAATGAGGGTTAAGTAAGTGACTTGCCTAGGGTCACACAGCTAGTAAGTGGCAAGTGTCTGAGGTCAGATTTGAGCTCAAGTCTTCCTGAATCCAGGGCCAGTGCTTTATCCCTGTGCCACCTAGCTACCCCCTTGTGGTGGGGACTATCTTTTGCCTCTTTTTATATCTCCAGCATCTAGCACAATGTCTGGAACGGATTAGGCACTTAATAAATGATAAATTACTGACCTGATGCGATCTGCATAAATAGTAAAAAAAAAAAAAAAGCAAAACTTTGCTGTAGTTCAGGAAAGACATATTGTATTATCACATCTCTCTAATTTCCATGAAGTTCTTCACTTATCAGTATAGAAACAGTTTGAGAGTGACTCATGTGACCACTGTTTGAATGAAATGCATAAAAAAAACAAATGATGTGAGAGTTCATCAGCCCATAATCTTGGAATCTTAGAAGTGATTATCAGGGGCAGCTAGGTGGCACAGTGGATAGAGCACTGGCCCTGGATTCAGGAGGACCTGAGTTCAAATCTGGCCTCAGACACTTGACACTAGCTGTATGACCCTGGGCAAGGCACTTAACCCCAATTGCCACACACACACACACACACACACACACACACACACACACACACACACACACACACAGAAGTCATTATCACCCAGATTAAGATGGACACTTAAAACCATGTCAGAAAATAAATCTATGAAATTATGAAATATCCATATGGGAAGAACCATCTAACAAGATTTGAAGTTGAAGTTGACATTAGTGTTATCAGGCCATTTTTAGTGAAAATCCACTTTGTTAGAGGTCCCATAGGGGTACCTCCCAAAGAGGTCTTTTCTCTAGCTGAAAAGTGCTATTCTCGGGAGCAAAGAAATGTCTCTATCAATAAATCCTTGATTTTTGTGTCCATATATTAATGATGCTATCACAAACCTGAGAGCTGTATAGGATGTATCATGCACTGATTTAACTTACTTAGATTTACCTATAAAAAAGGACAAGGGAAGAGGGGGAAAATAGGAGGAAAATGGGGAGAGGGAGGGAAAAGAGTAAAAGAGAAGGATGAGAGGTGGGGAAAAGAAACAGAAGAGACAAAGGAGAGATAGAAAGACAGAGGGAGAGGATTAAGGAGAGGAGCAGAGAGGAAAAGTGGAGGGAGTTAGAGGGGAGGGAGAGGGAATTTAAATGGTATGGTGACTCATCTAGCATTTTACTCAACAAACTGTGCCCTAGAGTAAAAGTGAAATGGGAGGTATGAATCTGTTATTTTTTCAGCCAGTCTACTGTTAAAGTGTGTTTCTTTTCATCCTGTGAATAACTAACCTTCTTTCTTTCTTCCTTCCTTCTTTCCTTCCTTCCTTCCTTCCTTTCAATAGACCCAACAGAAAATATATTCACTCTGCTAAGGTTGGCACAATTCATGAGATGGACAACCACTGGTCCTGGCCCACTACAAGGCACTGACTATATTCCTTTTGACTTCCTGGCTTCTCTTGCCTCATGGTGAAGCATATGATCACCTTCTCACAAAATTGCACTTATGTGTGAAGCCTTTTAGTGTTCTATCTTCCCCATTCCTCAATTTTCCTGCCAATTAATCCTTGGTCAGTTTGAATAGATGGGACTCCTAATCTACTTTAGCTGTGTGTTGTGAGAAATAAAATTTATATCCAGTTGCTTCCATCACAACCATCTAAGATCCATTTGCTCTCTGACCCTGACCACATTCTTTTAAAGTGACTCCAGCCCCTTTTTAACTATAAATGTTTATAGATACTATCCTGTACTTTATGGGTGGTTTAATGGACTTTTAAGGATAATTGTAACTATGTAATTTCCGTATTGTTCACTGATTTTAGAACCTACTGTCTTTGCAAGAAAGGACTCCATCATATACCAACAGACTCACCCAGCTATGGTGTTCCTTAAAAAATTTTTTTTTAAGTTTGACATTGTCTTGTCTTGCTTTTTTGGTCATTTGGGGGATGATCTTGTGTTATCTCTGTGAATTTACTCAGTTTACATACTATCATATCAAGGCAGCTAACTCTCTATTATTTGAGCTAATATAGGAGTAGCTAGGTGGAGTAGTAGATAGAGCCTTGGGCTGGGAATCACTCTTCCTGAGTTCAAATCTGGCCTCATACACTTAGTAGGTATATGACCCTGGGCAAATCACTTAACCCTGTTTGCCTCACTTTCCTCATCTGTAAAATGAGCCAGAGAAGGAAATGGCAAGCCATTCCAAAATTTTTGCTAAGAAAATCCCAAACGGGGTCATGAAGAGTTAGACATAAATGAAACAACTGAACAACAAGGGATAACCTGGAATGAATGATTTTAAACTGTCACTAATCCATAGAACCAGTTTAAGACTACCGCAAAGGAAGGCCCAGCAGAGGAAGTTGCTTGATGCAATAAGAAACCAATCTTGACCCATTTGGCTTTGGAATGAGGTCCCTAGATAGGATGGGTAGTACAGTGTGTCAGGATATGAATATAGCATCAGGAAGACCTGAATTTTAATCTTGTCTCATATAATTCTGGCTATACAGTTCTGACCCTCAGGTTTTTTTTTTTTTTTCATCTGTAACATGAGACTAGTAAAATCTGTAGAATTTATCTCATAGAGTTATTATTAAGAGTATCAACTTGTAACGATTGGAATGACACCACCTGCTGGAGACTTACTGTAGAAGAGTTCCACCCATGAAGCGAAGGTCTTTGAGGGCAAGACCAGGAGTCTTTTCTTTGGAAAAGGAAGTGACGCGGGCTAGTGGGAGGAGGAAGGAAGAGACTGGCGCTCAGTCTTGCGCTTTTTCCTTTGGACTCTGGTGGAGAGCGGAGCTAGAAATGTGCTCTCCCTTTAATTGATAGGAATCTAGGCCTTTCTCCCTCTCTTTACCAAATTCTTATTCTCCTTAATAAATGCTTAAAAGTCTAACTCTTGCTAAAGCTTATAATTTATTGGCAACCACTCATTAGATATTTTAGACAGTTTAGCTAGAATTTTAGCCCCTAAACAAACTGAAAGAGCATGCACTAAAATCTTCATAAATGTTAACATGCTATAAACATGCCAGTTATTATTGTTTTTGTTATTATTCTCCTAAAATAAGCACAGACTTTTTATCTGATGAGTGTGGTTACAAAGAAGAGGAGCTTGTGCATTTAATATAACCCTCTAGCATTAAGTGGACAATAAGCTTTTTGTGCAGAGATGTTGCCTTCTAACAAACAATATGCATTGGATTGAAAGGAAGCTTGAATGCCAAACCACAAAGAATAGATTTGCATTGGATTCTGAAGGGATCAAATTTACAATTTACAATACCTTTTTATTACATATTATTATTAAATATAACACTCCTGCTTGTGTCAGATTTCTTTTTTTTAATCTTTCTTTTTTCTTTTTTTTTGGTGGAGTAGTGAGGGTTAAAGTGACTTGCCCAAGGTCATACAGCTAGTAAGTGTCAAGTGTCAGAGATCAGATTTGAACTCAGGTCCTCCTGAATCCAGGGCCGGTGTTTTATCCACTGCACCACCTAGCTGCCCCATCAGATTTCTTTAGGAAATGGGCTAATGAGCCAGTCTTGCTGACAGAAAAAAATTGGGACCCACCAATTGGTTCTTGGAAGAACACATACAAGCTTGTTGATAAGAAACACCTGTAGCCATGGGGGAAAAAATGAGTCCAAACGTCCTTTCTCACATTGTAACCATTTTCTATGTTTACTTATGGTGTTTCCTCTTAGAGAACTTCTAAATGATATATTGTACTCTTATGAATAAGCAAACTTAATGGGACCAGGACTTCTTGTGGTCAAGCACTTTGTAGAAAGAGCACCCAAGAAACTGGACAAGAAATCAGGATTTACAGAAAAACAGTATGAGCTAAGCTAGATGACTGACTATATCTCAGAATGTTTCCACTTGAGGTACATAACTATGGGTTCTTATTATTGCAGGGGAGGGCCTTTCCTCTGAGTTTGCATTTAAATTCTCTATATATTGCATATATACAGATAGATAGATAGATAGATAGATAGATAGATAGATAGATAGATAGATAGATAGATAGATAGATAGATATAGTTGTTAACATGTTGTTACACACACATACACACCCACACTATTAACGCAGTAGAATATGAGCTTTCTAAGGCCATGCTTTTGTTTTTCCTTGTCTTTCCAGGGATTAACACGGTGCCTGGTACATTCTAAGTATTAAATACATGTAAGCCTTTCACCTTTGGGTGTACTTTGCTTAAATATGGACAAATAATATTTCCTTTACTGGTGTTTTCCCTCCCTGTCCTGCGAGTGCTATAATATAGAAAGGGCTCTGGATTCAGACTCTACCTCCAATGGGTACTACCTCTGTAGCCTTGGGTAAGGTCAGTTAATGTCCTTCCTCACATTTACTTTTAAGATGTTTTGTTTTTTTTTTTTTTTTGGTGAGGCAGTTGGGGTTAAGTGACTTGCCCAGGGTTACACAGCTAGTAAGTGTTAAGTGTCTGAGGCCAAATTTGAACTCAGGTCCTCCTGACTTCAGGGCCAGCGCTCTATCCCCTGAGCTGCCCCATCTTCATCACTTTTAAATCTCTGATCCTATGATGTGAAGCATGGCTGCACAATATAGTTAAGACAGAGTTGTTTTAGATCATGTACAGAGTGACATCTACTGGCCCCTCCCTCATTTGCTCTCCATGCTACCTCCAAGATAGGGTAGAGATTGAGCCAGTCAGCCATGGCTGTGATTCAATGGAAAGAACAATAGGTTTTGAGTCAGAAGGCCTGTGTTCAAAACCACCGCTCTAACACGTATGACTTATGTGACCCTGAGCAAGCCACTAGGTCTTCCTAGACCTCTGTGCCCTCAAATGTAAAGTGAAGGGGGTAGAGAAGATAAATGACTTCAAAGGTCTCTTTCATCTCTAGAATGAGGGACACATGCTCCCCATTGGCTGAGCTCTCCCCTTAAACATTTCAATGGGCCCCAGAGCCCCAAACTACAGGAGATAAAAATTCTGAGTGAGGCCAAGCAGGCTTTTCCTTTCTACTGTTTAGCAGGTTCATTGTTTATGCCTCTCCATACAAAAGCAGACCTTCCTTTGTGTAGCCCTCCCACACTGGAGCTCTAATGAATATCTCTTTAGTCCTTCAGCACTGGATTGAATACTTTTCTATGAAAACATTAATAGTTTAGCATTAATAAAATGTTTTTTTTCCACAAGCACACTAAATAGCTGACTGACCTTGGGCCAACCGCTTGACAGAACTACAAGAAATCCCAGAACCTAAGAGGCTCAAGGGACTTTAGAAACCATGCAGTCCAATTGATTCCTCCCCACCCAAGACGCCCGTTGTCAACATCCCCAGACAATGCTCAGCAGTCTTAGCCCACTACCTCTGGCATAAAGCAGTTTCCTTTTCTGGTCCCTCTCATTCTAGAATCATAGAATCCCAAGCACCTCTGAGGTCATTTAGTCAAATGTGTATAGGAACAAAAATCGCTTTACAAGGTACCTGACTTCTTAGACTGAACTCCTTGAGGACAGAGACAATGTCTTACCTTTCCTTAAATTCCCAGAGCTGAGTTCAGTGCCTAGCAGAGAGAAGGTACTTAAGACATGCTTGGAGACTCCCTAACTAGTATTCTTTTTTTCTTTTTTCTTTTTTTGTGGGGCAATGAGGATTAAGTGACTTGCCCAAGGTCACACAGCTAGTAAGTGCCAAGTGTCCGAAGTCACATTTGAACTCACATCCTCCTGAATCCATGGCTGGTGCTTTATCCACTGTGCCACCTAGCTGCCCCTTCCCTTACTAGTATTCTGATGAATTGCTTAAAGAGCCCCACCCTCCACTGAGGAGGACTCTGCTACCTCCCAAGGCAGCCAGTTCTGTTTTTCGACACTACAAATTGTCAGGAAGTTTTTTCCTTAACCTCAAGCCTGACTTTTCCTCTGAGACTTCACCTCCTTCCTTGGATTTCTGTCATCTGGGGCCAAGCAAAATACCTCTGATCCAAGACTTGGGGCTCTTATTTTCCTTATTCTGGGATTTCAATGTCCCACTTTCCTCATCTGTGAAATGAGGATGTGTTGTAGAAGCTTTCCAAAGGTGCTACCATTCTGGGCTACTGATGTTAAAAGGGAAAACTGAAAGAGCCTACCAGCAACTCTCACTCAGTCCTTTAACCTACTTTTCATTGCATTCAGCCAATGAGGGCTTGTTCTGGACATGGATTCTTTCCTGACCTTGTCAGGCATTTTGCAACAAGGGCTCCCACACTGTTCAAAAGGAACCTGTGACTTACTAATGGTGACAAACACTGCAATTTTCTCTTTGAATTGAGGGCAGCCTCTCACCTCACCCCTCACCTCTGACCCTGGCAATATAAACGACTTGATCTATAGCCTCACTTTTAAACAGCGGAATTGCCCTATGAACACTTTCCCACATTACAACTCTTCTGCCATACATCCATCTCCTCAAGGGGCAAATGCATAATTTCCCTGACATCCGGATGACATTTCCCCCCCCCCCCATTGTGGTTATTTTGACCAAGGTTGGATTTTAAAAGTCACGTGCAATGCAACATGAACATTTACTTTGGGCCAAGTTGCAGGTTCTATGAGCCTAGCCAACTGCAGGGACATTTACAAGGCTTCCTGGGAAATCCTAGCCTAATAGGATTGTCATTTTATGGTTTCACTTTCATCAAATTTATAGGAGTAATCTGAATATGACCTTTTTTTATTTTCTTAAGAATAGCAATTCCTTCCTTAAATACAGTTTGAGGTTCCCTGGGCTGTTCGATTCCTCTCAAGGGCAGATGAGAACAGATAGATAGCTCTGTGGCTTAATGAATAAGGTTCTGAACTTGATCTGGAGTCAGAAAGACCTGAATTCAAATTCTCCCTCTTGACAGCGACTGCGACCCTTAGCAAATCTGTAAAATGGGGATAATGGCAGTTTCACATAGTTATGAGGATCTTGAATGAGATAATATATGCACTATGCCCTGCTAACCTTAAAATATTGTGATAGTATAATGACGGTGATGCTGCTGCTAATGATTACTGCAACTGAAAATGGAGTTCCAAGATAATCCTTGTCTCGAAACTTTTTACCATCTCTGGGGAAAAGTGTCATGAAATCCCATTCTTTTATTGTGTTTTTTTTTCCTCCCTGTTTGCAAAACCTCCCTTTGTCATCAATATGGATAAAACATTTGCTGGAGGTATGAGTTCTAATGCTTGATTCTTTGGTTACTAAATGCTCTGCTACTATTTTTTTGTCCTAGCCTGAAAATATTAGGGATTCATTGTCCTTTGTTTCTTTCTTTTTTTTTTCCTCTCTCCCCTCTTCTATCTCTTTAGGCACACACACACACATATATGGTATACAATATGCATTATGCAATGCATATGATTATGTATCATTAATATGTATCATGTAATATACATAATACATAATAATATAATATGTATTACATGAATATAAAACCACATATAGTACATACAACATGTGTGTATATATCACAATCTGTATATTATATCACATATAATTCCTATATTATATTACATATAATGCATGTATGCATGTGCATATATAATTTTATATATACTCTTGGGGGGACTTGTGACCTGGATGGAAAGGGGGGGAGGGACTAACTTACTCAAAGAATTGGAGGCTAATCATGAATCTTGTAAAATAAAGAGATTTACTAGGAGAGAGAAATATATATATGGCCCAGGGACAGATCACTATGGTGATTTGTCCCACAGCAGTAAGAGACCTAGACTTTTTTTATCTTTACAAAAGAAAGAAAGGAGAGCTTATTACAAAGCAAGAGGAATTGCAAAAACTGGGGCCAAATAACTAGAAGGGGATATTTGAATAATGGGGTATCCCTAGGATATGCTGCATCCCTCCATATCCTGGTTATTATCTTGCAGACCTTTGTATTGCTTATTAGCTGCTCTGCCACACCTTGTTCTGGAGGTGGGAGATGGAGCTGTTTTTCCCTTAGCCAAGGGGTTGGAATCTTTAGGTTTCTTGGGGTCCCTCTATATTCCCATAACACATACCAAATATTTATATCATATTATTTTAGATAATATAGAATTTTATTTTAGATAACATATTATTTATTGATATATATTATATATATACACGCATATACATATACATATATATGAATCATTATTTTGGATAAAAATATGTAAGGCTTTTTTTTTTTTTTTTAGTTCAGGGACTATTTTACTTGTGTTTTGGCATATTCTCCTTCCCCAATAGAATGTAATCTCCTTCCATATCTAAATCTAAGATCTTTTGATCCCTCAGGGAAGGGGTCTATTGATTGATCCATTAAACTCAATTAAAATATTAGCACAATTTAATAGCCAATCTCATTTGTGCAAATCTTCCTAAAGAGCAAGGCACTTTCTTCATGGTTGATATTGCTTAGGTTTTTAAGTAAAGCTGACTCTTCACATATTGGGGTATCGAGATGATTCTTGAGTCTTCAATTCTTCCCAGTTTTGTCCCTCATTCACTGTGACCTTGGACAATTCACTTATGGCCTCTAGAGTTTAGCTTCTTCAGCTGTAGATGAAGTTATACCAGACCACCTGGTAGTACTAGAGGAATGTGGGTGAACATCAGACTGTAGGCTTTCTGAGATTCAGTGATTGCCGTCTTTTGTAATCTAGTCCCAATGATATGCCAAATACTCAAGTCAGCTTTATCATTGGGAGAGGGGCAGGGAATAAGGAAGAACAATAACAAAACAGAAACAAAACAAAACAAAACAAACAAACAAAAGCAAGAGCTCTGTATTCTTGTAGGATTTCAAGGTCATTGACCAGAAAACTGTGGGAATGTAATGGGGACACATTATGCATATACAGGTATATTTTCATAAAGTGAATTAAAATCTGCCATTTACTCTGCTGAATTCTTATCCTTTCCCCTTTCTCCTTCTTTATCTTTGCCTTTGTCTTTATCTACTGTTTATTTCTTAATTGTCTTCCAGATTTGTTAAAAGTGTGCCAGACCCTGTGCTAAGTGCTAAGAATACAAATACAAGCCTAAAGACAGTCCCTACCCTCAGGGAACTTGCTTTCTATTGGAGGAAGACCACACATAAAAGAGAATGGGAAAGTTGGGAGAGAAGGCCCATGAAAGAGAAAGTCCATTGAGTCAACTGTGCCACCTGAGGAGAATTGAAAACCTGGTTAGTCTGGGCCTCTTCCATAAAATAGTGATAGGGTGAGGAACCAGTCAATCAGAAGGAGAAGCCAGTCAGAACCAGGGCAGGAGGGGACTTCTAATTTGAAAAGCAGTCCAATGGCACAATAGAAAAGTTATGTGAAGATGAGTCATCAGTAAACCCTGGTCAGGATCCAGAGAAGAGTAGACAACTTTCCCTTTGTCATTTCCAGAAAATAATTTCATGCTCTTGGTTCTCCAAGCCAAAGCAGTAATGCTATTGTTAGGAATTAAGTCTCTGAAGCTGCCTATGAATCACCTTATTTCTACCAGTCAATGAAGACACAAGCAGGAAGACCACAACTCTCCCTGAGGCTCTCCCAACAGTAACCACCTCATCAAAGCAACTTAAGAGTATACAGCTACAATAGAAGCAGCTTTCCCCTCTAACCTTATTTTTGCATCTGCTTTACCATCTGCAGTAGAGTTAGAGTTTCCCAATGCTACAGCCCCTTGTAGTCAAGTCCTCATTGGGTCAAGTGCTAGCATCTTTATCTTTATAATTTTCTTTATTTTCTTAGTTTCTTTCATATCTTTCCTCCTCCTCCTCTTCTTCCTCCTCCTGCTCCTCATCTTTCTCCACCTCCTCCTCTTTCCTTCTCCTCCTTCCTCTTTCTTCTTCCTCCTCCCCCTCCTCCTTCTTTTATTTCTTCTTCTTCTCCTCTTTCTCGTATATGATCCATTAAACAAAAATTCCCAACCTATGAACCATAGCCATCAGTGCTGGGGCACAAAGCTGCAGTTATAACAAGGGAGTTATCTACTTAAATTACTCAGCTACATCAGAAAATGATACCTTCTGTAGACTGAATAACTACTTGATCTCAAATGGATCTGCATTACCACTTTCATCTATCTGTAGATGATGTTATAAAGTATAAATTTAGAAACATTGTGGATATCCCAGTAACTTTGTGTCATTATACATGACTTGCCCAGGGTCACACAGCTAGTAAGTGTCAAGTGTCTGAGGCCGGATTTAAACTCAGGTACTCCTGAATCCAGGGCTGGTGCTCTCTCCACTGCACCACCTAGCTGCCCCGTTTAAAAAATATTTGGGAAACTTTTTTTTTTTCTGGGTTTTGTTGTTGTTGTTTTGTTTCGTTTTTGTTTTGCGTGGCAATGAGGGTTAAGTGACTTGCCCTGGGTCACACAGCTAGTGTCAAATGCCTGAGGTCGGATTTGAACTCAGTCCTTCTGAATCCAGGGCTGGTGTTTTATCCACTGAGCCATCTAGCTGCCCCTATACATTTTCTTAATGAATGAATATCGATAGTATTGCTCTTATCATAGATTAAGAGCTGGAAAGCCACCAGTCCCAAATCCCCTCATTTTAGCAATGAGGAAACAGGCTGGGAAAAGTAACAATTATAGATCTTAAAGTGCGAGGAGACCTCAGAATCCATCTAAACCTAAATGTCATCATTTTATAGATGATGAAACTGAGGCCCACGGAGGTTCTCAGATACTAAATCTCAACGGTGAGATTTGAACTGAGGTCCTCCCTCTAGCTAGAATCAGTGCTTGATTTTACCAGTGCCATTGTCCTCCATGCCTGCCATGACAGAGGCAAGATTGCAGCCCACCTCCTCCAGCTTCAAAACCAACACCTATTTCACCACACAGTACTGCCTCTCCTGTTTGGGTGTGGCTGTGAGGGGAAAAGGTGATCCATGGATTTTTTATGTTAAAGGTAATTTGTGTTAAGGGTTCAGGCAGATCATCTGTTAGAGAACCCCAAACCAAAATTAGATACGGGATAAACGCCTCTGATGCATCACGTCACTGACATCCGAGCAGTTTTGTCAAAGTCTTCACAGCACTTTCCTTGTGTTTGTTGATTCCATCATAGACAAATGATCAGCGTTGAGTCCTTTAAGGTCTCTGCCAAGGAAAACAAACAAAGCTCTTCTGAGTTAGTCACTAAATAACATACTGAAGGCGATTTCTTCATCCAAATGGAAAAGCTTGAAGGAATGACAATCTTAGTCAGTTCCAAGGACCAGGACTAAAGGGATACCAACTCACCCTGACTTCCTTTATTTTCCTTTCATCTCACCTGGCTTGAGAGAGCTAGGAGTCAACAAGCTTTAGGGTGTGTGCTTGCCTATGATTAATCTGACTAATTTACCAGTTATGTTTTGCTGGCATAAGAGGGGTTTTGGTATTTATCTGTGTTATATGTTAGTGGCAACACACACACACACACACACACACACACACACATATATATATATATATATATATTTGTATTTTATACCTTGGATGGACCCATAATTTTGTCAGTGGGAGTCATTCACTAAAACCCCATCTTCAGAAACCCTTTCTATCTGTGGCTACACAGATGAGGATCATCTATCTTTCTATCCTTATGTCTACCATTCTCTCATCCATCTACCTATCGATCCATTTAACCATCTCTGAGGTTTTCTTCCCCCCCCCTTTCTAAGGCAAATAAACAGGAAGCCAGGAGAAATCTGGGATCACTTCCCACCTCTCATATGGATTAATTAGCTCTCTAACATAGGGAGGACCTTTATCTTCTCTATATCATGATTTTCTCATCTGCAAAATGGGAATAATTAAATCTGTAGTAGTTAACTCACAGAGTTGATGTGAGAAAAACTAGATGAAACATATAGACCATCTTGCAAATCCTGAAATGCCCCCCAAAATATCAGCTATCCATATAGGGTATCCTCAAAGTCTTGGTGCCATTTTGAGGTACTAAAACTTAAATTTGCACTAATACTTTGAGGACACCCCTATATATCCATAGACAAGTCTTTTTTGACTATTTATTTAGCCTTCATAGTTACATGGCAGATGCCTTCCAGTATTTGAAAGACCATGCCATGGAAGAAGGATTAGACTTGTTCTTCTTGGCCCCCAAAGGCTAGAACTAGGAACAATGAAGGAATGAAGGTAATTAAGCAAACTTAGGTTACATGTAAGGGAAATTTACTAATGAGGAGAGCTGTCCAAGAAGACAATGAGCTTGTCACGGAATCTTCCTCAGTGGAGGACTTCAGGCAAAGCTGGTTGACAACTTCTCAGGAAATAGTCAATCAACAAATGTTTATTAAATGCTTATTAGGTGCCATGGCATTGTGTGCAGAATTGGGGATAAGTAAAAATCAAAATAGTGCCTACTTTCAGGGAATTTATATTCTAATTACATTATAAAGGAAATACTTATAGTACATGTCAGAGTCAGCTGAAAAATATAATATGAGCTGGCCATGGAGTCAGAAAGACTAAATTCAAATCCTACTTCAGATATTTACTAGCTATGTGTCCCTGGCCAAGTCATTGAAAATCTCTGTACCTCAGTTTCCTAACTTACACATTGTAATATTGTAACCATGCATTTCAATATGAGGCCCTTGGGCTTAAGGGACTCTAAAAGATTTCTTCCATTCTTTTTTTTTTTCAGGGCAATGAGGGTTAAGTGACTTGCCCAGGGTCACATAGCTAGTAAGTGCCAAGTGTCTGAGGCCGGATTTGAACTCAGGTCCTCATGAATCCAGGGCCAGTACTTTATCCACCGTACCACCTAGCTGACTCCTCTTCCAGTCATAAATCAATGACCAAACCCCAGATTTTCCTGACTCTGAGGCCAGCTCACTAGCCACCATCTTAGATGGTGTCTAACAAATGCTTATTGATTTAAACTGATTTAATAATCTTTCACTGAGGCTTCCTTGTATATAGGATGGTTAGTTACCATTCTGTAAAAATCAGAACGATAGGGAAGTTTCTGTAGGTCATTTGAAATGAAGAAGTATGAATGAGAATTTTCATCTGTAGGACTAAAGCTCAAAGAGGTAACCCTTAGCTTTTTCACCCTGAACTGCAAGATAGAAACGTGCCACCAAATAGCAGCAGTAGAATTCACCTCCCAAGTCACCACTGACAACTCTTGTGCTGGGAAGGATGACTGTAAGTGGGATGACCAGAGAGAACAGACAGAAGGTTAGCTTGGGTCACTCTATGGGAGTGGAAGGAGATTAGGCATGAAAGGATAATTCATTCTAAGTCCCAGACAATTTGCTGTCCTCCTCTTCATCTACCTTCCCAAACTTTTCTATTGATAGTGAATGATAGCCTTTGACCTGGTCTAAAATTTTAAAAAACGAAAACAAAGAAACAAAAAAACCCCAATCAGTTAGTAGCAGCCCTGATTTCTGGAAGAAAAGTTGCACCAAAGCATTGAGGTAATTGTAGTATAAGATGAGAAATTTTAGAGGCTAGGTTCGGGCAGTCAGTCTCAGTTTCAGCCTATTTCTTTAAATACAGAGATTGAATTAGATATCCTCTGAGGTCTCTTTTGACTCTAGATCTACGATCCTAAGTGAGGTGTAAATTAAATAGGACCAAGCATTATCCTATGGCCCCTAAGTTCCCTTTCAGCTTCAGATATATGATCGTGTCTTTTTTTTTAAAAATCCATTTGCTGACTTGAAGTAGTCTCTTTGGTACTTATGACTGTAATTCATGTCGCTGTTTCATACTTTTTGCAAATTTTATATTGCTCAAAAAGAGCATTGTTTAGATTCAAAATCTTTGTTTCCCAATTGAACATGATTATATCAGATTTTGCATTTGTTCTTTTTTTTTTTCAGCTATGTTCTCTTCTCATCCACTTAATTGAACAAGCATGTACACAGCAAGTGTAATCTAAGGTAGGGCGTGAGGATTATGTGGGCATTGTTCTTGTTTAAAAAAAAAATGTGAGGAGAGAAAGAAGCTTTTAAATCAGGTAGTTAAGAGAAGGCTCCATGGGAAAGGTTAAGCCTGTCAGGGAAACTAAAGATTTTTTTTTTTTTTACAGGGCAATGGGGTTAAGTGACTTGCCCAGGGTCACACAGCTAGTAAGTGTCAAGTGTCTGAGGCCGGATTTGAACTCAGGAACTCCTGAATCCAGGGCCGGTGCTTTATCCACTGCGCCACCTAGCCACCCCGAAACTAAAGATTTTGAAGGACATTTGAAGCAGTATTTATTAAAGGCATACTATATGCCTACCATTGCACTTACTAGGTGCTAGGGAAACAAATACAAAACCCCAAACTGTTTCTGCCCTTGAAGAACTTACATTCTGTTGAGGAGAAACTGTAGGTACTCATAATTAAGTGCCACATATAAATAGATTAAATGCAGAAGAACTTTAGGAAGGATGAGCAGCTGAGAGGGGTGCTAAGCTGTGACTTGTGCATTTTGAAAAATGGGTAATGTCACATGCGTCTATGCAGGTCTAACTTTACAAAAAAGCCATCAAGCACCAGGAACTGGAAGGGACCAAGGATCAGGATACAGAAGGTGTTGCATTCTATCCACTCTGCCACGTGGTTACTTCATGCTTTATACAATGAGGGGATAACATTCAGCTTGTGAAGTGCTTCCCAACTCCAGATCCATGTATGATCCTTTAATGAAGAATTAGAATAGAATGACCCCACCCCCTTCATTTTCCAAGGATGTGGAGAGATTATAGTATTACAGATGTAGAGAAGGAAGGGAGCTTAGAAATCCAACCTATTTATATACTTCCCCCTCCCTCCACACACACGCACACACACACACAAATTTAAGGGACCAGCCATAGCACGGTTCCTGGCACATAGTGGGGCTTAGTAAGATGTTTCTTAATTGGCTGAATGACCCATCCAAAGCCACATGTAGTAAGGAGCAAGACTGGGATTTGAACCCAGGCCCTTTGACTCCAAATTAGACACCAGTAGTAGGGAGAGGAAATTAAGATGGGGCAGCTAGGTGGCACAGTGGATAAAGCACTGGTCCTGCATTCAGGAGGACCTGAGTTCAAATGTGAACTCAGACACTTGACACCTACTAGTTGTGTGACCCTGGGCAAGTCCCTTAACCCTCATTGCCCTGAAAAAAAAAAAGAAAAAAGAAAAAAAAAGAGGGGATAAAGAGAGTTAAAGCTGGATCTTCTGAATTCAGCTCTTCTATTCTTTCTACTGCTCTCAAGGCATGTGGGTGGTAATGATTTATCTACATAGAGCCATTCTGGCAAATGTTTTTGTTCAAAGGGCTTAGGGGAACCTAAACAGGGAAAACTTCCTTGGATCCCTTAAATTACATTTCCTTGGGCAAGCCCCCTATGTAATAATGACATAGCCTCTGCCCTCTGACTCATTGCTTGAGCTAGGACATTGGTATGTGGAGTTGCTTGGGATCCTTTCTTGGTAGCTCTCAGAAAGACTTGAGGGCTTATGAATTTGTCCTGCCCAAAAAATGGCATGTGTCTTTATATGATTCATCTTTGTTTATTCCACATGGGACTGCTGACTCCTCTTTAATCTTTTTTTTTTTTTCCACCCATGAAAACCAGCATTCCATGGAAAGTTCTGTCTATAACCTGCTGTTTAAAACAAAATCGTATAGGGTACTTAGCTGGGCTTAATGTTTTAGTTTCTTTCTTACATTAATATTTAAAGTGAACACCTTGGTAGGTGTTAACCTTTGGGCTCTCAGGAGCCTATTTTGAAACAATGCTGAAATATTTTACTGTGGGTTAACACCTCGTTAGCCCTGGCCCATTTAACTGGAGTCACTTAGCAGTGCGGCTCTACTTGTTCATTCCTTTTCAGTCGTGTCGACTCTTCATGACCCCATTTGGGATTTTCTTGGCAAAGATACTTGGAGTGGTTTGTGTTTCCTTCTCTGCATGAAGGTAAAAGGTTCACAGCCCTTAACTTGTGATTTCAAGGAGATGCACTGCAAAGACACTCAAGACTCCATAGGACACTGTGGAAAGAAGCTGAAGTTGAAGGTAGAGGAGCTAAGTTCTGATCCCAGATCTGACGCTTTGGTTTTAGGATCAAAGATCCAGAGCTAGGATGGACTACAGAAGCCATTCTACAGATGAGCAAACAGAGGCCAAGGGAGATGAAGGGATTTATCCAGGTTTACATTACACAGTATCGGATGCTGCATTCAAACCCAGGTTCCCAGACTTCAGTTCCAGTAACACCATGACTCCAGAGACTCTTTGAAGTGTTTCCCTATAGGATCTTAAAATAAAACTTTAGAAATCTAGTGGTAGAAGGGAATTGAGAGATTAGATGACTCTAGTTCCAGTGTCTTCTGTTAATTATTTCCTATTTATGCTTTATATAATTTACTTGCTATATATTTATTTGCATGTAGTCTCCGCCATGAGATTGTAAACTCTTTGATGTCAGGGTCAGTATTTTGCCACTTTTTATATCCCCAGCAGTGCCTGGCACATAGTAGGTGCTTAATAAATATTGATTGATGAACACTTGAACTTTGTAATTTTTCAGATGAAATCAATAAGGAATTTAAGTGATTTTCCTGTAGTCACACAGATAGTAAATATAAAAGTTGAGATTTGAACCCAGGTCTCCTGACTTTAGATCTAGTAATATTTCCAATATATGGCAGTACTGTGAATCACTTACTACATGGGCAAGTCACTTAATTTCTCCATGCCTCCGTTTCCTTATCTTTATGAAATGAAGACGTTCAGCTAGATGACATCTCAGGTATCTTCCAACTCTAGAGTTATGATTCTGCCATCCCTCAGGTTTGAGGACACAGATAGCAAAACTCATGTCAAGCAAAGGAGTTGGTAGATATGATGGAGCCTGAATGATTAGGAAATCTTTAGTAGCCATAAAGACAATGCTTTTCCAATTTATTTAAACCAGTTTGGGACAATCATGTAGAGACATAGCCTAGGTGCCATTTCCTATAATTCAGCTGTAGTAGGTCAAGTTGACCCGAATGTTTTCTTCATTTAATGACAGACAGCAGTATTGAGAACATCAAAAAGATTTAAGTAGGACACCTCAAGCCGTGACAGGAGAAAGCATCCTCAATTGGGTGGGATAGTGGCAAACTGCCATCTCCGTTGGAGAGACTGTTGCCCCAAGAAACTATCAGGAGATTAATGAAGGGGAATCAATCCTATCTATATAGTATTCTAAGTAAACAGAAGAGTATAGAAGTGCTCACCCAAGAAGAAGGATTAAATGGGATGTTAGTACTTCTAACGCTGTTTTTAGTGGCAAAGCCCTGGTTACCCCACCCTAGTTCTGAGTCATAAGTGACTTATTTTTTTTTCCTGCATAGTGATAATATATTCTCAGACGTTTGGATGGAAACTGGACATAGAAAACCAAACATAATTTTTCCCTTTTCAGATCTCATAGCACTGTCATCTGGAACTCTCTTTTCCCCCTACCTTGCATCATACTAATCTGGTATGTCTTACAGAACCACACTCAAAAACATATAAACTCCTTGAGGGCAAGAACTAATTAATTTTCTGTCTTTGTATCTCTGGCACCTAAAATGAGTTTAATAAATGCTTGCTGATTTGACATGAAGCCCATTGTCTACAGTAAAGGAGGTATTTTAGAAGTGACCAGAATGACCTTAACAGACACGTTGGCTTTAACTTTGGGACCTTTGCCCTTCTAGGAGCATCAAAGTCTGCTTGTTCCTACATCAGTAGCTTTAGCACAACAGCAGGGCACCATTTTGATAGATCTTCATTTCCTAGAATTTCAGTGCCATGATAATCTAGGAAGTACAGGAGAAAAGTTAAAGGGATAAGAACTCAGGGAGGGGCCTTCAGGGATGGGATCAGGAAGATTAGAGTCCCCTGCTCTTCCTTTTCTATCGTTATTATCTATGAGATGTTACAAGACATTTTAAGGGGAGTTCATAAAGCATTTATATGTGTAATTAAGGTTTCTCTAATTTAAAGGCCCAGCAGTGTAACTTCTAGATAATTCATCGTATGTGCAGCTTCAAACAGTGCCTAATGTGGATTCCCCATCCATTTACCATAACACGCTCTTTTTCTTTAAAAAATAGTCACTATATAAAAAATGCTTTGTGAGTCTAAAAGTAATTCAAAGGGTAAAATTCATTGCCTATCCACCATGGAGTGGGAAACACTTTTTCTTACTCTTCAAAAAGATTGAAATGGTTATTCAGGTAATGAAAAAGGTACAGTGAAAAATTATGTCCTCTCTAGGCCATCTGTTATGCCATTGTCTTCTATTTATACATAACCTTTGCTTGAAATAAAACTACAAATATAATTCACTACACATTTTAACGGTTGACAAGTGTACTATGTCTAGAGAACCTGCCAATCTTTACATGTAGGGTTTTTTTCCCTTTAAAAAAGAATAATTGAATAATTTTAACAAAGTAAAACAATTGATAAGAGAGCAATTTTCCCAATTGAAGGTAAGCTTCTTGAAGGTTGAGATGGTTGTGTTTTTTTTGGTTTGAATCCTCAGGGAGTGCCTAGCACAGTCTGGCGAATTGTCCTGTGCTTCCATAAAGCTGTGATCTCGGTAGTCCCTCCAGAGGTACAGTTTGCTCCCCATCCATACCCACCTTTCCCGTGGGATTTGTATTCATCATAAACCTTAAATTTACCATAATAGATACTTAAGTAATGATTCTGACTGGAACTGAATTTAAGTGAATGCCTTGAGTTTGACAAGAACTTCAAGATACACAATTAAAAAAAAAATTCCATCAAGTTTCACTTTAGCTTCTTGAGAAGTAATGGAAGCAATGAGATGATTCAGATACTCATGGTAGGGAGAGTCAAAAATTGACCTTTTTATTTAAAAAACAAACTTTAAAAAATGATGCACTTAATGATGATTAACATATAAAACCATTTCAAGATACAAACAAGAACAGGAAAGAATTCTATCTGAGAAACATAATTGTCTTCTATGATTGCATAATTCCAAATGGCTCGAAAGCCCCCCTTTTCCTAACTTGCCTTTTAGATGACTTGTCTATGTTTGGCAGAATTAAAATTAGCAGTGACTGTGTATATGTATGTGGTATGTGTGTCTATGTGCATGTATATGAACATGCATGTTAACATACAAGTGTGCATGTATAGGTACATAGATGTGCATATGTTAACATACCACGCACACATATATACATGTGCAACATGTGTGTATGTATGTGTGTGTATCTATGTCTATCTGTCTATCTATCTATCTATCTATCTATCTATCTATCTGCGTACCTGGGCAAGGTCTCAGTGAAATTTAGCATCCTCCATGGTCTACAAAAATAGTTTATAGAATATATTAACAGTATGCGCTATATATGAACTGTACGTGTGTGTCAGTGTATTTTATATTTGTATTCCCTGGGCCTAGCACAGTGTCCTCCACTTATTTAGTGCATAATAAATGTTTATCGATTGTTTGCTCACTTTATTACTTTCAATTCCATTCAGTCCAATCCAAGGGCCTACTATATGCCAGATACTTTATTGGGTGCTAGGGATCCTTAGACAAAATGAAAAGCAGTTCCTATCAGCAGTACGTTGTACTTAGGTATAGTTTAGCTTCTTATTGTTCAGGCATTTCAGTTGGGTTTGACACTTTATTTGGAGTTTTCTTGGCAAAGGTACTGGAGTGGTTTGGCCATTTTGTTCTCCAGCTCATTCTACAGATGAGGAAACTGAGGCAAACAGGGTTAAGTGACTTGTCCAGGGTATCATGGCTAATAAGTATGTAAGTCTAGATTTGAACTAAGAAAGATGAGTCTTCCTGACTCTAGGCCCAGCGCTCTATCCACTGGGCCACCTAACTGCCCTATAATAATAGCTAGCATTCATTCATTTATTTATTTATTTATTTATTCATTTATTTATTTATGGTGAGGCAATTGGGGTTAAGTGACTTGCCCAGGGTCACACAGCTAGTAAGTGTTAAGTGTCTGAGGCTGGATTTGAACTCCCTCCTGACTCCAGGGCCCGTGCTCTATCCACTGCCCACATAGCTGCCCCTATAGCTAGCATTTATTAATGTAATACCTTAAGT
The DNA here is from genome assembly GCF_019393635.1 of Dromiciops gliroides. Classification (NCBI taxonomy): domain Eukaryota; kingdom Metazoa; phylum Chordata; class Mammalia; order Microbiotheria; family Microbiotheriidae; genus Dromiciops; species Dromiciops gliroides. Next base: position 36,494,767 of record NC_057863.1, read on the forward strand.
GTTTTACATATTTCATTTAGTTTGACCCCCAGAACATCCTTGAGAGATAGATGTTGTTATTCTCATCTCACAGCTAAGGAAACTGAGACTCTGTTTTACACATCTAGTATCTGAGGCAGGATTTGAACTCAAGTCTTTCTGATTCAAAGTCTCATACTCTGCCCACTGTGCCACCCATCTGATCTTATAAATCAGTCCTTTACGAAGTATGCATTCTATCTGTACTCTAAAAAGGTAATTCTTCCCAAACTCTTAATCCTTTTTGAAGCATAAGGTACCACGCCCTTAATTTGGTACTTCACTCTGGTGCAGGAAACTTCAAGTGCTATGGGTGGGCATTTGCCCTATCACCTAGCCCCCTAGCAGCTCCTCGAAGAAGTGCCTTGTAATCATGTGTTCTGTGACATCAGAATCTGGAAAGATTCTCTTTCTTGAAGTCAGGGCAATTTGAGACTGTTTCAGCTAGAGTTTATGTGTCTGCTCCAATCTCTTAGAGACTCAGTTGGCTCAATATTATTGGTAAACTGTTTGGTAGCTAGTCCTAGGGCTGTAGAATAGAATTGGCTTTCTGAAAATAGACATTGTAAATACCTTAAAATTGACTAAAAAGAGGCCATCATGTGGGCGCTCATTATTTTGTAGAAAAAACAGGCAGCAGAAACAGTTGCTGTCTGGACCATTATATGACATACTGCGTGGAAGCCATGGGAACGGTCTGTGGGTTCTTTTAAGGAATTATTTCACTGGAGTGTTTGGCCCCAGTAGTTTTCTCAATCTTTAATGGGCTCTCTGGGCTTAGTTGAGAGCCAACTGTCCCCCACCCCCAGTGCCAGTTGATTCATCCAGTGTTACTGGCAAAAGCCCCAACGTGCCCTGCAGGGATGATGTTTTAACTGATGAGGATCTAGAGGAAGCAAAGGAAAAAAAAAAAAAAAGAGTTCTATGTATTTTTTTCCCCAGAAGTAAATGTCCTTTATGTTTAAAAAAATTATATAATTTGATATTTGGTCAAATTAAAGTGGCATTAGCATTAATCATAGAGCTTCTAAACTTTTGTGATTGTATAGCTAAAGGAAAGGCCTTTGGTCTCTTGGGGAGATAATTAAATAATGTACTGAAGGACTCTGCTTAACCTCCAATTGGCATCAAAAGAGACTCTTTTCATCAACAGGCACTCGCTTTGTCAGGCTTTGATTGGCATCACATTGAGGCCGACATCTTGAGAAAAACTGAGTATGGTAAAAAGTCCTTCAAAGACAGATCGACCTTCTGGTTATTATTTATTCAAAACTCTCTATCTCTGTGCACTCTCTGGGTATTCTCCTGCCTTGCCTTCACCTTTAAAAATAGCCCATTTCCTTAGGACCTCAATTCAAATGCTACCTTCTGCACAAAGTGCTTCTCCCCCATACAAAAAACCCCCAAAACAAAAACAAAAACAAAAAAAATGGGGCAGCTAAGTGGCGTAGTGGATAAAGAACTGGCCCTGGATTCAGGAGGACCTGAGTTCAAATGTGACCTGACACTTGACACTGACTAGCTGTGTGACCCTGGGCAAGTCACTTAACCCTCATTGCCCCACAACCCCCCCAAAAAAAACCCCAAAATCCCAAACCAAAAAACAACAAAAAACCCCCAACAACCTTTTATATTTTGTATATTCTGTGTGTATCTTATATATGCTTATGTATACACATATTTTCTCCTTAAGATAGATTGTAAGCTCCTTGAGGGAAGGGGTTGTTTATTTTTGTCTTTATTTGTCCAAAGCTGAGCATAGTGCTCAACACTTGGTTGGTACTTTAAAAATGCTTGTTGAGGGGACAGCCAGGTGGCGCAGTGGATAAAGCACTGGACCCAGATTCAGGAGGACCTGAGTTCAAAGCCGGCCTCAGACACTTGACACTTACTAGCTGTGTGACCCTGGGCAAGTCACTTAACCCTCACTGCCCTACAAAAAACAAACAAACAAAAATGCTTGTTGATTGATTGATTGCCTGGCTAATTCATCAAATCAATCTTAATCTGGAATTTTAAGGATTATTCTGATAATACAAAAAATTGGCAATGATGGAATGCTAGGCGAACGCTAGAAGGAAGGATTATATAACTTGCATGTGGAAGCCCCCTAATTATACAGATCAGGAAACAGAAGTCCTGAGGAATTATATGAACATGAAGATTTGAATCTGGATCCCCTAAGTCCAAACCCCATGTTATTTCCACTACACTGTACTATAACCCTATACACCTGAAGATATTGTCTTCCTCTAGTGAGGATCCCCTCTCTAAATTTATCATTTTCTTTTTTTTCTTTCTTTTTTTTTTTTAGTGAGGCAACTGGGGTTAAGTGACTTGCCCAGGGTCACACAGCTAGTATGTGTCAAGTGTCTGAGGCCAGATTTGAACTCAGGTACTCCTGACTCCAGGGCCTGTGCTCTATCCACTGCGCCACGTAGCTGCCCCTAAATTTATCATTTTCGTAACACCAAAGGGGAGAAGCTGCAATTGAGGAAAAGATCGGCTGATCTGGGAAAGCAAACTCTACCAGATCTCTGTTGAGGAAGCTCAATGATGTTGCCACCTTTCCATGACACATCCAAATTCTAAACAAACAAGCAAATAAATAAATAAAGACTCCATGGCCTCACCTCTGGTTAGTGTGTAGGATCTGGGGCTGGCAGGGAATGGGTTACATCTGACTCATTGAAGTGCCTAGTTTACCTATTAAAAAAAAATCCATGACTTTCTGTTACTATCATATATTTCTGTTCCAGAACCCATATTGTAATTAAATTTACCTTGCATGGTTAGTTTCAGTAAACTACCACGCAAAACTTAATTTCATTTATTTTGAAGTCTTATTATTGCATGCAGTAGAGCTTACTTTGAGGGGAGAGGGAAGGACTTACAGTCCCTACTCCAGCATTTTTTTTAGCGGATGTCATACCTGAAGATGACAAGGACAAAGGTCAGATACCTTCCGAAACAGATGCATAAAGACATAACCCAATTGTAATGGCAGATAATCTTTAATGTAGACAATGTTAAAAAAACAAAACTATGAGTGGGGCAGCTAGGTGGTGCAGTGGATAAAGCACTGGCCCTGGATTCAGGAGGACCTGAGTTCAAATATGGACTCAGACACTTGACACTTACTAGCTGTGTGACCCTGAGCAAGTTACTTAACCCTCATTGCCCCTCAAAAAACTGAAACAAAACAAAAAAGCAAAACAAAACTGTGAGTGATGGAAAAAATGAAGAATCCAGGTATGCAATAGTGTTCCCTTATGAATATTTAAGATTTTTATAGGTGAGAGTAGCCATACAAAGCTCATTTTGTTTAATCACTTGATCAATCAACAAACATTTTTGAAGACCCTACCATGTGCAAGACATAGTGCTGGTCACTGGAGATTCAGAGTTAAAAATGAAATACTTCCTGCCCTTGAGGAGTATGCATTCCATCCATGATATTGCCCATCCATGTGGTCTTAATAATGGCAGGCAGGAAAATATCCAGAAACTAGGAGGAGAGACCTAGCTAGAGAATAGTTTGACTATTTGATCGTAAGCATTGGGTGAGATAAATGTAAATAGAGCACTGAGAACTGTACTGGATTTTGAGTCCAAAGACCTGAATTCAAATCCCATTTTTGTCACTTATTCCTTGTGTGCCTTTGAATAACTTCAGTGGACCTCAGTTTCCTCACCTGTAAAATGAGAGGGAAGACCCCATGATCTAGGTTCCCTTCTAGTCCTAAATTCTATGATCTAGTGATAAAAACTTAATTGCAGAAAACATGGCAGGGTTAGTGCCAAAGTTACTGGGAATCTCAGATATACCAGCAACCACCAATGGATGGCATTTTTTCCCTAGGACTAATGCAAATTACAAAAAAGTGGTCTTTCCTGCATTCACAAATACAAAAAACAAATGTTAAAATCCACCTGAGTCTGAAAACTGAATATGTATTGTTTAGTGTTGATTATACCACATTTAGCTTTTCTCTTCAAGGTTTTTGCCTATTGATAACCTGATGTGGCTTTTTCTGGTGTATTTTATTTAACTTTGCATATATTTTCCAGTACTTCCTAAATTCTGTCACTTTTACAGTCTTCCTTTGGAATGTATCTTGCCTTTTGTTTCCACCTAGCCCCTCAATAAATATTTATTAATTTGTTGACAGAATTAATGATGTCATCTGATTATTGGGTATATGGGTATAACCAGAAGATTTTTTGTGTCTCAGTTTTTTAAAAATGTAATGAAATGTCTAACATAATAATCCAAATGGCAGTCATCACAAATAGTTACACAAATGCTGTTTCTTTTTAAAATTATTTTCCCCCAATTACATGTAAGAACAATTTGAACATCCATTTTTAAAACTTTGAGTTCCAAATTATCTTTCTTCCTTCCCCCCTTTAAGAAGGTAAGCAATTCAATGTTATACATGTGTAGTCATGCAAAACATTTCCATATTAGTCATGTTGTGAAAGAAAACAGACAAAAAAAAACTCAAGAAAAATAAAGTAAATATATATACTTCAACCTGTTTTCAGACACCATCATTTCTTTCTCTGGGAATGGATAGCATTTTTCATCATAAGTCCTTGAGAGTTGTCTTGGATCATTGTATTGCTGAGAACAGCTAAGTCATTCATAACTCATCATCCTACAATATTGCTGTTACTTTGTACACAGTACATTTCACTTTGCATCAGCTCATGTAAGTCTTTCCAAGTTTTTCTGAGAGCATCCTGTTCATCATTTCTTATAGTTCAATAGTATTCAACCATAATCACATAACTTGAACTCAGGTCCACCTGAATCCAGTGCTGGTGCTTTATCCACTGCACCACCTAGCTGCCCCTCATTCACTTTTTTTCCTTTTTCCTTTTTCTCTTTTTGGCTAGAGACCTAGTAGTGGCATTGCGAGGTCAAAGAGTCAGAAATGGGGAGCAGCTAGGTGGTGCAATGGATAAAGCACCAGCCCTGGATTCAGGAGGACCTGAGTTCAAGTCCAGCCTCAGACACTCCACACTTACTAGCTGTGTGACCCTGGGCAAGTCATTTAACCCTCATTACCCTGCAAAAAAAAAAAATGGTCACAAATGCTATTTCTATGGTATGTAAACATCCTCTGAGATTGGTCATTTTAGGACATTGTTTGACATTTTTTTGAAAAAAAAAATTCTTGAGCTATCACTCTGTGCCTCTTTTAGTTTGTTGTCCCAAAATACCTGGTTCAACAGTTAAAATTCCTTTGACTTCTCACTGGGCATTATGGGAATATATTGTAGAATTCTATCAGTTCTCATGTCTTTACATTCATACAACCAGTGGTCAAATCCCATCTCCTCCTTCTAGTACTTTGTGATCTTGCCTAAGTTCCTTGGAATATTAGAAAGTTAGACTAGATGACCTCTGACATCTCTTCTGTATCTAGATCTGTGAACCTATAAATCCCATGACTCCTAAATTCTAGAGCTCTAATGTTTCTCCTGAGGACCAGTTTCCCAAAACTAACTGCCTACATGGTTGCCCCATTGTTATTTCATATTCAATATGTCCAAAATGGAATTCAATATATTTCCCCAAAAAAACTCCATACCTCCTTCAGACTTCCCTACTTTAAGCATCCTTTCAATCCCACAGTTTCACAGCCAACTCTTCCCTCTCCCTTTTAACTCATGGCTATATATTGCCAGTTCAACCTCCATAGCAGGTCTCACATGCATCTACTTCTCTCCACTAATATGGCTACCACCCTATTGGAGGGCCTCATCATTTTTCACCTGGATTATCCAATAGTCTCTTAATTGGTCCCAATCTTGCATCAGTAAGTCTATTTCTTTTCTGACCAGGGAGTGTCTCCATTAAGATTAGCTTGATCCAGAAAAATCTGTACTTTTTGTTTAATTCATACTGATATTAGAAACCCCTTATATTTGCAAAGGTCCATGATCTCACTTCTCCAGTAAAGTCAAGTAAATTCAAGGCTCTCAGAAGCCAGATTTATGGCACAAGGACCGTGTCAGAGCTTTCCAAACTGGAAAAGACCTTGAATAAGAATAGAGCAATAGACTTCGATACAAATCTTGCTTTAATCGCTGTGTGATCCCCTCAAAAGTTACTTTATCTTTCTCAGCTTCTGTTTTCTCTTATATATATATATATATATATATATATATATATATATAAAATGAGATAATAACACCACCTACCTGACAAGGTTATTCTAAGGACTAAATGAGGCAACACATATAAAGCACTTTGCAAACATTAAGGCTTTCTATAAGTATAAGTGATTAGACCATATAGATCTGTTCTCAATGGAGTAGCAAAATTATGTCCAGGCAGACTTAGTACTATGCTATGCCCAGGTGTCTCATCCTCATCTGTAAGTTGAGAGAGTTCAATTAGATGCTGTATAAAGTCCATTCCAGCTCTAAACCTAGGATTCTATGATAAAATAAACTTTTAGACCACAAGAATTCATGAAAATCATTTAATGAATAATTGCTGGTGGTTTGATCAGTAAAGGTAGATGGAGTACCCAACACTGACAATATCACAAGCATGTACAATTCCGTGGAAGTGTAAATATTCTTCCAAATGGAAGGAAGGTGCTACTCAAAGATACTATCTGTCTAATATTGGAAGTGCCCATTGGCAAGTTTGGTCCCAGAACTTAGCACAGTGCCTGGAACATAGTAGGTGCTTAATGAATGTTTATTGAATTGAATCAGACCTTTTGACAAGGAAAAATAACGAGCCAGGGTCTAACCAAATTTCTTTTACTTTCTCAATATTTCCTATTCCTTTTATTTCCTAAAACACATTTAGGGGTATTGTGATGAGGCAGAGTGACTTGATTTCCTTTTTGTTTGCTCTCTGTTGCCTATGAAGAATGGAACAGCAGTGGGCTTAATGAGGCAGAGCAACATGAATAGGTACCATGATGGAGCAGATAAGACAAAGGACAGCTCTGTGGTGTGTAGCCCTAGTAAGAAAGCAAGGGAGGAAACTGTGGAAGACACACTTCAATTTTCTTGAACCTCTTCAGATGGTCTTACAAAGTCAATTCAACAAACAAAGTTGTTAAGTACCCACTGTGTGCAGGGCACCAGAGATAAAAAGATAAAAATCGAGAGCAATGCCTACCTTCCAGGAGTTAAATTCCACTGATGCAATCACAAACAGGCCTGGCCTGAGTCACCTTGCTCATAGCTGCCTTCTGCTTTCCATGCGAAGTAGACTTCTAAACTTGCCCTTCCCCTACTAGTCATTCTTTACTCTAGATTATTGTCCCATCACTGCTTTTGACTTGAAATGGACTTGGTCATAAACGTCCTCATGAGCAGCAACATAGCTTAGTGGAGAAAGGGCTGGGCTTGGAATGAAAAAGACCTGGATTCCAATCTCATCTCTGTCTGATATTTACTAACTAGGAGACCTTCAATTAATCACTTAACCAGTCTCATATTCCGTATCTTCAAAGTGAGAATAGTTATATTAGAAGTGCTAATCTTGGGGCAGCTAGGTGGCACAGTGGATAAAGCACTGGCCCTGGATTCAAGAGGACCTGAGTTCAAATCCAGCCTCAGACACTTGACACGTACTAGCTGTGTGACCCTGGGCAAGTCACTTAACCCTCATTGCCCTGCCCCCCCAAAAAAAATTTAAAAAAAGAAGTACTAATCTCAGAGGATTGTTGACAGGCTCAAACATTAGTTTGTGCAGTCCTTGGTAACATATAAATACTTGTATAAATAAGTATTGTTACTTTCCGCATTCTTATGATTATATCCATCCACGTATCCATGTATGTCTATCTCTAATATTTATTATATCATATATAATATATAAAAACAATTCCAAATATAATCTCCTTTATACATATACATATATTTGAGGTTCACATGGTCATAGATCAGAACTGGAAGGGACATTAAGAGTCCATCAAGTCTAACTCCTCTTTTTGCAAATAAGGATACTGAGGTCCAGAAAAGTGAGATGATGTCATACAATTCATGTGCTTGGCTCTTTGGGGGAAAGAAGACGGTCATGGATAGGCTTTTGTTAGCAGTTTTAGAAGCCCTCTGATAGCTCAAAGTCTTCTCTGTTCATGGCCCGAAATGGCAAGGAGATCAAGGCCACTTTTCTCAGAAGATGAATTTGCTTTGAGTGGGATCCTGGATATTCCCCATTTCATTTCTCCCAATCCTTAGCTTTTTTTTCTCAGTAAATTTTTTATAATATTAGGCTTAGATGTTGGATAAAGTATATGCCTAGAGAAATGAAAACATTTATGTAGAGGGGTCATTTTAATTAAGAATTCTAATATTCAGTTAATAAGGAAAGCAGCCTGAGATAATGGATCTAGAGTGTGAGACTTAAGTCAAGAAGACCTAGGTTCAAATCTAACACATACAGTTTTCCTTCCCACATTGAGGGGACTAGGGATAAGGTGTCTCTGTGATCTGGAGGATCCACGTAAACCTTGTAAACTTATTTTATACATTTCTGAGTGTCTAAAATTTATTGTATTCTGCTGGCCTTTGCATGTCATCTATGACTTTGAGAAAATTCCCATTTAATTTTTTACACCTACCCCCATGTATCAATTAATCAAAAGTCTCTATGTCGGCAAATGACCTTGTGATCATGGGCAAATCTTTTAAATGTTCAGTTCCTCAGGCAACTATCTTAGACTACAGTAGGAGCTACAGAGTTGGTACTAATTAGTATTGGTGGAGAGGATTTCTTCATCAAGAGTTTCTTTTGCCAGGAAATTATAGATCCTGTCTGGGGAGGGACTGGGGTTGGGTTGGGGGGGTGGATAGAGAGGGTGTTGTTATGGGAGAAGGGCTTTCAAGATGATAGTGAACTAGTAGGAACATTAGACACAAAAGCATGGCTGAGTTCCAGCTGGGGCTCTGTGACTTGTTACCCCTGTGATTTGGGGTATCAAGATCATCAAGTGGAGCCCTCATCTATAAAATGGGTACATGAGAGTAGGTAACCTCTAAGATCTCTTCAAGCTCCAATGCTCTGGGTTAGACCTGAATTCCAGGACTACCTTTGTTACTCTCAAACATCACTTAATTTCTTTCTTCCCCAGTTTACTCAACTGCTAAATAGGGGACATGCTTATATTGCTTCACTTATACACTTATCATTAGGTTAATTTCAAATGCTATCAATCAATCAATTAATTAAGGGGATCAGAGAAATAGCCCCTGACCTTATGGTGCTTACATTCTATTAGGTGAGACAACTTGTGCATGTATACAAAAAAAGATATGAAACAGATATAAGGTATTTGTGTATCTGTGTGTGTAGCAAGCAAAAGAAGATGGGGGACATCAAGAGTGGCTTCCTATAGAAGGGGGGACTTGACTTGAGACTTTAGAGAAATTAGGTATTCTAAGAAATGAGATATTTGAGGATAAAGTGATGATGCACCATGTTAAGTTCCAAAGTGCTTTTTTCAAAGGTAAATCATTGTAGAAGATAATCATAATTAAGTTTTATAGAGCTTTAAAGTTCAGAAAGCACTTAACACACATTGTCTCTCTTTATTTCTCACAATAGTTTTATAAGGGTGAGGCTCTTCTTATTCCTATTTCTCAGTTGGCAAAACTGAGGCCTATGGTGGATAAATATTTTGCCCATCCCCAAGTAGTAATTATCCAAGGTATAATTTAAGCCCAAATCTTTCTGACTTTAAGATTAGCCCTACATTCACTATGTCTCTCTAATGGTAATAATTATAATAATGCTTCATCATCTTTATTAGGCACTTGCCATTTATTTCTTGAAAACATCATCTAAAAATGCACAGGGGGAATTTTTAAAATGTTGTCCCTGTACTTTGCAAACTAATAATGTTTTACAAAAAGTCTAATATGGACACTGGTGTTTTTTTAAATTATTTTTAAAACCCGCTTATATAGTGTTTATTCATGTATTAGTCACTGTGCTAGGTGCTGGCAATATTTCTTAGATGTAGTCTTTGTCCCCAAGGACCTTACATTCCCATGGTTATAAAATGTTCATAGCAGAATTTACCTACATGTCTGTGGGCTGTACAATGGACATACCATTGAGTTTGTCAAGCTCCTAGTGCCCTATAGATGGACTGTGAGCTGAACTGAGAATTGGAAATGAAGAAAAGAATGAGCCAGGTCACATATGGGAAATAGGAGAATACTGTCAGCAACTACAAACTTATCCTAGAAACCAATGTACACAAAACCCCACCATACTTCAGCGCACGCGCACACACACGAAACAGTTCCCCATGACATTGTAGATATGTGAAAATGGAACTCAATGGTCTCTGAAGGAAAAAAAATAATGTACCTCACACAGAGACACTGGCAAGACAAAAAATGCATATAAAAAAATGTAGCATAGAAAACATATAGCCTTAAAGAGATATATGACTGGAGAAGGAGGTAAGCTGGTCTTGTAGGGAGAATGAGGGGGGAAAAAAGATGGAGAAGCTGCATGAAGCACTACTACCTGGGTCATGTCATGAAAGTTAGAGAAATGCTCTCAGCATGCTGAGGGGACCCTCTGTGGAGGATTGATGGGAAAATATGGATAAGAATAGCAAGAGATTTGCTTGTCTGGAAAAAAAAATGTTATGGGAGAAAGATACTTTCAGAACAGATGGACAATAGTGAATTAGTTTGACATTGGACATGAAAACAGGACTAAATGGGTTCTAGTGGGGCTCTGTCACTTTCTTGCTCTGTGATTTCAAACAAATCATATCCATTGGACCTCATTTATAAAATGGGGATATGAGATTAGGTGACCTCTAAGATCCTTTCAAACTCCACCATTATTCTGTGTTCTGGCCTTCAGAAGACCTAACTATAAGAAGGTGGGGGATTATTGTGATCTGCTTCATTAAAGGGAATGCCTACATCAGGGAAATCATGGATTAATTGAAATATCAGAATGTTATACTACCCTGGACATATGGAATCATGGAATATTAGAACTAAAGGATATTCTAGAGATGATCTCATCTGGACAAAGAAAGTAGATAGGATAATCATCATCGGGAGGTTGGCTACAAGATGATGAATTCCATGGCTATGGTAGCAAATGAAGAGTTTAAAAAATTGAAAAGGGCCCTTAATCCTGAGAGGTCCCTTTCTACTTCTGTAGGGGAAGGCAGTATTAAGAATTATATGGTTTGGGGGCAGCTAGGTGGTAGAGTGGATAAAGCACTGGCCCTGGGATTCAGGAGGACCTGAGTTCAAGTCCAGCTTCAGACACTTAGCACTTACTAGCTGTGTGACCCTGGGCAAGTCACTTAACCCCAATTGCCTCACAAAAAAAACAAAACAAACAAAAAGAATTATATGGTTTTATTATTATTTATTCACTTTTCCTTGATTTTTCAAATTCTGAACTTAACACTACATTAAATGTTTATATATATATATACATTTAATTTATATGTGTATGCAGTTAAAAAAGGATTTTATGTGAAATTATTTTTCTCTATTCTCTATATTATGTACGTTTACTATTTAGTTTATAGTAAATTTAGCTTGTAATTTTTAGAGCTGTTCTGCTTGTCTGCTATTCCTTTAGACCTTACTTCTGTTTTTATCTCGATATTTTAAAAATCTTTCAACAACTCTTTTCATTCTTTTCTTTTGGAGGGAGGCAGTGGTTGGAGATGGAACTCTCTCCACCCCACCCCCCTCATCTCACACTAACCTACTGGGAAAAAATATAAACAAAGCCCTTCTAGCAAATACACATGCTCAAGAAAACAAATTCCCCATTGATCGTGTCCAGAAATGTGTATTTCATTTTGTATCTTGGGTCTATCACTTCTGTGTTAAGAGGTGGGCAGCTTGCTACATCTTTGGTACTCTGGAATTGCATCATACTATTTTTAGATCATCTTCAAACATTAATTTTATTGTTGATGCTCTAAATGTGAAATAATTTTTCAATGATCAGTGAGTTGATACACCAAAAAGGAAATTACCCAAATCCAAAAGGACTTTCTTGCTACAAATAGGAGACCTAAAGAAAGTACAGCTAAATAGGATGGTTCATAGTTCTCTTCAGAGAAGTGAATAAAGGAGCTGGCTAAGTGGATTTCATTTTGTTGCCCAAAGGTAACAGCAGCTGCCTGACACTACTAATATTCCCCCCCAATAGAAGCAATGGAGTTCATCTAGTGGCAGACAGCCATGGGAATTCTGCATCCCAACCAACTGAGCAGGATTGTGAATGCAGTTGATAGTTCTTTTCATGAAGATGTCATGGATAGGTCTTTATTCATTAGGCTTGATTTACCAGATTAGTTAAGAATGCACATGCCTGCCTACCCCTAACACCATCAAACAGTTAATGTTAAAGAATATCAGCCTAACTAATTCCAACTAGTGTAGGAATCAATTCCTACACAGATGCTTGGGAGGTGGCAGGAATAACCAAGAGCATTGATGCTATTATTCCGTTACATCCTGGAACATTAGAATGGTACAAAGCCAATAATGAGGCTATATTTTAATGTACTTTAAAATAATCATTTTCAATAAATACATAAATGTGAGAAAGTTTAATCTATGTAAATCTATGTAAATGGATGGTTATAGTGAATTAGTGGGTAGCATTGCTAAGTGGATGGCTCGGGGTTTCATTAAATAAAAAAGACTAAAGACCTGGTTTAGTAAGAAAAAGCTCTTTTGCCTTCTTTCGGTTGCTTTTGGTTGTTAATCTGGTCCAAGATGATCAACTTCTCATTAATCATAATAATTAGAGGTAGATTTACAGAGCATTAGTGTAATTTTCAATCATGCTAATAGTTGTGCAATCCACCATTCATTAATATAAATGAGGTAAATTAGAACCATGACATTATAAAGGAGAGGCAGAAGCTGCAGGAACTTCCAGGGATCCTCCCCAAACCCCATTAATTTAATTGTAATATGTTGTTCCTCAATACCTTATTTTCACTCTCTTTATTTTCCATTGCTAATGGTTCTTCAGATTGGTTAATGAGCATTCTAAACTCTTAATTTAAGTGACAGTCATAGAGCAGTTTAAATCATGAATCCTTATCTTGTCTTTTAATTACATTTAACTCTTTATCATGTATTCAGCCAAGGAGCACTAAAGATTACCTCTTTTATTCAATGTACAGTATTAGTAGCCCTTGTAGAATATGAAAAGAAGTAAAAGGAATATTCCTGGAGGTATCTTAGGGAATTGTAAAGAGCACTGATGAGGGGTCAAGAGGTCAATGATCAAAGTTCTCACCCTGCCACTTATTATCAGGAGCAAATCACTTCAGTCTTCAGGGCCTTGGTTTTCCTTCTCAACAAAATGAGAGATACAGACCTGAGGATTTCTAAGGTCATCTCCAATTTTAGTATTCTATGATCCTTTCCATCAAACATCTTTCAATCTAATTGGAATTATTAGTGGGATAAAAAAATTCCATCAGACTCATTTTAGGTATTTCTAGAAAAGATGATGAAATGGAGGTAATAGTAACTCCCATTGTCTTCTCATACTTTCTACAGTATTCAAATTTAATCCCTAACATCCTCCCAAGATAAAAAAACAAACAATAAATTCACTTAACCATTTGAAATGTATTTTTTTTTCTGTTGGTATCCCTAAATAGTATATAGGATGCTTATATGGAGATTGGGTATTGATGAAGAATAATAATAACTGGTATTGAACTGAGATGTTACCTCGAATACTGCAGATAACCAATTTAGGCATGCTGGTCTATCCTTTATTCCCTCTCCTCCCATCAATTGACCCTAGGGGATCCACTCAATGGACTAGGGACATTCCTTCATTTTTCTTGGGATCTTTGGGATTTCAATGGAGCCCTCAAACTGTCCATTGGATATCCCTCACCATCACTCCCTGTCTGCTCTGTCTTTTCTTTCCATTAGATGTTTCCTCCATGATATTTTTGGCTTCCCTTCTCCTGGATAAATTCCCTGTTTGTAACAGGTTGTACTTTGAATGTGCTTGCTACGTGCCTCTCCATTGCCGTTGTATGATGGATTGCTTTTTAGTCTCACTACAAATCTGGGAACTCTGTATTACTGGTGTTACCCCCATTTTTACATATTAAGAAACTGAGTCTCAGAGCAGTGACATGATAGGAGGAGGTGGAACTGGAAGGGGCCTTGGAGGCCATAACACATAAAAGGATTTGCTCAGAGTCACATATGTAGCAGTGTCAGAACTAGGATTTGAACACAGATCCTTTGGTGATAAACTCAACATTTCCCCTGCTAAGTCATGCTGCTTCTTGGTGCAACTTCAATCAATCCATCCATCCATCCATCAATAAACATTTATTAATGCTTAATCCATGCCAGGCAGTGCATTAAGCACTGAGGGATACAAAAAAAGAAGTAAAAGATGGTCCTTGCCCTCAAGATGCTTATCGTCATGGTAACAGCTAGTTAAGTATCAGAAGCTGAATATGAAGCCATTTCTTTCTGACTCCAAGTTCATCCCTCTGTCTAATAAATAACCCAACCTTCCCTTTAAAAGTCTAAGCGATGACATATGTATTTTACAATACTGAATTCATATATTTTTACATGAGAATAAACATTTATTAAGCATCAACTATATGTCAGACACTCTGTTAAGGGCTTTACCCAGTATTATCTCATTTGATTTAGTAGGGGTAGAAGCATCTAAATAGCTCTAACATAGATTAGAACATGATAAGAATAAAGGGTGGGCCTAGAAGAGATCACTTCTATTTGGGGAGCTCAGGTCAGGCTTCATAGAAGAGGTGGTGACTCAAGTTCAGCCTAGAAGAAATAGAAGGCTTTAAACACACAGAGGAAGTGAGAGGGGGGAGGTACCTTCAGGGTGGAAATCAAGCTAGGTACAGTCCATTGTCTGATTCTGAGAAGGGACTTGGTTTCTTCAAACAAAGCCACCTCCCCTTCATTTCTGTCTGTCATTGTTTGGGATGGTATGTGGATCTTAAAACTTTCACTGAAGTTTATTTCCTTAGAGATATACATTGTTTCTTAAGCCCCTTGATATTTCTTTATCTTTGCAGTCGCTGACCTTCTGGTGAAATATTCCTCTTTTGCCCTTTCTAATGAGCTTATTTTCAGGCTTGATTTTCCATTCAGGGAACATAATTAGGGCTGATGCTGTTTGTATTTCTATGCAATGGAGAGTCCACTCGACTGTCTCTGTTAAACGTGGAAAAGGAAAGCAGTGATCAAATGTGTGCACATTACTAGAGGCACACTTCATTTCCATCAGCCTAACTTTGTCTGGGAAGTTTTTACATGGCCTGCCAAGGCTGATTGCTTTCATGTAGAAGTACGTGGGAAGGTAGATTTGTATTTTCTGGTCTGTTTGCTGAAGTATTGCTGAGAAAATGGCTAAATGTCAAGTGCCAACCGATTCTTTTTTTTTTCTTAATGATATTTTGCCACATTATTTATAGTTTAGTATAATGCATGGCTGGAAATTTTCTGCTTTTCAACATCCATCAACAGTTTTAGCATGTGAGGATAATTAGCTTTTCAAACTGTACACTAAGGAGGATGGTGGTGGTGGTGGTGGTGGTGGTGGTGGTACTTCCCTTCTATCCTTTTCCTTCCTTTCTCTGGGTGGAATTGTTACCTGGAGACTATAAGTATCACAGACTTGAAATGAGAAGGCATCTGAGTCCTTCTAGTTCAAACTATACCTAAATAAGAATCCCTTTTCCCTTTTAATATCCCCAACACATGGTCATCCAGTTTTTGCTTTGAATACTTCCAGTAAAGGATTTAACCACTACCTCCCTAGGCAACCTGTCTTACTTTGGGACAGTTCTAATTCTGAGATAATTTTCGCTTGTAGACATATTTAATGGATTCTGCCCTCCTAGAGCTTACACACTTGTTAGAAGAAATAAAATTAATACATATGAAATAGGGAGTCTTGGAGGCAGCTAGGTGGCACAATGGATAAAGCACCCCCCCCATTCAGGAGGACCTGAGTTCAAATCCAGCCTCAGACGCTTGACACTTACTAGCTGTGTGACCCTGGGCAAGTCACTTAAGCCTCATTGCCGCCCCCCCCCAAAAAAAAAGAGTCTCACAGGAATATCTATGAGAAAATGTATTGTTCAGACCAGAAACATTATGGCATATCAGAGAAAAGGAGTGTCAAATTTCACTGGACTCTTCCTGAAAATGCAATGAAGAAAGAAAAATGTGAGCTGAGTTTTACACATTGGGGATGAACCAGGCAAGTTGGCATCCAAACCTTTCATGCAAACCTTTAGAGATATAGATGAAACTACCTGCTATGGCAACTCATTTTTAAGGATATGGTAGATAGGCATTTATTGACTACTTCCTGTTTGCTAGGTACCGGGGGGAAATGTGAAAGTTTGTTAAGCCATGGTACATTTCATCGGTGTCTTATCTGGAAAGCAAAGCAATGTTTAGTGGAACCAAATAAAGTCCTGGAGACAGGAATATCCAAATAATATTTCTAGACTTAAATTAGAGCCTGCCAAATGAGTAGTGGAAAGAACAGTGGACTTAATCCTATTTGCCTCAGTTTCCTCATCTATAAAATGAGCTGGAGAAGAAAATGGAAAACAATTCCAATATTTTTGCCAAGAAAAATGAAATGGGTTTATGAAGTCAGACGGAACTGGGACAAATGAACAACAGCAACAACTTTGCAAATCTATAAGTTCTATAGAAATTTAATCATCACCATTGTGATCATGATAGTTGATAAATATTAGGAAAAAGGGAATACACTTGTGATTTAACTGGTACAAAGTACTCCCAGATGAGGAAACTGTCATGTAAATCCTGTCTTTTCTGCAATTTTATAGCATTAAAAAGTTACCTAGAACACTGAGTGGTTTAGTCATTTATCCAGGGTCACATGGTCATCATGTCCCCATGACGTTGATATTACCTCTTTGTCCTCAATCCCATGCTGCCTATCATTAATGAATGATAGCTTTTTTTTTTAAGTCTGATTTTAGCTTTCTAGTTATGACCTGCACAAGGAAATTTTGAATTTACTAGAAGGAGGTCATTGCCTCTTGTTGATTTACACTTATCCCTTGATGTCTAAAAGAAACAACAATTAACTTTATAAACTATAAATGATATTGTTCTGTTATCCTCAAAACCACTGGGGTTTAGTACTTAAAGTCTTGCAAAGTACTTTAACTACATTGTCTCATTTGAGCCTTACCACAAGCCTATGAAATAAGTATGCTAAGGTATTATTATCCCTAGTTCTGAAGATGAAGTAACTGAGGTTCAAAAAGTGTCTCTTGCCTACAGTCATGTACCTAATGGGGTCTGGAGATAGGATTTGAACCCAGGTCTTTCTGAATAGTAGTCTGATAACACTCTTCATTATGCCACATGACCTTTTCTGATCTCTTCAGAGGGATTGCTTGTTTACCATAGAGCATTTCTTAAGTTTTTTCCATGTCTTTCTCCTGATTTTCACTGTCAGCGATTACCTAGAAAAACAAAAAGAAGGAGGTGGGGGAACTATTAGTTTGGGCCCACTTGTGACTTCAGGGATGTAGCCAGATGTTTAATTAGATAAAGTTTTAGTTTTTTTTAATTTCTTTATTCAAAATCATTTCAACTTTCAAAATAGACCTTTTTTCCAAAAAAAATCTACTAATTTGGGAAATTATGAAAACTGGCTTTACTGTCAATTTGGTTTTAATGAATAAATTGCCCTTTAAAAGGAGAGTGTTTGCCAGTTCCCATCAGAGCGGATGCACTAGAATCAGTTTGCCATCTGCCTTTCCTTAATATAGGAAGTGGGGTATACTAAGTCGAGAGAGCACCAGACTGGGTACCCAGATAGTGCGTTCCATTTCTAAGTCTTCCACTGACTGATTTAATGACTTTGATAAACTGTCTTATCTTCTTAATAATTCCATTCCCCCAGTGTAAATGGTACCTGGTGTTTATCATAATCATAATAGAGTAATTGTACAATTTGTTTAGGTATTAAAGACATAATTTCATATATATATATATTTACATAATATATTCTATATTTAATTATCTCACACATTCCCATGACTTTAATTACTATCTAATTCCTAAATCTATCCATCCTGACCACATCTCTTCCTTGAACTTTGGTTCCATCTCTTCAATGAGATATGCCCATGTAGTAACTTTTGAGAGAACAGTAATCTAATTATACATACACACATCTATGTGTACACATAGATGTGTGTATGTATATATGTATGTGTGCATGCATGCACACACATATACACATAGGAATGAAATTTGTCACCAGTCCTAGTTGCACTTGTATGATTTACTCAACACCGAAGTGAAAAAAATCCAATGCCGTACATAGCTGGCAGTCAATAGATACTTGCTCTTGTTTCCAAAGTAGTCAGAGATTGGTTTTGATATTCATCTATACAAGTAAGTTGAGAAACTTGAAAGCGCCACTTAATATGACTCATATCAGGTAAGATTCCAGCCACTTACTCTGGACCCCATTCATTCAAATCATTTATTCAATAATCAGTTATTGTTATCAGAAAATGGTTAAATTCTATTCCAAATTCCCTCCTTAATTAGTTGATTGATATCAGGCAGATTTCCCAAAATCTGAATCTTTTTCCTCATCTGAAAATGAGAGGATTGGGGGAGTTGCTTCTCAAAGTCTAGTCTCAGCTCAAAAATTCTATGATTCTCACATACAGCCATCAAGCTGCTTTATCATGCCTCCTCAGAGAACTGTAGTTTATGACATTAAGCCTCTCTGAATCTCTCACTAGAAGTCTTAAGGTGAAGGCTGAATGACCAGTTTTGAGGTATGTTATAAACTTGACTTTTGGTCAAGTATAAGTTTCATTTGATAGCCTCTGAGACCCTTTCCAACTCAGAGATTCTTTTGAGTCTGTGATACATGATGACCACAGATATAGACAAATATTCAATAAATGTGGGTATTTGCTAAGTCATTTCCTCTTCTTTTTCTCTATTCTCCTTTAACTATTTTACACATTCCCATGACTTTAATTACCATCCGATTCCTAAATCTATCTATCTCAGCCATATCTCTTCCTTCTCCAATGAGATATGTCTGCCTAGTGTCTTGAGACAATGGTAATCTTTTTAATGAAAATATCTATTACTTTCTTACTCAAAACCTTTAAAGAATCCCCACTGTTTATAGTACAAAAGATAAACTCATGCTAGAATTTAAGGTCATCTACAAGCTGGCTCTAACCCAATTTTCACATTACTCTCCTCAAGACCTCTGTGTTATAGCTAAACAGAGCTGATAATTGCTTCCCAATCTTGTGCAATAAATTCTACCATGCTGGTGCCTAGAATCAATCAATCAACAAGAATTAGAAATACCTACTCTATGCCAGGCAGTGGTAACACAAACACAAAAAGGAAGTGACCCTTGTCCTCACAGAGCTTATTGTCTACCTGGAGAGGTGACATGTATATAAATAAGTAGATAAAAATATGGGAGTGATTTTTTTTTTTGAAAAATGGGATTCAGAATAATAGGATAATACATTTAGAGCTTAAGGATACTTCAAGACTGAGTCCAACACCCCACTATAACAATGAGCAATCTGATTCAGCCCCCAATAGTTTGAGCACCTTGCACATAATCACATAGATGATAAGTACATGAGGTAATATTTGAACCCATTGACTTTTTCCATGCCCAGCACTCTCTTATCTTCACTAATCTAGGCACTTAGCAGCTGAGACATGGAGAAAGGCCTACTGTAGAAGTTATTCATTAGAATTTTGAAAAAAAAAAGGGGGGGATTTTGAGAGATGGAGAGGCTGGGCCATCATTTCATCAAGAGGATTAATATATAAGCATATATATAATAAGGCTAGAAATGTAGGCTTGGTTGAGTGTTTTAAAAAC
This sequence comes from Dromiciops gliroides, assembly GCF_019393635.1. Classification (NCBI taxonomy): domain Eukaryota; kingdom Metazoa; phylum Chordata; class Mammalia; order Microbiotheria; family Microbiotheriidae; genus Dromiciops; species Dromiciops gliroides. The sequence goes on from NC_057863.1 coordinate 36,514,736, forward strand.
TAAACAGAGGAACTCTTTCCCCCCTTTCTAGAAGCAATAGAAAGGCAGTGGAGTTTATCAAGTAAGGGTTAGATATGCACTTTAGGAAAATCACTTTGTCAACTGAATGGAGGGTGAATGGGAGGCTAGGGGGAGATGTGAGACAAAGAGGTGACTTAGGAGTGGACTACTGGAGTGGTCTAGGCAAGTGATGAAAACCTGAGCTGATATGGTGATACTGTGGGTAGATGGAAGGGTATATGAGAGATATTGTAGAGGTAGAAATGATTTGGCAGCTGATTGATTATGTAAAATGAGTCAGGAGTTGATGATAACACAAAGGTTGCAAATGCAGGTAACTAGAAGTATGATTGTGTTCAAATTCAAAATAGGAAAGTTTGGGAAAAGAACAGGTTAAAAGTCCAAGGGAAAGATAATATATTCAGTTTTGGATATGTTAAGTTTTATGTCCCTTTGAAATCACTAAATAGGCAGTTAGAGATGATTTGATTGATGCAAGGGAAAGAGATAGGTGTCAGAAGCATAGACCTGGGATCCATCCGCACAGAGATGATAATTGAAACCAAGGGATCTGATGAGGGCACCAAATGGAGATATTATATGGATAGAATAAAAGGTCTACCACAAAACCCTGGGAAATGAGAGAGACATTTTGCCTTTCTTTGTATCTATATCATTTGGCACAGTATCTGGCACATAGAGAGCACTTAATTGTAATTATTATTAGAATATTAAATATTAAGCTTTCTGCCTGTTAACTATAATCAGAGATCTAAGTATAGGGGGGAAAGGTAATCCAGCTATATAGTAAGCATTAGGGATAGGTCCTGTTGATTTTCATACAGTGTCAAGAATACTAGAAGAAGGTCCCCAGTGTGTTGAGTATATATCCCTCCCAGAGAAGAATATGGGAAAATATGGACAAGAATGGTATAGGGGCAGCTAGGGGGCACAGTGGATAAAGCACCCCCCCCCATTCAGGAGGACCTGAGTTCAAATTCAGTTTCAGACACTTGACACTTACTAGCTGTATGACCCTGGTCAAGTCACTGAACCCTCACTGCCCCGCCCTTCCCCCCCCCAAAAAAAAAGGAATGGTGTGGGATGGGAAGTCATGGATGGCTTGGAATCTTCATTTTTTGCAGATGGGGTCATAGTCCCATTAAGGTAAATAAGTGACATGTATATGGTACTTTACCTCCATTATTTCATTTGATCCTGCCAATAGCTCTGTGAGGTTGGCACTTCAGATGTTACTATTTTCATTTTACAGATAGAGAAAATGAGAGCCAGAGGTCGTCCTTTGGCCTTGTTCACATAAACAAATAAATGGCAGAGACAGGATTCTAAACTAGAACACATGCTTTTTTCGTCATACCATACTGGCTCTCTTGAATGAGCTGTTTTTTAAGTTCATGAACTGGTCTGCAGTGGGGAGAGCACTGGGCTTGGAGTCAGAAAGACTGGTCTTCCTGAGTTCAAATATGGCCTCAGACACTTACTAGTTGTGTGGCCCTGGTCAAGTGACTTAACCCTATTTGCCTTATTTCTTCATTTGTCAAATGAACTGAAGAAGGAAATGACAAACGACTTCAGTATCTTTGCCAAGAAAATCCCCAAAAGGGATCATGGAGAGTCAGATAAGACTGAAAAATGACTCAACAACAACAAATGTTCCAATAAACTTTAAAATCAAGTGGTATCTCTGAGAAAGGGAAAGGGGAGTAACAGAGGAGAGAATTTTGGTGAAATAAAAACAATATCAATAAAACTCACTTTAAAAAAAATGTTAAAAAATCTTAATGTTTGATCAAAATCCATCAGCAAATTCTTGGCAGTATTAAGAGTTAGACATCTATTTCAGAGGGCAGCTGTTATCTCATAAAATATGCAAATTGCAATAGAAAAACTAATTTATGTATTGATTTGCTTAGAGAACTTCTACACTTGATGTTTTGTATTCTATTTCTCTGATAAATGCAAAGCTTATACAATTGCCTGAGCCTACCCACAAATGGCTTGGGTTTTCCAAAGTGTTGCTCTGCCTGCAGCTGTAATAAGGAAACAGCAGTGATTGAGGATGTCAACTTGGTCATTACTGTCAACTGCCTCAAGAACTAGGAATCATTTAAAAATATATGTTTTTACTGTGATCGCATTATTATTGGGTGTGAATGGATGAGTGAATGTCTTAGAAAGTGATGTGGGTTACAAAGTCTGGGTTCAACTGAGAAACTTTCATTCTTGTATTGTTTTTGCTGTAGTGATTGGATAGACTAAGGTGAGTATCTCTCTTCACATTGCTCTCTCTCTCTCTCTTTCTTTCTCTATCTCTGTCTTTGTCCCTCTCTGTCTTTCTCTCTTTGTGTGTGTCTCACTTGTTCTCTGTATGTGTGTATATGGATGTATGTTTGTATGTATATGTACGTATGTGTATATGTGTGTATTTATATATACTGTAAGACCGAGGCAAACATCTATAAAATGGAATTTAGATTTTTCATTCTCCAAAGGGGAAGACTGGAGAACTCAAAGGCTAGTTCTTGAGATTTAAATCCCCTTCTCCCCAAAAGGGAAAAAATGTCAGAAAGACAATGCTTATAAAATTAAAGAAATGTTTTTATTAAGCAGGGAAGAAAAATTTAATATGCTTTGTAGGTACTATCCAGCCAATGCTGAATAGGACAGCAGGTACTAGATTGTGGGGGTTTATATGCATTTTAAACAAAGGAAGTTAAGGAATTTTGGAGGGAAAGGTGGGTTTAGCCAGTGGGTTCCATTCTCAAGGGGAGGAGAAGTGAGGAAATCCTGGAGTCAAGGAGGTAGCTCTTGATACACAAATTAGAAAGCATGCTTGGTGATAAGCACCTCACAGTTCAAGGCTTGATTAGGAGATATCATGATAAGTAGATCTATCAAAAACCAGGGTATTTCTGAGAGTCCCATAACCAGAGTTGGAGGAGAACTGCAGACAATAAGACCGTAAATGAGACATGTTCACAGTCTCAGAACTTGTCATCAGGTAAGATAGGAATGCCTCTTGAAGGTCCATAAACCATCATCACCAAATAGTTCAGGATCCACCTTATGAGCTCAATTGGCTTCAGAGTTACTAATTCTCCAGCTAGGTTGACTTTGGTCACCACAAAGGATTGTAAGTGTGTTATCCAATGCAATCAGTTCTCATTAGTTGTTATAATTACCTGGATAAGTGGGGAACTCAAGCAAATCCAGGTATCTATCTTGACATTATACACACAGACATGCTTTTTTTTTTTTTTCCTGAAGAAATCATGGGACAATTGGCGGAAAGGGGGAAGAAGAAGATTTTGGATGAAAGGGAAAAGAACTAAACAAGCCTTTCCTTCAGAGGATTTCATTTTTCCCCAACCTCCTTTTAGGTAGTAGATTAAAAGAAGACTTCTGAAGGAATTTTGTTGTTATTGTTTAGGTGTTTTCAGTCATGACCGACTCTCTGTGACCCCCACTTGCGGTTTTCTTGGCAGAGATTTGAATTCAGGTCTTCCTGACTCCAGGTCCAGTGCTCCATCCACTGTGCCACCTAGCTGCCCCAGAAAGCTTGCTGTAGGAATAGGAAAGAGTAAAGAAAGAAGGAAGAACAGAAGAGTTGGTAGATGAGGAAGATGAAAGATTACCTTGATGGGGGTGGGGTGGGGGGTAAGGGATGTTATGCTCATTAGTGGGTGAACACAGGTAAATCTGTCAAAAGAATTAGAAGCAGTTAGAAACATGTGTCCTAACTAATGCATTCAACCTGAATTTTAATGCTCAGGGATGTAAGATCATATATCTAGAGCTGGAAGAGACCAGAAAATGACAAACTGTCATTTTACAAATAAGGAAAATGAAGCCAAAGGAAGGTCAGTGACTTGCCCAAAGTCACATAGGCAGTAAGAGTCAAAAGGGAGGTTGGAATTCAGAGGTTTTGAATTCAATGGCTTTTATCTTGTTGTTATTTGTTTGTTTGTTTGTTTTTCGCTAAATGCCATGTTTGTTGACTCCTGGGAGATAGATCTTGTCTAACCTATTTATCAGACAACTTTCCATGTTGGCAGCTAGGTGATGTAGTGGCCCTGGAGTCAGGAAAACATGAATTCAAATTCAGCTTCAGGTACTGTTACACGGTGTTAGCCTGGACAAGTCACTTAACCTCTGTCTTCTTTAATTTCTTCAATTATAAAAAGGAAATGATAATAGAACCTCCTCCTTTCCAGGGTTATTGTGAATATCAAATGAAATTATATTTGTAAAGCACTTAGCATAGTGTTTGGCCCATAGTAAGTACTTGAAACATCCTTCCTTTTTTCCCTTCCTCTCTTTCTCCCTTTCTTTATCTCTCCCTCCCTCCTTTCCTTCCTCCCTCCCTTCATTTTTTCCTTCTTTCCTTCCTTTCTTCTTTCCTTCCTCCTTCCTTCCTTCCTTCCTTCCTTCCTTCCTTCCTTCCTTCCTTCCTTCCTTCCTTCCTTCCTTCCTTCCTTCCTTCCTTCCTTCCTTCCTTCCTTCCTTCCTTCCTTCTTCCCTCCCTCCCTCCCTTATTACATTTTTTTCCATGATGGGTATATTTCTAAGATTTTCTCTCTTGGCTGAAAGCTCTTACATAGGAAAGCTCAGATGATATAAGCATAGTACCCTCCAGTATTCTGAGACCAATTACAGGGAGATAGAAGGGTGTCCTGTGCTCTAAAGCACAGGCTTTAGAGTCAGAAAAACTATTAATCTTCCTTTGGATTCAGATTACTTGCAGGACCTTGAGTGCATCACTGACTTTTTCTGGGCTTCAATGACCTCATCAGTAAAAAATGAGGGGTGTGGAGGAGAGGACCTCTGAAGTCTCTTCCAGCTCCAGCTCTAGGATTTTCCCAATCCCCATTTGGCAGCCCACAATTCACAACTTCACAGAAGAAAATTGTATTTCAAGGAAGAAAATAATGAATAACCCCTTGAATTACCAATTATTTGTTCCAGATACATAGGGAACTCCTAAGACTCACAGTCTCGGATAAGAGGGACGCTGCCTGACATTCCCCCTGATGCTTCTTGCCCTTGGAGAGGGTGACATTTTTATGCTCCCCTTCCCCAATTCCCTCTTTTTCCTTTTGAAAATTTCCTGTCTGTAGTACTGTCAGCCACAATCCATCCCAACTCCATCCCCTTTCTCCTAATTCTAAGGTAAAGAGAGGAATATCTTTTCACCACACACATTCCATCACAAATGACAGCCAAATTCTACAAAACTTCTCTCTGGTAGCACTGTTCTTCCCAGAAGCCTTTCCCCCTCCACATCCCCACTCTTCTTGGGTCTCAATTAACAGCTGCATTCATGCCTCGGAGGAGAAATACTGTTTTCTCTAGTCGTTCAATAGAAGGGGATGACAGGGAAGAAAGCTATCATTGCACTATACCTTTATACACTGACTGGAATCTAGGACAGTATTGGGGGATTTTGTTGTCATCCGATCGATTCATCTCCTTGTCTCTGCCTTTGCAAAAGCTGCTCCCTGCCACCCATGTCTTGAATGTACTCCCTACTCACCTCCAACCTCTTGGAATCCTTCTTTTCCTTGGAGACTCAACCCAGGTGATGCCACCTCCTTGATAAAACTCTCCTGATCCCCTTAGAATCTCCCTCCACAAACTACCTTGGGTTTCGTTGTTCTTTTTCCTCCCCCACACTTTGTGTCCCTTCTAACTGAAGTCTGCCATTGTCCTCTTTCTGCCTTTTTATCCATAATGCTTTACTTGGCGTCGGAGCATGGGAAACATTTATGAAACTGGATCTAGTCTTGTTTCGGAATCTTTTTGAAATGAGCAAACACAGCAGCTTTGGCAGTCAGGGAAAACGATGCATCTTCCAAACAGACCTTTCTTACGGACAGCAGCATCTGCAGGGTGGATTAATGAATCCCTTTGTATAAAGGACAGTTCTTTTACATTGGTCCCCATTTCTGAGTAAAGTCTTGATTAATTTTTGCTTTTTTAGAAAAAATGACTGAGAAGTAATCATTAAGATTAATAATAGCATTTATACAATGCTATAGTTTACAAAGGACTTTACATGTTAACTCTTTTGGTCCTCACAACACCACATGAGGTAGATATTACTACTATCCATATTTTACAGATGGGAAGACAGACACAGGTAAATACGTGGGTGTTCCTGCCTCTACATCAAGTATTCAGTCTGCTGTGCCACTGAAATGCCACAAAGCAAAAAGAAAGGAATGCCTTGTACATTCTGTTTATCCTGTTAATTCTTCATCTTTTTTAGTGTTCACCCATAGTTTTTTCATGTCCTGCCCACTATGTTTATTGGGTGATCTGTGCCCTTCTTTTCCTGATATTACACCTTAAAATGGAATGAAGGACGTAAGAGAGGACTGGCCACAGGGAGAATTGGAAATTATATATGTGAGAAAACACATTAACTTACTCATACCTTTTTGCCTGTTGATCCCATTGCTGAGCATATACCCTAAGGAAGGCAATGACAGAAAGACTGTGGATATACATCTATGAACACATTCCTTGCAATATTTTTTTTTCTGAAAGCAAAATGGGTAACCATGAATAGGGAATGGTTGAATAAATTGTGGTACTTCGATATCATAAAATATTGTTATGCCAAAATAAGTAATGAATAAGAGGAATTCAAAGACATATGGAAAGACTTGTGTAAACTGATATGGAGTGAATGAAGCTGAACCAAAAACAAGCCCAATGATGCCAGTTATATACATTAAAGCAATGCGAAAAGACATCATGATTCAGTTTCAACACAATTAATGACAATTTTGGTACTAAAAGATTAATGATGAAACACTTCCTTCTCAGTAGAGATATGTTATATTGTGGGTATGAATGATGCATGAATACATAGATGAAATTGCTATGATGGTTTTGTTTCTGATTTTTCTTTATTAAAGCAGAGATTACATGGGTACAGGGGCAAAGTTACTGGAAAATGAAGATGAAAGAAACATCATTTTTTTTAAAAGGGGGATGGTACCTGCTCTCCTGAAATACTTGACTTAGGGCAGCTGTCCTCTCTTCCTCCCCCCAAATCAAACAAATAAAAATACCTTCATATAAGGAATGTGGACATTAATTTCATATGTTAAGTTCCATTGATTGTGATGATACATTATGTGGGGAAAGGAGAGTACAAAACAATTTGCAAAATTATAAAAGGGTGACGATATAGATAATCATTTTTTCCCCTTCCAAGAATTGGCTTTAATTAAAAAAAAAAAAATAAGGGAAGTAGGACCAGGTTCAATGCCCAGATTCAGTCAGCCAGTCAAAAAACATTTATTAAGCATTTTGTTGTTGTTGTTTCAGTTTTGGTTAACTCCTCATGACCCCATTTGGGGTTTTCTTGGCAGAGATAGATGCTAGATTGGTTTGCCATATCCTTCTCCAGCTCATTATATAGATGAGGAAACAAAGGTGAATGAGGTTAAGTGACTTGCTCAGGGTCATACAACTAATAAGTATCTGAAGCCAGATTCAAACTCAGGTCCTCCTGACTCCAGGTCTCACACTACATCCACTGCACCACCTAGTACTTACACAAACACTGTGCTCAGCTGGTAAATGATGGAGGTTCTTTCTAGATACCTCAAAGCATCTGTCTCCCGAAGTCCAGCATTATCAGTCCAGGTGAGATAGAAGGAGCTTGCTAGTATGTTGAGACAGTTCCCTGCCCTCCTTAGATCAAAGAAGCAGCCAGACATATTGTCTTCCCTAGTACAAAGCAGCATATTTGTTTATGAAAAAAAAAAGTTTTCTGATTTAAGAACCCACCATTGGCATTATTTCAGAGCAAGTGAGAAAATGGGGCCAAACTTGATGATATTCTTCCCCTCATTTGGGTGTGGGGAAATAATAGAAAAATGTTGAATTCATTTGCATGTTTTAAATGATACCAACTGTTTTGAGCTCTTGTGAGATAGATGCGTGTGAGAGAGTCCCTCTGCTGGTTAGGAGGGTTTCTCACTTGAGATAGGTGTGTCCAGTTGACAATCTAGAAGCAAATTCGATTCCTCCCTTGTGAGTTACAATAGAACTGAGTGTTCCAGCCATTGTGGTAAGTTTGTATGGACTGTATCTTTTGTTTTGTTTTGTTTGTATTCTACAGTGCTTACTAATGGCCTCTGCACTTAATGGGCTGCAATGTTTCCATTGAATTGTTCCACCATTGGATTGTTCTAGTTGTTTATAAAGAAAAACCATATGTTGAAATTTGAATAGGATTGATTCCTTTTTTTTTTTTTTTTGGCTGTTGTGGTTCAAGTCATTGCTCCCTATATATCATGAGGCCTTCTCAAAGAAGAAAATATAAGTAGATACCTCCCTCTCCTCCATTGCAGAAGTTGGGGTATGGTGGTGGTCCAAGGCTGTGAAACATTATATATAGTCAGATTTTTAAAAACCATATTCATTGTTTTGTGGATTTTTCTCCTCTTCCTCTTTTTCTTAAAAAAAAAAAAAAAGAATCTTATAGGATGACTCTCGTAAGAGAGGAGGGGAAAAGATTCAGAGGGAATTTGGGCCATGTTGAAAAAAGATATCAATATAAATTTATTTTTAAAAAAATGTTGTGTCTTGAAGAGATGAGGTAAACTTAAGATTTATGGAAAGTTGAGAGTATACCCTTCATAAAATATTGTCTATGTTTACTTAACATTATGTCTTTTATCTTTAATTTTTGATGCCACATAAAACAAGATGTAAATTTATATTTGTCCTATGTTAGGGAAGAAGATAGAGGATCAAATAAATCTTCTTTTACAAAATAAAATTAAAAGTTCAGTGCCAGAAAGGAAATATGGTGCTCGAGTTATGATTTGGCAAGCTCTTTCCTATGATTTGAGCTGTCTACTTCTATGAATGTTGTGTAGGGGTTATTAGATTCTTTTTTGAGAAGTTTCATACTGCTTTTGACTTATATGAACCTTATCTCCAAATCTTAGAATCATAGATATAGAGCTAAAAAAGATGACAGGAAATTATCCAGGCCAACTCTCTCATTTTACAGATGAGGTAACTGTCACAAGTTACCTCAAGAAGAAGAGAAGTTACTTGTCCAAGGTCATACAGATAACACATTTTGGAGTCAGGCATTTGACCCAGAATCACCGAATCATAGAATTTCAGAATTAAAAAGACACTTCAGCTGTCTAGTTCAACTCAAATTTAATACCTTTAAAAGAAAAATTAGACTTTTCTATGGCTTCTAGAGAGGTTCTGACTCCAAGGCCAGGAACCTTTACATAATCCCTAGAATGTGTGGCAAGACACTTGACTCTTTCCTGAACCTATATAGTTGACTCCATGAAGGTAAGTGAAGTACTTAATAATCATCCCAGTTTGAGTTCTTCCTAGTTGTCTTGATATAGCATCCCAGCCTTTTGAAATGATTTTGCAGCTTAATTCTTCCATCCATGCATTAGCTATGCAGCTTCTAGAATTTGAATAAGCATGTTTAGATTCTTTAAGTCACTGACAAATGTAAATGAATTTTTTTTCAAAGTTGGTGAAGTAGAATGGAGTTAATGGATAGTAGAAAGTGTTCGAAGTCTAGTACATTGACCTTAGTCTTGATTAGAATGCCCACCTATATCTGAAATGACTGATTTCAAAGTATTTATGAAATTTGCATATTTGTCTTTTTTGGAAGACTTACTTTGGTGGAATCCTATCTCACTGTGAAGAAAGGTCATCCTGCCCTATAACCTTGGAGTTATTCCCAATGCAACTCCATAATAGTATTCATAATGGTAGATATGGGTAAATCATTAGAATGTCGCGTCATACTTTTGAGAGATAAACCCACAGTGATTGCAAGACATTGCTTTAGTGCTAGTTGGCCAAAAGTATCTTCAGGAAACACTATGGAATGTAACACTGAAAGTTTCTGGGTTAAAAAAAAATCATTCCTGTCAGTTCATTTTTGTGTATGACACTTGACATCTAATTATGTTGTCATGGCTGAGAGGTTTTGTACAAACTTACTTGCTGGTTGACAAAGATCTCTGCACAAGAAAAGCCTGTTGTTGATCTCTTCCTTTGTGTCTAATATCAAAGATCTTTTTTTTAAAAAATGAATGTTTAGGTTGGCATCGGAATTGATTTCAAAATAAAATTGTGACTGAAAATTAAGGAATATTGTTATTTTATTTCTATGTCATGGAGATGGATTAAGGGTAGATTAAATAGATAGCTAGATGATAGGTAGATAGATGGGAGTTTATACACATATTCACATACACACCTATATGCATATGAGTATCCCTACATTTCCATTCTTCTAAGTCCTTACTTGTTGACTTCCTCATTAAAATGGGAATTCTTTTACTCTTTATATCCCCCAATACTCATCATATAGTAGGCACTTTATGAATGATTGTTGGTTGATTTATTCAAACTTTTTCTCTGTACCCAGAAGGCCCCACCCACCTAGATAAACAGGTACAATGGGGCAACTAGCTGGCACAGTGGACAAAGCACCGGCCCTGGATTCTGGAGGACCTGAGTTCAAATCTGGCCTCAGACACTTACTAGCTGTGTGACCCTGGGCAAGTCACTTAACCCTCATTGTCCCACCCAGAAGAAGAAGAAGAAGAAGAAGAAGAAGAAGAAGAAGAAGAAGAAGAAGAAGAAGAAGAAGAAGAAGAAGAAGAAGAAGAAGAAGAAGAAGGAGGAGGAGGAGGAGGAGGAGGAGGAGGAGGAGGAGGAAGAGGAGGAGGAAGAAGAAGCAGCAGCAGCAGCTCTCCAAGGGCAGGGATTGTATTTTAGTCATCGTTATATCTTTATTCCCCCAGGTTCTTAGCAACTGCTGCTTGGATTGAATTATTAAACACAACAACATCACTCCTCTAAAATTTTATGCTTCTCTTATTCCTTTATTATATTCTAATTTCTATTATGCCTCATTGATTATTCCTTTTATGTCCCTTAGTAAGCCACATGCTCCTTGAGGGCAGGGGTTCTATCTTGTCATTAAATGGTAGTGACTAACCGAGTTCTTTGCACATAGTTTTGGCTTTATGTTTGTTGAATTGAATTGAACTGACAAGGACAATCTGTCAGTTTCCACAGCTGACAGTAGAACTTAGTGCTTCAAGGCATCAGCTATTTATTATAATTGTATGTGGTCCTCCCATTAGCATACCATGTCATTCCTCTGGTTGTGCTTGGAAAAATTAGTTCTTCCTTTCAGTGGCTAAAACAAATAGACACTTGCTATTGTTGTTAAAAGCATTTTTAAAAAAAGATATACTGTTGTATAATGTTTTTGGTTTATTAGTAGTATCTGAAAGATACCATGTGATATCATCTGATAGTTTCCTTTGCCCTTAGGAAGAATCTATACCTCTATCATCTCACACAGATGAATGCCATACTCAGTTAACTAGTAATCATCATTCTATCGATTGGAAACCTCTATTTACTAGTGATTTCATATGATAATAGTACAATGATAATTGATGTTCATAATGAGAACCAGACAAGACTGAGATCCTGGAGAAGATTCAAAAGGAATATTTGAAAGTATTTGAAAGACTTCCCTAGAGTCAGGAAGACTTGAGTTCAAATCTGGCCTCAGATCCTTCCTAGCTTGTGACTCTGGGAAAATCACTTATCCTGTTTGCCTCAGTTCCTTATCTGTAAAATGAGCTGGAGAAGGATATGCCAAACCACTGCAGTATCTTTACCAAGGAAATCTAAAATGGGGTTCATGGAGAGTTGGACGTGATTGAAAAGACTCAACAACAAAAATTACAACTATGAGAGGAGGGACTAGACTTATGACCTCTAGCTCCAGAGGGTAGAATGAGGAGCAATGAATAAAAGTTACAGATTTAGGCACTATGTCAGGGGAAGCTTCCTCACGAATAAATCTGTCCAAAAGGGTCATGGGCTTCCTGGATGGCTAGGTGGCTTCTCCCTCCTTGGAGTCTTCAAGAAGAGGTCAGATATCCATTTATCCAGTGTGCTCTAACAGGCATTCCTTTCTGGTATGGGCAGGACTAGAAAACCACTTAAACTCCTTCCAGTTCTCTGTGTCTGTGACCATCTTAAATTACTGAAGAAAGATGAAATTAAGTTAAACTTAGTTTGGGTGTTCAACCAATTTCATATGCCAGTGCGAAAATTGGTGATCCAGACTGTGTATATTCTGAAGGAGATAATATAACATACCAGAACCAGACCTGGTAAGCAGAGAAATCCTGAATTCAAATCCTGCCTGACGTACCATAGGTAGATAACCATTGGCTAGACCCTTAACTCCTCCAAGCCTCAGTCTCTTCATTTATAAAATAGAAATGTTTGTTGAGAGGGTGAAATGTAATGATGAATGTTAATGACCAATGTTAATGCCAGTTATCATTGAGCAGAAATATTTGATTAAGTAGTCCAGAATGTGTATGTATTAACAAATTGTTCTGCCCATCAGCTTTTTTCTTTCAAGGTCCAAATGACTGTCTCTGAGATTGATGTGTTAAAGTACCACTGAAATGCTCTGATCTCATAACAGTCTGTTGCAATACCATTAGTATTTATGGTATTTTCCAAATTGCATTTAAGAAAAGTGGATTTTTAAAAAATGGTTGAAATACAACCACATGGCTAAATATTATACATGAATTTTAAATTGTATTAGAAGTTGAATATTTATTGGGAAATCTGCATTCATAATTTCATAAAAGATATAAAGAAAGCCTGGGGGTAGATGTTTAGCTTCTGTAAACAAAACTTAATTATGAAAACAAAACCACACAATTTTTAAAAAAAATTTCTAAAGAGGAAAATCATGACAGTTAACTTTCCCAGTGCTTTCTTTCTAGCTTGAAAAAGAAAAACACTTAAAAGATTTAAAAATAGTTTTTACTTTAGAATCAAGTGCCAGTCACTTATTTTTTAACATGGAAAATAAGAGAGTCCTGCATGTAAAATTATTTAATGTACTTCAATTAAACAAGCAAGTGTTAGGCACCTACTACATTTCAGGCACTATGAATCTTGGGGAGCAATGGGAGATGGCCAAGGATTTCAACACTAACAACTGAAGAGGGAACAATCTTCAGGAATGGGGGCAGCCTATGCAAAGACAGGGAGGCAAGAGATAAATGTTGCACATCTGGAATAGTGAGTAGCCTAGGACATGAAGTGTGAAAGCAGTCATGTGAAATAAATCTGGAAAACTAGGATATACCAGATTGCCAAGAGTTTTTAATGAAAAAAAAAGATTTAAAAAATATTATTTTAATTTTTATTTAACTATTTAAAAAAACATCCTAGAGTCAGTAGGGAGCTTTGGCAACTTCTTGAGAGGACAGAAATGATTAGAAATATCTTTAGGAATATCCATTTGGCAGCTGTGTTGGGTATATGTTACCAAAGAGAAGAGAAAAGAGGAAGAAAGAACAATTCAATGGCTTTTACAATGGTTGAGATTAGAGATGATGAGAATTTGAACTAGGGTAGAGGCTATGTGAGTTAAAAAACTTATATGGATGTCAGGGATGGTTAAGAACTACAATCCAGATGCTTTAACAAGTTCCTGTATATAGGCTGGGAATGGGGGAAAATATCACCATAAGCAGAGTGAATATTCAGGGGAAATTATGTGGTTGTAAACCTTGGTCCCTGGAAAGGTGATGCTAACAAGATGAAACAGGCAAGTCAGAAACAGCAGGGAGTTAGCAGGGAAGGTAATGGGTTCTGCTTTAGACTTTTCAGCTTGAGACAGCTATGGGGCATATGGGTTACAATGTCCATCAGGCAGTTGGTGATGCTGAACTGAACACACAGCAGAGCAATGAAAGCTAGATTTGGGAGTTATCTGCAAAGTAGTGATAATGGAACCCATGGGAAATGGTCAGTTCACTGAGAAAGCTTAGAGAGAGAAATGAGAACATCATGGAAATGGTAAACAACAACAAAAAGCTGAGTGGAAACAATCTAACAGTAAGAGAGCTGGACAAAAAAAGTAGTGTTAAATAAGCCCAAGGAAGAAAAATATTATTGTTGTTGATGATGGTGGTGGTGGTGGTGGTGGTGACAACTAGCATTTGTTTTAGCTCTTTAAGGTTTACAAGGGACTTTGCATATGTCATTTGATTTAAGTAAACAGAGGAAAGGATTCCCAATGATGTCAAATTAAAGATGACTTAAAAGGCACTGGAGAACATGCATGCTGAGAATGAGAAGGCTACAACACAGTACATATGAGGAATTACATGAGAAAAGTACTGTTAATGTCTTCTTTAAAGAAATGTATCATTGAAAAAGAAGATATTGCTAGAAAAATGAAAGACACTAACATCACTTACAAGTGGTCACTCAGATTTTCTTTCCAGTCTTCTAGTGAGGGTAGTCTCACTACCTCTTGTGATATACCTTTCCACTTTTAGATATATCTAATGGCAAGATAGTTTCATCTTTTGTATAGCCTAAATTTATTTATTATTTTAATTTTAATAGTTTCTAATTTTTAATTTTAATTTAATTCTTTTACAAGAAATTTTATCCTAGGGGCAGTAGGGCCCCTCTTGAGAGGATTGAAATGATCAGAAATATCATTAGGAATATCAATTGGGCAGCTGTATCATTATATAAAATAATAAATATAATTTTGACCCGTTCTCTATAATTTTGCCCTCTGAGGCCAACCAACATAAGCCTAATGACTCTTCTTAGTGACATCCCTGTATATATTTGAAGAGAGCTGTCCTACCTACTCTACTGTGTCTTCTCTTCTCAGGCAACATATCCCGTTCCTTATATGACATCATGTCCAACACTATCCCCATTCTTACCCCCCTCCTATGGATACTCTTCAGTTTGTCTATTACCTTCTTAAACTGTGGTTCTCAGAAAGTAATGTGATTTAGAGTACGTATTTAGTCTGACCATCCTTCCTTCTAGGAGGAAGAATTGTTTAACATGATAACAGCAGCACTGTTATGCAAGAAATCCTACCTCAGCTGACAATGATTAATCAGTACAGTACAACTAGAAAGAATAACAGTCAATAATTTGCTAACATCTATGAACATATCTAAATTAATTGGCCTAGATAATCAAGGGTCAAGGGAGCATAAGAGTTTATTTAGAGTTCATTTCAGTTAAGAGTGCATTAATATGACTAAGTTCTCAAAACAATTTTCCATTGAGTCCATCCACCTGGCCCATTATGGTAATATCATAAATATTAAAGATTAAATTATTTGCTAATTAAAAAATGATTCTTTCTGATAACTTCTCGAGTGTCGGAGAACAATGCAAGCATGATCAAGGGGTTATCTGCCTTGTGGTAGACTATATCTGCCACTCTGGCTGTAGAGTGAATTAAAATATAGCTCTTTGGGGACTGGAAGTGATGGATTTCTTTGTGATGTGTTTATTGAATCCAAGCATCAGCTTTTTTTTTTTTAATCATTCCAGATGGAGATAAAGAGCTTGCATGTAATGTGTTATGGGAAATACAAGGGAATGCTAAACAGCTGATTCACATATTTCAAAATCACAAAATAAATTGCCTACACATCAGAGTTTCAGTGAACTATTCTGGCCGTGATCACAGGTACACTACTTAATAGTATAGGCAGTTCATTATACAAAAACTACCTTTAGAAGTCTGAGGAAAGAAAGCTGGGGCCTTGAAAATATCTAATTGAAAAGATTTTCTGTCAATTGTTTATTGTTTAAAATGAAAAAAAAAAGCATGTGTCTCAGAATTAATAGTATCAAAAATCTATTGAGATGAATTATTTTTTAAATTAATAAAGTATTTTATTTTTTCCCGTTACATGTAAAGATAGTTCTCAACCTTTGTTTATACAAGCTTTACAATTTCAGATTTTTCTCCCTCCCTCCCCTCCCTCTCCCTTCCCCTAGACAGCAGGTAATCTGATATAGGTTATATATATATATATATATACACACACACACACACACACACACATAATAACATTAATCCTATTTCTGCATTAGTCATGTTATAAGAGAAAAAAATCAGAGCAATGATGGAAAACCTCAAAATAGAAAAAAAAACAACAGCATCAAAAACAAAAGAAATAGTATGGTTCATTTAGCATCTATACTCTGCAGTTCTTTTTTTTTTTTTCCTGGATTTGGAGATCCTCTTCCATCACGAGTTCCCTGGAACTCTTCTGTGCCATTGCATTGGTGAGAAGAATATAGTCCATCACAGTAGATCAACACTCATTGTTGATGTTACTGTGTACAATGTTCTTCTAGTTCTGCTCATCTCACTCATCATCAGCCCACACAAGACCCTCCAGGTTTCTCTGAACTCCTCCTGCTCATCGTTTCTTATAGCACAATAGTATTCCATTGTATTCATATACCACAACTTGTCCAGCCATTCCCCAATCAATGGGCATCCCCTCAACTTCCAATTCTTTGCCACCACGTAAAGAGCAGCTACAAATATTTTTGTACATGTGGGTCCCTTTCCCCCTTCCATGATCTCTTTGGGAAAAAGACCCAAAAGTGGTATTGCTGGGTCAAAGGGTATGCACAGCTTTATCGCCCTTTGGGCATAATTCCAAATTGCTCTCCAGAATGGTTGGATCAGTTCACAGCTCCACCAACAATGGATTAGTGTTCCAATTTTCCCACAGCTTCTCCAACATTTGTTATTTTCCTTTTTTGTCATTTTAGCCAATCTGATAGGTGTCAGGTGATACCTCAGAGTTGTTTTTATTTGCATCTCTCTAATCATTAGAGATTTAGAGCATTTTTTCATATGGGAATAGATAGCTTTGGTTTCTTCATCAGAAAACTGCCTGTTCATATCCTCTGACCATTTCTCAATTGGGGAATGACTTGGGTTCTTATAAATTTGATTTAGTTCCCTATATATTTTAGAGATGAGGCCTTTATCAGAAGTACTGGCCTCAAAAATTGTTTCCCAGCTTTCTGCCTCCCTTCTAATTTTGGATGCATTGCTTCTGTTTGTACAAAAATTTTTTAATTTAATGTAATCAAAATCATCCACTTGCATTTTATAATATACTCTATCTCTTGTTTGGTCAAAAACTGTTTTCCTTTCCAAAGATCTGATAGGTAGACTATTCCTTTCTCTCCTAATTTACCTATGGTATCACCTCTTCTGTCTAAATCATGTATCCATTTTGACCTTATTTTAGTATAAGGTGTAAGATGTTGGTCTATGCCTAATTTCTGCCATACTATCTTTCAGTTTTCCCAGCAGTTTTTGTCAAATACTGAGTTCCTATCCCAGAAGCTGGAGTCTTTGGGTTTATCAAACACTACATTAATAGTGTCATTTACTACTGCATTTCCTGAGCCTAGCCTAATCCATTGATCTATCACTCTATTTTTTAGCCAGCACCAGATAGTTTTGATGACTGCCGCTTTATAGTAGAGCTCCAGGTTTGGTACCGCTAACCCACCTTCCTGTGAATTTTTTTTCATTATTTCCCTGGATATTCTTGATTTTTTGTTTTTCCAGATGAATTTTGTTATTATTCTTTCTAGCTCTATAAAATAATTTTGAGGTAGTCTGATTGGTGTGGCACTGAATAAGTAAATTAATTTAGGCAGTATTGTCATTTTTACTATACTAGCTCTGCCTATCCATGAGCAATTGATATCTTTCCAATTATTTAGATCTGATTTGATTTGTGTGAAGAGTGTTTGGTAGTTGTGTTCATAGAGTTCCTGGGTTTGTCTTGGCAAGTAGACTCCCAAGTATTTTATATTATCTACTGTTACTTTAAATGGAATTTCTCTTTCTATCTCTTGCTGCTGGACTTTGTTGGTCCTGTATAGAAATGCTGATGATTTATGTGGATTTATTTTATATCCTGCTACTTTGCTAAAGTTGTTAATTGTTTCAAGTAATTTTTGAGTTGATTCTCTAGGATTCCTTAAGTATACCATCATATCATCTGCAAAGAGTGATAGTTTTGTTTCCTCCTTGCCTATTCTAATTCCTTTAATTCCTTTCTCTTCTCTGATTGCTAAAGCTAACATTTCTAGTACAATATTAAATAATAGGGGTGATAATGGACATCCCTATTTCACCCCTGATCTTATTGGGAAGGCCTCTAATTTATCTCCATTGCATATAATACTTGCTGATGGCTTTAGGTAGATACTGGTTATTATTTTAAGGAAAGCTCCCCCTATTCCTAAACTCTCCAGTGTTTTTATTAGGAATGGGTGTTGTATTTTGTCAAAAGCTTTCTCTGCATCTATTGAGATAATCATATGATTTTGGTTGGTTTTCTTATTGATGTGGTTGATATTCCTAATGTTGAACCAGCCCTGCATTTCTGGTATAAATCACACCTGGTCATCGTGTATTATCCTGGTGATCACTTGCTGTAATCTCCTTGCTAATATCTTATTTAAGATTTTAGCATCAATATTCATTAGGGAAATTGGTCTATAATTTTCTTTCTCTGTTTTTGCTTTGCCTGGTTTTGGTATCACCACCATATTTGTGTCATAAAATGAATTTGGTAGAACTCCTTCTTCACCTATTTTTCCAAATAATTTGTATAATATTGGAATTAATTGTTCTTTAAATGTTTGGTAAAATTCACCCGTAAACCTATCTGGCCCTGGGGATCTTTTCTTAGGGAGTTCATTAATGGCTTGTTCAATTTCTTTTTCTAATATGGGTTTATTTAAGGATTTTATTTCTTCTTCAGTTAACCTGGGCAGTTTGTATTTTTGTAAATATTCATCCATTTCATTTAGATTGTCAAATTTATTGGCATACAGTTGGGCAAAATAATTCCTAATTATTGATTTAATTTCCACTTCATTGGTGGTAACATCCCCTTTTTCGTTTTTGATACTTGTAATTTGGTTTTCTTCTTTCTTTTTTTAAATCAAATTAACCAATATTTTATCTATTTTACTGTTTTTTTTTCATAAAACCAGCTCTTAGTTTTATTGATTAATTCTATAGTTTTTTTGCTTTCAATCTTATTAATTTCTCCTTTGATTTTCAGGATCTCTAATTTAGTATCTAATTGGGGATTTCTAATTTGTTCTTTATCTAGCTTTTTAAGTTGCATCCCCAATTCATTAATCTCCTCTTTCTCTTTTTTATTCATGTAAGCATTTAGAGCTATAAATTTTCACCTAAGCACTGCTTTGGCTGCATCCCATAGATTTTGGTATGTTGTCTCATTATTGTCATTTTCTTGGATATAGTTATTGATTGTTTCTATGATTTCTTGTTTGGCCCATTCATTCTTTAGAATGAAATTATTTAGTTTCCAATTGATTTTCATTCTACTTTTCCCTGGCTCTTTCTTACATGTAATTTTTATTGCATCATGATCTGAAAAGGATGTATTTACTATTTCTGCCTTTCTACATTTAACTATGATGTTTTTGTGCCCTAATACATGGTCAATTTTTGAAAATGTGCCATGTACTGCTGAGAAAAAGGTATATTCCTTTCTATCCCCATTCAATTTTCTCTAGACATCTATCATGTCTAACTTTTCTAGTATTCTATTCACCTCTTTCACTTCTTTCTTATTTATTTTTTGGCTAGATTTATGTAATTCTGAGAGGGGGAGATTCAGATCCCCCACTAGTATAGTATTACTGTCTAATTCCTCTTGTAACTCATTTAACTTATTGAGATGAATTTAATGCCAAAAAAGGAACTGACTGAATCTATTTCTATATGGTAAAAAACAAAAGCAAACCAAAAAAAAAAAAACCTTCACAAAAATAAGCTTCAATTTCCTCATCTGTAAAATGAAAGGGTTGATTTCAATGTCCTTTGGGGTCCAGTCCAACCCTAGACCTAGATGCCAGGATCCTAAATATAAACTAATTGAATTATAAGACAGAAAGAAAATCTGTGATTTTAAATAACACGTCCTACTTGAAGGACAGATGATCAAACCACACGTGGAGTATGGAATTAACTTCTGGGCAACATATTTAGGGAGGGTAATTGCCTGTGAGATTGCATTATTTGGCTCCTTAAATAAAAAAAAATAATATATCATCATAGGAAAAAAAAAAGGTTGAGGATATGAATTTTCATTCAAAATTTTTTATCTCTAGAGGCAACATGTCATAATAGAGACTTGGCCTCACAGTTAGGAAGATTTGGGTTCAAATCCTATTTCAGACACATTGCTTGTTTATTCTCGTCAAGTATAAATTGAAGTTAGACTCAGTGGCTTTTAAGGTCTCTTCCACTTCTAAATCTATTTTCCTATGATGATACTTATTCTCTATGTGATCCTGGGGCAGTAAATCACTTAACCTCTCAGTGTCTCCAAGCAATGAAGACTCAACAACAAGGCATTTACCAATATGCGTTGGAGAGGAATTGACCAGAAATAATTATCTAATCAATTATCTAATCTCTCTGTCTTCCTCCTTCCCCCCAATAAGTATGCATATGTATGTGTATATATATGTGTATATAAATATACTCACGCACATAAATAGATGTATATATTTTCACATATGTGTATGTATATGGTATAAATATATATATATATATATATATATGTCTGTGTGTCTGTGTGTCTGTATGTGTCTGTGTGTGTGTCTGAATATCCATATATATGAAATATCCTCAAAGTAAATTAAAAATTTCAGGGGGCAGCTAGGTGACACAGTGGATAGAGCACCAGCCCTGGATTCAGGAGGACCTGGGTTCAAATCTGGCCTCAGACTCTTAACACTTACTAGCTGTGTGACCCTGGGCAAGTCACTTGACCCCAATTGCCTCACTTTAAAAAAAAAAATTTCCCAGTGGTACCTTATATCTTTTACTTTTACTTCAACTGTATCATCTTAGCAGCCAAATCACCACGTTAGCAGCCAAATTAACACATTTTATTAGTACTAATTAGATTGTTACAATAAAGAAAATGAATTATTACTTATAGAAAGAAATAATAGTATTTGTAGAGAACACCAGTAATTAAAAAATTAAAATTAATTAAAAATTAAAAATTAAAAAAAATAAATTAAAAAAATTTAAAATTAATTTTAAAAAGCTGTAACAGGGAGTAATGAAACCTATTGTCTCATTCTCACATATTATACATAATATTGTGTTTGTGCCATATAAAACAAAAAGAAGGGAATGGGGAGGGGAGGAAGGGAGACACACAGAGAGACACAGAGATAGGCAGACAGATTCGCTCACAGATGGATCGACTTCTCAGATTAAAGGTTTCAAGGTGATATAAATTGAATTTTAGGTGTTTCAGGGCAGGCCTTGTTTCATTTTCGTCTTTGCATGCCCAGGATTAAGCGCTGAGTAGGTGTGTAAGTGACAACACGGCTCCATAACTAATTTCAACACGTTCATCACCCTGTGCGTGATACAGAAAGTGCTCTGCAAACCTTAAAGCTTCACATAAATGCTGGCTCTTAAAAAGTTTCAGAGGTTGGTCTAGCTCAACAGTTCATTGTCTGGTGGATTGTGGTGTTGATAGAAGGAACTCCTTGAGTTTCACCAGGCTGGGTGTTTCGTGACTTGGCAGACACATAGGCTGGAAGAAGGGCTAACTTGGGAAGACTTTCCAGAGCTTGGCCTTTGTTGGCATCGCCTCGAGAAGCCAGGGCTGCCTCAACTCCATGATGAGAGGCATCTAGGTGGCATCATAGATGAAGTGTTGGGTTTGGAGTTAGGACAGTTTGAGTACAAATCCTGTCAGAGACTTCTTAGCTGTGTAATTCTGAACAAGTTATTTAACCTCTCTTACCCTCAGTTTCTTCAAATGAAAAATAGGGATAATGATAGCATGCCAATCACTGGGTTGCTGTGAGGATCAAAGGAAATAATATTTGTAAAGTGCTTTACAAACGTATGTAAATGCCAGCTATTATTATGAGACATCAGAGGCAGACTTCTGTGGAAGTCCTGAATAATAGCTGTTATAAATATCCTAAGGACAGATTTCCCATTGAAAAATGACACTGGTAAAGATAAATAGATTGTTTTTGTGGTGTTGTTTAAGGAAAGAACAGGGTAATGACTAAATGACAGGCCTTGAAGGCAGGGATAGAGAAATGAACATTTGCAGCAATCTGCCCCTTTCTTCAGCCAGATCTTCAGAGCTATTTTAGCTCGAAATTGAAATTATTGATTTCATTTTCCTTAAGTTATTGGTGACTTTTTTTTCTATTTAATCTGACCAAATTTGGACTAATGATCAGGTACTCGACTGACATGCTTGAAATTGTGTGATCAGTTATATTACACCATAGGCAATTTACATAGCAACCATTGCTGATCCTAAGCCAAAGGAGAAGAATAAGGAAATTACTTCTGGTACCTTATAAGGACTAATAATGATGAGGCCATTCTCTGAACCAATTCAGAAGACTGCAGTATTAGCAATATTAGACAGATAGAGAAATGTTTAGAGAATGCAGAATTTAGGAAGATGGGAAGTTAGAGATTAACCAACCCCCTATTTTTATAAAGTTTGATAGAATAAATATATGCTTGAAGAATTGACTTTTGAAGTTTTAAATACATATATTTTTAAAATTATACATAGAAAGGTGAAATAAAATTGCATGGGGTGACAGAATTGAGCAGTTAGTTTATATGTGGTGAGGATCAAATAAAAAATGCCCAACTGTGATATAGGAAATATCCTTGAAATAGATGGATAGATTTTTTTTTCCTAGCTGAACCTTGCAATTTTAATTTAACTATATAATTACATTTTAGCAGTCAAATTAGTGTGTTTTTCATTAGGGCTAATTAGATTGTTACTATAAAGAAAAAAGAATAGTAGCCTATGGCAGGTAATAAGAAGAATATTAGTGAAGAGCACCAATAATTCTCTAGAGAACTTATCCAATAAGATGGGAAAGTAATAAAACCCACTCTCTCAGATTCTGATACACAAACTCATGAAGTATAGAGAGTAAATAAAGTAATTAAGAAACCATAACATAAGGTGTAATTACAAAGATTTGTTATTCTGTAGGATCATAGATTTAGAGTTGGAAAAGACCTAAGATTACAATTACACTTGATGGATTCTGTATACAACTTAAATATATAAAGTGGCAGTATACAGACTTGTCATACTCCTTTCTCAATCTTAAGCCAATCAGTTGTTCCATGTTTGATTCTAAATGTTTCTTTTTGATCCACATACAGGTTCCTCAGTAGAAAATTAAAATGATTTGTTTAGTATTCCTGTAATGGGACATGAGACCCTAAGAAACCCAAAGATCCCAACCCCTAAGGAATCCTTAAACTTTAGACATTGAAACCCCAAATTCCAGAAGTGAAAACAGCTCAGTCTCCCACCTCAGGAATGTGATGTTGCCAGCGACAGGGCACACAGACCCTAAAATTTTTAGAGAGAGTTCCATCTGTGGTGTAAGCACTGATAACTATACCAAGGTTTGTAAAGATAGGCAAGTTCCATACATTCAAGATATGGATTTCTTGTACATCAGCAGGATGTGTCACTAATAGCTCATCACTCAGCCACCACTCCCCCCAAGTAATTTTGCAATTTCTCCATTTGGCATGTAATCTTCTTTGTCTATAAACTGTATATAAGGTCAACTCTTCTTCTATTCAGAAAGAATTATTCTATTCATCATGACTCTGTCTCCCAGCCATGTATTCCTCTCTCCTAATAAATCTCTCTATTTTACAAGATTTGCTGTGAGCCTCCAGTTCTTTGAGTGAGTTAATCCCCCTCACCAGATCTCAAGCTCCTAACACAATACTCCCATCTCTTTGAGGACTTGCCATATTTTATTGTGATCCACAGAGTCAAAGGCTTTAATATGGTCAATGAATCAGATTTTTTTTTTTTCCTGGAACTCCCTTGCTTTCTCCATAATCTGGCAAATGTTGACAATGTGATCTCTAGCTCCTCTCCGGCTTCAAAAATCAACCTGATTTTCTGGTAATTCTCAGTTTACCTGTTGCTTAAGCCTTGCTTGAAGAATCTTCCACATTTTCTTGCTGGTGAATGAAATGAGCAAAATTGTTCGGTAATTTGAACATTCTTTGGCATTGCCCTTCTTTAAGATGGGACATAAACTTAATATTTTCCAGGCCACTGGCCACTGTTGAGTTTCCCAAAATTTGCTAGCATATTGAGTACAGCACTTTCATCTCATCTTAGAATTTGAAATAACTCAGCTGGAATTCTGCCACCTCCACTAGTCTTATTCTTACCAATGCTTCCTAGAGTCCACTTGATTTACTCTCCTGGATGTCTGGCTCTAGGTCAGCAAGCACACCACGGTGGCTGTTGATGTCAGTATCTTTCTTGTATAGTTCTATATATTCTTATGACCTCTTCTTTATCTCTTCTATATTTGTTAAATGCCTAACATATTTTTTGGTTTTTATCATGCCCATTTTTGCATGAAACATTCCCGTATCTCTAAATTTTCTTAAAGAGATCTCTTGTCTTCCTCATTCTATTTTTTTTATTGATCATTAAAAAAACAAAAAAACCTAATCTCTCCTTGCTATTCTCTGGAATTTTTCATTCAGTTTCTCCTTTAGCTTTTGTTTTCCTTCGTTTGGCAGCTATTTGCAAAGCCTCATCGGACAGCCATTGTGCTCTCCCCCTCCTGCATTTTATTTTGGTTTGGGATTTGTTGTTGTTGCTACCTCCTGAACAGTAAGTTCTTCAGGCCCTCTATCTAGCGGGTGTAATCCCTTAAATCTATTAATCAGTTCTACTTTATATTTATAAGGGATGTTATTTAGGTCATACCTATATAGTCTGATGGTTTTCCTTACTTTCTTTAAGTCTGAATTTTGTAAAAAGAAGCTCACGATCTGAGTTATGTGGAGCTTCTCCATTTGGGGCTGCAAACTATATAATCATTTTGATTTTGATATTGACCATCCGGTGATTTTCATATGTAGAGTTGCCTTTTTGATTGTTGAGAAAGAGTGTTGGCTATGACCAGTGAGTTATCTTGACAAAACTGTTATTCTCTGCCTTGCTTCAGTAGGTCTATAGCAAAGATTCTTAAACTGTGGGTCAAGACCCCATATGAGGTTGTGTAACTGAATGTGGGGGCTGAAAAAAATTTGGCAACAGTAAAAGGTTTTGTGTGCCTATTTTATATACTAATATACCTGGGGTCATGTAAAAATTTCTCAGGTGGAAAAAGGTTGTGAGTGGAAAAAATTTAAGAAGCTCTGGTTAATAGTATAAATGTACCACAATGTATTGCTTCTATTTCTCTCTCCATTGATCCTTACCCAAATATTCTTCATTAGTAGTGAATGAAATGGAAAGGTTTATACAATGCGAAGAAGGCTACACCTGGAATTAGAAAATCCTGTTTTGAGTATCAACTCTGCTACTTTCTAGCCTGGGCCAAGTCATTTAAACTTTCAGATGTGCTGATTGGATAAGCTCCAAAGTTTATAGTCTTAAAAAAAAATCATGGCAAAGCTCATGGATTCCTTCCTGCTCAGAGAAATGTTTGTTGTCTTTATAATGGAAGCAAATGATAAATTTTAGTGAGAAATTATTGAAAATAAATATGGTCTATTTTCCCATTCAAATTCACAGACCCCCAGAAATCTACCAAGGCATCTCTGGCCTGCAGGAAAAGGATCTTAAGGGGCACCTAGATGGTAGAGTACATAGAATGTCAGGCTTGGAGTCAGGAAGACTCATCTCAAATGGACAGGAATTAGTGAATTTAATTCAGGTGATGATTACATATAGTATTGTGGCCAAGGACCCCTTAGAAAATATCATGTATAAGTCATGACTGGATTTGCCATTTGGAAAGAAAAATAGGAATACAAAGTCTTGAATCTATTCCAATACTCTTAAGCCTTCAGGTTTTATATGAATTAATCTATCTATCTATCTATCTATCTATCTATCTATCTATATGTCTATCTATAGTGTTGAATTTAGATTCAGGAAGCTTTCAGAGCTTTCATCTGAAATTTGTTCTGTGGCCATGGGTAAATCTCTTCACCTGTCTGGGCCTCAGTTTCCTTATCTACAAAATGGGATTAATAACTCTTATAGGACCCACCTCATAGGATTGTTGTGAGTTTCTAATGAGATAATACATATAAGAAGCTTTGCAAATCTTCAAGTCAAGTACTTATTACAAGAGAGAGCCATCCTTGAAGCCAGGATCTTCACTCTTTCTAGCTATGAGGGAAATAAACAGCATGACTCTTCAAGGCTTATGGTTTTTTGTTTTTTGTTTTTTTGTTTTTTTGTTTTTTTGTTTTTTTGTTTTTGCGGGGCAGTGGGGGTTAAGTGACTTGCCCAGGGTCACACAGCTAGTAAGTGTCAAGTGTCTGAGGCCGGATTTGAACTCAGGAACTCCTGAATCCAGGGCCGGTGCTTTATCCACTGCGCCACCTAGCCGCCCCCCATGGCTTATGGTTTTAAAGATGAAAGCTGGGCAGCCAGTAGAAAAAGTCTGTCCCCATCCATGTGGCAGGAGAACAAAGCATGTCTTCTCCCAGAAGCAAGTTGCCTCCATCTTAGGTGCTTTGGATATGCATGACAAATGATATACATATATGTACAAGCATACATATTTGCATAAACACATATGTGTGTATGGTAGCATCAAATTTCTGTTCATTTAAAGTATAACTTCTGGGGGGTTTGGAATAAAATCACATTTTCCTGTGCAGCAATCCCTCCCCTTCAAAGGTGTACCATTTACAAACCCCACCCCCACCTCCTCCTTCTATTACTACTGCTACTGCTGCTGCTACTAGTACTAGTACTAGTACTACTACTACTACTACTACTACTACTACTACTACTAATAATAATAATAATAATAATAATAGGAAGTAAATAACTTGGATTCAGGAAAACCTGACTTGAAGTCCTGCGTCTGAGACTTACTAGCTGTGTAACTCTGGGCAAGTCACTTAACCTCTCTCTTCCTCAGTTTCCTCATGGAGATAATAACACCACATCCTTCACAACTCTGCTGTGAGGATCAAATGTAATAACATATACATATCCAAGTAAGAAGAGTATTTGCAACAAGAAGTGCCATATTGTGAAGGACCTTTGAATTTTAGGCAAATGAGGATGAACTTATTATGCAGACATTTCTAAGCAGAGGAGTAGAGGTACCAGATAAAAATCTGTGGCTGGCAGATTCAGTCAGTAGTCGTATTGGAAATATTCATTCAGATAACAGTATCCAGTAGGACTGCTGACTGAATCTTCAGAGTGCTTTTGCTTAATAATGATTTATTTACTGGAGTTAACATTTGTGTTCATTTAATGAGTCTTCAGCTTTTAAGTTAATGAAAACAGACCATTTAATTTTGGAATTTTGTTTTAATACTATGTTGTCATTTCCTCAAATCATCTCTTAAGTTTCCAGATGAATTTTTCTATTTGCCATGGCAACTGAAGTTTATCACATTGTACATATATGTATATATGTTTACACATATATACATATCTACATATATATTGTGTATTGTGTATATACATGCACAATACACTTACAATATACATATACATATACATATATATACGGACACAATATACCCACATACCCACACCCATAACGTAGGAATTCATTATCATTGGCTATTTAGAAACTGAATAATGGGGAAGAACTGAAAAGCATAAGCCTATAAATCAACCTTGGAGGGGTGATACAGAGAGATCTATCAAACCAAGCCATGCATACCTACTGCTGGTATATGACAGATAAATCTCACAAAACCTTATTAATGGTAGAACAGGCTGGTATCAGAGCATATCTTTTTAATGTTGTATTTGTGAGGCAGTTCTGTTTGAAAGACAGTTTAGAAAGGACAAAACAAACCTGATTGCTTGTTGTGAATTTCCAGTCTGTACATTACTATAGCATCCTCTAGATGAAATATTCCATATAGGAAACATAGTTTAGGAATATACTTAGATATTTTAACAGACTATTAGTATGATTGGCTATTCTCTCCAACAATGGGGATTGCCATGAAGGCATGCCTGCCAAGCCAATGAGATTCTGGTCTAAGTCACCTCATAAGGTAGTGGGGTCCTTCCTTTAGATTCACTTGATAATGGATCATGGTTGCCAAAGGAGCATGCAAGCAACCTTCTCATAAGGAATGAAACATTTATTACTAAAATGAATTTGATGGGCTAATTTTAAGAATATCTCAAGGAAATTTGTGGTGATGACTATTATGGGCATTCAAGGCATTCAAGTTAAAGTATAGAGTACTTTGATAAGAATTGCAGAATCCCAATGGCAAAATGTGTTCTCTAAGTGACAAGTTGCTAGATAATCCATGATGAGGCGTGATCCTTTCTCTTAGCCTGATTTCATCTGCAAAATGGGAATAAGAATACCTGCCCACCTTATAGACTTGAAAGGATCAAATGAAGTAGTGTATGCAAAGAATTTTAACAATAAACTTAAAGCCTTTTCAAAATTGTTATTACTCACTAAATGCCTATAAAAACCCTATATATACCCAGATTCTCCATGCTTTGGAGCACCTATACATATGAGAGCTGGGAGAAAATATGGAATGAAAGTAGGGAAAGAGTTAATGTGTGTTGGAAATTCTATAAAAGAGCAACAAGGGCCAGGAGATAGATTAATGAATTGTGAATACCACTTGCTGTGGCTGGTTTGTCCTATCCAGCTTAGTGCCAAGGTAAAATATCCAGTGTAAGCCAAATTTGGAGTGAAATTTATCCCTCCACAGAGGATTTCTCTCTGGAGTGAGCCTCAGTATTAGAAAACAGGCTATACTGCCAGATACAAGTGAATGGAGAAGGTTGGAAACCATGTAGGAACATATATTTGGACACTTGAAATGTGAATGGGAAAGGTAAGGTAGAGAGACTCGCAATCCTAATATATTCAGTTGGGACCCTTCTCAACACTCTAACAGCTTTCCAGCTGAACATCACAGGCTATTTTCTAAGTCAACTGACTATGATCTATGTCTCCATTTTGTTAACTAATACAATGATGGAACTGCTTGTGGAGTATTTATTCAAAGAAAAGACCAGGAAGCCTGGAATTGACTTCTATTTGGCAATAGGGTTATTTCTCCTCTTGACAGAGTAGAGCCTTCCTCTGTATTTAATTAACATTGCCCAGATAAGCCATTTGAGACTCCTCTGGTTTCCTCCTCTGAAAGAGTTAAGAGAAAAAACAAACAAATATCAGCTAATTGTTTTAGTCCTATGATGCCAAAGAACTTGTTTGTCCTGATGGTCATTTTCACAATGTCACCGATCCATCATTGTCTTATGGGAAAGATTGAGAAATTAGATGTGTAAATGCTAATGAAATAATAGATCTGAATCTTCAAAGGATCTAGACTTGCATTTCAAGAATTCCCACCCAATCCCTTATTTTACATATAGGGAAACTGAGTCACAAAGCACTAAACCAACTTCAGTCAAGGTCCTACAGCTTATAAGTGACCCAGGATTCAAATCTAATCCAATTCAAAGAAGAATGAATGGGGGTCTGTGTGGTGGTGGTGGGGGGGAACAGTGTTAACTGCCAGACATACAAACAGAAAACTAAAATAATGCCTTACCTGCTGCTACTGTGGGGAGGGGAGGATACAAGCATGTAAATAGAGAAGTATATACATGAAAATTTGAGGATGGGGAAGAAAATACTAACAAGTAAATGAAGGGTGGTGAGAATGGAAGAGGCTTTCAGTAGGGAATCCTCAGAGAGCACTTCATTAGAATTCCCTAATGCACTTAGCACAACATAATACATTAATCGTCACTTATTTCTGCCTTGTCCCAAGACTAGAACATGTTTCATGAGGGTGGTTCTTGTTCAACAGTATCCTTATAATTTTCTTGTGAAATTAGGTGTGGAAAAAAAAAATACTTCTTCCCATCTTGCCCTATCTACCAAATAGTTTGGGGCATAATGGAAAGCCCCTTGAGGGCATTTAATTTTTCATTTTTGTCTTTCTGTTCCCAGAACTTAGAACAAGACATGTCACATTGTAGGTTCAGAATGGATAGATATAGATTATATGTAAACATGCATATAAATAGCTAGAATAAATAGATATGTGCATAGAAATAGATGATAGATAGGCTGATAGGTAGACAGATAGACAGACAGACCGATAGATAGATAGATAGATAGATAGATAGATAGATAGATAGATAGATAGATAGATAGATAGATAGATAGATAGACAGACAGATAGATAGACAGACCGATAGATAGACCGATAGATAGCTAGCTAGACAGACAGACAGACAGACAGACAGACAGACAGACAGACAGACAGACAGACAGACAGATAGATAGATAGATAGATAGATAGATAGATAGATAGATAGATAGATAGACAAACAGACAGATAAACAGACAGGCAGACAGATAGAGCAAGCATTTGTTTAGTACTTACAGTGGGCCAGGGGTTATGCTAAG
The DNA here is from genome assembly GCF_019393635.1 of Dromiciops gliroides. NCBI lineage: Eukaryota > Metazoa > Chordata > Mammalia > Microbiotheria > Microbiotheriidae > Dromiciops > Dromiciops gliroides. The sequence goes on from NC_057863.1 coordinate 36,545,213, forward strand.
GGGCAAGGAATAGCCAATGTAACTGCTAAACTCTAGAGAGAGATACAAATGTTAACAAGCAAGATAATCCTTTCCCCCAAAAAACTTTAATATTCCAATGGGGCAAGATGACACTAAGGGTGCTGAGAAGGAACACAGCTCTGTAGGGTAGGGGGCATTGTGGTTGTAGGAGACAGAGACCTCCACTATAATAAATATTGATTGATTGATTGATTGCTTTATTGACAGTCAGAAGCCATTTATTTGTTGTGTCATCTGGGGCAAGCTATTTCCCTTCTCTGGGCTCTCAGACTTTTCAGTTGTAAAATGCCCTCGTTCCAAATCCAATATTCAAAGCTCTGTGCCATGTCTAGTTCTAGGAAGATGAATCCTGCCCCCTTTTTCCCTTTCCTCATTTCTTTGCCCTCCCCTGCCCCCAACAGGCACAAATTTTAGAAGATAATGCTGACTACTTTTGCAAGTGCAACCTCCCCCCCCAATCCCCCCTTTTCCCATTTAGGAGGAGTTGTCGGACACAGAGCAATAAGAGCCACGTAGGACAAGTTTTTCAGATTTCAAGATTTCAGTATATAATTATTTCACCTCAATTACACCTCTCTGAACGCAAAGGGTAATGAATAGTGGAAATGTGGTATGTTTTTTAAGTTCCTTTTAAAGGCCAAACTCAAAAAACATTGCAGAGGATTTCATACCGATATTTCTTGGATTCCAGGAGGACATATAATGACTAGAACTTTTATATTCAGCCAGTGCTCTAAATCTTAACTTTAAAAGTGTCTGGCTAAGATGATAAGAGGTGCAATAGAAGGAGAGAAATGGATGGCTAGATTTTAAATTCTTATAATGAACCTTGTTTCACCAGGGAGGCTATGGGGGTGAACAGAATAAAATAGGAGATCTCTTTGGTGTTTTCATTTTGAATAGTCAGTATTTTGCGCTCGCTCTCTCTCTCTCTCTCTCTCTCTCTCTCTCTCTCTCTCTCTGCCTCATGGTCTCTTCTTTATCATAACCAGGGTTTTATTTCCTGTATAGCCATGTACTTAACTGTTCAGTGCTTATGAGCCTTGCTTCCAACCAAAGAGGCTGGAGCCTAGAACAGCATCCTTAGGGATACAGCAGGGGCAATAATGCACTCAGAAGCCAATGGTCCAGTGGATCTATCATCTGATCCAATCCAGCCATTCCCTTGAATATAGATTTGCAGACTGCGGCTCATCTCTACCAGTTTTCACCAATGTGTGAGAGTCATGTCTTTGTCCTCCCACTACTTTGTGACAAGTGGAGTTCACCAGACATGTTGCGGGGTTGGGGCTGGGGGTGAGTGTGGTGGGGGTTTTCTATAGATGGGTATACAATTCAATTAAAAGAGCATTTAATAAATGCTTATTTCATGCCAGTCATTATACTAGGTGCTGGGAATACAAAGGTAAAAATGTGACAGTTCTTGCTATCATGTATCATACATTCTAAAGGAGGGAGAAATGAGATGCACAGAGAAATAAATACAAAATAATATACAAGGTTTTTGTTTTTCATAGATGGGAGAATAAACAAATAGGGCATGGAGGGGTGGGTTCAAAAAAAGCTAGTTGTAGGACTGGTAGTTAAACTTACAATGTAAACTTACTTATAAGGTAAATTTAACTGCCAGTCCTATAACTCACTCTTCCTGTCACATGCTGCCCTCCCCCTACCAATTATTAGTTATTTATTGGGCATATGTTATGAAGTATACTATTATATACTTAAAGAGTAGAATTATATAATAACATACTTCATGATATATAATGAAATATGTAATAATATACTTTATAATATTTAATAATATAAGAACTCTAATAATAACACCTACCTCACAGGGTGGTCATGAGAATCAAATGAAATAATATTTATTATTATACATTTTTTTAAAGCATTTAGCACAGTGCCGGGTATATGGTTGGTACTTCAGAAATATTTATTCCCTTATTCCCATCTAGTGTCGAAGCGAATGTCTAGCCACTGTCACCTTTTCCCACTTTATTGATTTGTAACAAGAAAAAAATCAGATATTGGTCAAGCAATCCCCTCTATAGTCTTATTGATAAGTAGCGATACTATACTTCATCCTCTTCCTCCTTCTTTATTTTTTTTTCTTACCAGACTTGTGCTTTTTTTTTTTTTTTTTGGTATAGAGGGCTCTCTTTATTGGTATGCATCATATCCATTTTTAATCTGTACCCTTGGGAGCTACGTGGACCACTTAAAACGATTTGCCAAAAGTCACACAGCCAGTCTATAGCAAAGGCAAAAGCTAAACTCAGATTTTTCTAACTCTGAGGCCAGCTTTCTACCCATTAAACCACACTGCCTCTCTAAATCTTATGAAAATTTAAATTTACTAATTGCATCAGCATGATAATAAACAAAGAATAACTCAGTTGGACAGGCACGTGGATTAAATTGTTAACATAATAGAAACATGATCATCATTAATGTACTTACTGATCTCACTTTACTCAGATTCCATTAGGCTTTGAATCGAAACAAAAAGGATAGCTAATATATATTACCTTCTAGTTTGTAGCTAATAATGGAGACTAAATATAAAATAAATTCTCTAATCTAATTGTCTGACAGTGGAAATGTTTTCCAAAATTAATCCAGAGTTATTATTAATAAAATCTTGGCTACTGATTCTGAGATCACATATCACTAATTTTCCAGGTGAGTCCTGATTTTGAAAAAAAAGAAAGTAACTCTGGAACCATGCTTTATTTTTTGTTTTTTGTTGTTTTTTTTTTCAGGGCGGGGGTGGGGTGGGGGGGGGTGGCGGGTGAGGCAGTTGGGGTTAAGTGACTTACCCAGGGTCACACAGCTAGTAGGTGCCAAGTGTCTGAGGCAGGATTTGAACTCAGATACTCCTGACTCCAGGGCCCTTGCTATATCCACTGCACCACCTAACTGCCCCAGAACCATGTTTTGTAAAAGGGTTGTCCTTGAGAAATAGGGGAGTACAGAGGAATGGCTATCAGGCTTGGAGGTGGAACAATCACAAAGAAATCCCATCTCAGCTATTTCCTTCTAAGCTATGTGACTGAGCTTCAGTTTCTGTAAAATGGAGATAATGATATTTTCAGGGCTTACCTCATAGAATGTGGGAAGGATGTTAAAAAATCGAGCTTTATGGAAATGTAAGTCATTGTTGCTATTGTTACTGTGGAAATTTCTTTTGATTTGGGGACCCTACCTTTGAGTTGAGATGGGAAAGCCTTAGGCCCTCAGGGTTCTGTGTGGGAGGGGCTGGTGCCCCTCCTCCTCAACTTCAGCTGAGCCAAAAAGCCCCATGGGCTGTACAAGACGCCAGGTCAGACAGCTTGGGGGCGGGGGGAAGCCCCCAGCTCCCTCTGACCTGAGCGGAGCTTTCTGAAAGATCCCGGATAACCTGTGCTGAGGCACGTGAGACTGAGCAGCCCCCCGCAGCCGCAGCCCTGACTGGCAGATTAGCTTGGTCTGTGGGGGCGAAGGAAGCCCCGAGATTTGAGTGGAGAGAAGAAAAGGTATATATAGACCTGGGAGTTAGATTAGAAGGGAGACCGAGCAGGGGGATGAGACGAACAGTAACACAGGACTGGGAGCAAGGAGGAAAGGCCGGCGGACAAGATTAAGAGACCGAAGCGGGGCTGACAAGATGAGAGAGGTTCTAACAGACAAGAAGAGGTCAAGAGGCAGCTGAGGAGACTGCAAAGATTGTACTAGAGACGGGGCTACAAGGACTCAGGAGAAGACAAAGAAGTTCTAGGAGCAGAGAAAAGAGAGGCCAAAGGGCAGACTGACGGAGCAGACAGACAGAAGGTTGGTGAGAGAGAAACACAGGGGTTCAGCGGTTGCAGTAAGGAGAGGAAAGTTAGAAGCAGGGGGATTTACAAAGTGAAAGGGTACAGGCGGAGTTAGTAAAAGTAGCTGAGCAAGGAAAGTGTAGCGTGCCCTGAGGCAGGAGGCAGCTAAGGCCCTTATTGTATTAAAAAAGTCGAAGGGCAGCAGGTGGGAAAGAGACCCAGTGGAAAGAGACTGCAGGAAAGCAGTCAGGTTGTACATTTTATTTCTCTGTATTCTTAATTTTAAATAGTATCTCATAAATAAACTCTGCTTTGATTATTTAGTTAAGAGGCTTCTTAATATTTTGCTTATCAATTTGGGAGTGGAGCAGTGTGGTGGAACTTTGTAAATGGCCCACATTAAATTAATAGCAGTCAGGTAGCCAAATAGTCAAAAATCCCCAGATTAGTCCTCCAGTCAGATTAGCCCCCAAAATCAGGCCCAATAATCAAAAATATTTCTACATTTGAATGGCGACGATGGCAGGACTTATGGCCCAATTATAATTTTTCTAAACTTATAATTTTTCATAAATCCAATTATATATAAATGGTTTCCATGTTAGATATGGTTATTAATAATTAATTTTTTTTACATTATCGTTATTCTTTGTCCAAGCACCTGCACTAATTTTTGGTTTAGAAATCGCTGGTCACCATAGTTTATGATTCCAGCCATTCAATGTTGGATTCTGTAGCCATGGCAACCCAAGACAAGAAGAGAAAATGTCACCTAGTCCTGAAAGTCCCCCTTCCACTTCTGTAGTCAGAGTGGCAAAGTGGCTCAAAAGGATAGGAAAAGGGGGCAGCTAGGTGGCACAGTGAATAAAGCACCATCCCTGGATTCAGGAGGACTTGAGTTCAAATTCGGCCTCAGACACTTACCAGCTGTGTGACCCTGGGAAAGTCATTTAACTCTCATTGCCCTATCAAAAAAACAAAAAGGGTAGCAAAAAGTGCTCAGAATCATACAGTTTTAAGGAACTACCAGTGAGTGGGATTCTAACAATGAGGAACTGGAATTGGAGCCCCACATTAACAGTCAATGTGACCCAGGACAAATCATTCTCTCTCTGTAGATCTCAATTTACTCATCCATAAAATAAGGAGTTAAATTTGATACTCCCATAGTCTTTTTTTTTTTTTTTTAGTTTTTTTAAATTTTTTTTGTGTGAGGCAGTCGGGGTTAAGTGACTTGCCCAGGGTCACACAGCTAGTAAGTGTCAAGGGTCTGAGGCCGGATTTGAACTCAGGTCCTCCTGAATCCAGGGCCGGTGCTCTATCCACTGCGCCACCTAGCTGCCCCTCCATAGTCTTTTTACCAATCAAACAGCAAACATTTATTTAGTGCCTAGCACTGTTATGTACCTGACACTTTGTGAGGCTCTAGAGGTACAAAAAGTGAATTTAATTCCTGCCCACAAGGTACTTCCATTCTAAGAGTATATAGAATGTTCCAAACTAAGTATGTTCAGGTTATCTAGATAGTTATTGATATTCCATATTCCATATAAAATGATGTGGGGATTTGAAGGGACCACTGACAACCTGGGAATCAGCAAACATTCGACAAACCTCTTCATCTCTTTAGCCCTTAGTTTGATAGACTATAAAATGAGGAGGCTGGACTAGACCAGGCACTTGTAATTCTTCCTGTGTTTTGGACCCCTTTAGCAACAGAAAAACCTCTGGAGCCCATCTCAAAATATTCACAAATGCATAAAATATAATACAAAGTATCACAAAGGAACCAGTTATATCAAAATATGGTTATGAAAGTTAGTTGTTGTTTTTTTTTTCTTAATTCAAGAATCCTAAATTAAGAATCCCTGGACTAAAATAATTTGATGGTACCTTTAAGCCTTAAAACTATGGTTCTATGATCCTAATCATTTAAGTTCCTTCCTTTATCTTATTAAAAAAATCCAGATATAAGTCAGCAGCGAAGGCCTCATTTCCCCCTTTACAACAGAGGCAGCTCAAGCTTCTCCAGGCCTTGGGATTCAGTCAAAGCAGAGGTAGCATTCTGAGATACGCATTTAAGTTCCCATCACAGACAGTTACAAATAGCCAAGAAGGGAATGAGCTGCAAAGCACTGCATAAACAGCACTGAAATATCCCAGGTGTGATGCTAAGTTCTTTTTTCCATCCTATTTAGGTTTTAAAAACACTCCAGTAATTTTCCGCCTCTTCTTTTCTTGATTTCTATGTGTTTCTTTGGGAATGATTTTTGTTACAATATGCACTCACAGAAAAGTTCCTAACAAAACGTAAGAGTTTGTTCAATTCAGTTGAAGTAGATATTATGAAGCATCCATGGAGCAATGAACAGTTATTTAAGAGCATACTTAGTGACGGGAATTGTGCTTGCCAATCAACCAATCAACAGTTATTAACACCTACTATGTGTGCTGGGGATACAAGTACACAAAATGAAATAATCTATACTTTCCGTTCTGTTGGGGGAGACCAGTATATATAAAATTAAATCTAGCATTAAAAAATAAATAAATATGAATTATACAAAATAGTTAAATAAAACTAATTTCAGTTTTATTATTTTAGGAGGGAGGACTGTATGCCACTATATGCCACTGTGGTAGCCATTGGGAGACAAAGACACACACACACACACACACACACACACACACACACACACACACACACACACACACCAACTTTCCTCAAGGTACTTTGGTTCTACTGAAGGAAACTCTATAGAGGGAGATATAGAGAAGGGCTAACGGAACTTTGCTGTCAGGGAAAACTGCAAGACAATTAGAGTTGTCCAAAAGTGAAATGAGCTCTCTCAAGAGATGATAGGTTACACCTCTCTGGAGGTCTACAAGTGAAGGCTAGACAGCCACATATGATATGGAGGAGTATGTTGTAATGGGTATTCCTTCATTGAACAGGTTAGACTAGATAGTTACAGAGATCCTTTCTAGTTCTGAAGTTCTGTAATCCAATGGTTACATTAAAAAAAAACAAACAACCAACTATCAGGTTGGGGGTACAGAGAGAAAAATAGTAACTAGGCACATCAGAAAAGGGCCCATGAAGGAGGGAGCATTTGCATTGAACTTTTAAGATATCTGTGCCAGGATGAAGATAGATTTCAAGTAGATAGATATATCTTATTTGTATATATACCATATATCTAACCATAGATATATAGTATATATACATATATAGATACATGGATATATACTATATATCTCTCTATATACATGCCTAGAGTAAGATATATTTAGATATATGGCATATATAGATCTATAGATATAGATCTCATATACCTAGATATATAATATATATCTAGATACAGACATCATGTATCTAGATATATAATTTAGATGTATATCTAAGCATCTGTCTGTCTGTCTACATACACACACAGAGTTTTCACCCAACCTGGCCCACTCTGACATTACAACTCCAACCTCTATGCCTGTCCCTAGTCTGTCCCCCATACCTGAATGGCTGTCTGTCCTCATATTGGACAGTACCTATCTATCTATCTACCTACTTATCTATCTATCTAGATAAAGATCCGTATGTGTGTGTATATATATATATATATATATATATATATATATATATATATATATATATACATATATGTGTTACATGCATTTCTCTCTATCTCTATCATCTATCACCATACCTATATAGATAATCTATACAGGATATATACATTTGTAGAATATACAGGACACAAATATATAGTATACATACATGTACAGCATATATGCTGAATACATGTGTACATGTATGCACATTTTGTATAGATTTGTATCTAAATCTATCAAATCTATAGATACATATATAAATTTATATTTGTCTACATCTATAGTCAGAGACAGAGAGAGGGAGAGAGAAATACACAAGCCACTATGTTAGGGTCTAGGGAAACAGGAAATAAATGGAACACTTCTTTCTTCAAGGGGTTTACATCCTATCTACATACACTTTCTATATTAGATTTCTTGGGATCAAAAGTCCCCCCAAAACACCTAACATTAAAGCTGGCACAATAAGAATTGTTTGAGCGATGGATTTGGATTTGATATCAATGTTGCCCAAAGCCAAAGTAATATACTCAGCTCATACTGAAATAAACATGAATATGTTTCTTTCCTGGGCTTTGTCATTTTGTAGCAAATACCTTCCCAAGCCCCAAATATAACTTGCCCAGAGTTTTCTTTGTATTGGACAGATACCTTTGTGATAGGGGGACTATGGGAGAAAAAAAGGCAAGAGGAATAAAGTATTCCATCTTCTGACTAAGTGTATAGGGCCCCAGGGGCTTTTAATAGCCACCTCTAAATCAATTGTACAGATATTTTCACTATGAAATCAGAAGTAGCATCTGAAAAATGGAAAAGTTCCGTTGTCAAATCCATATTACTCTTCACTTTTTATATTCCAACAGAATCTGTAGAATATTTGGACACATTTTTATTAAGCTTTTCCTCTGTGGATCTTATGGGACTATGAATAAGGCAGTCTTTTATATGTATAACTCAGTAAGCACGGTGTGCCCACATCGTTTTTGTGCCAGTTTGCTTCTCCAGATGATTCCCTGGTTCTTTGCAAAATCTTTATTTTGTTAGTTACAACTATTGGAAAGATAACAAGGATAAATGTACACTAGCACTTATCCATTATGCTAGGGCAGATACCTGATTCTGTAGCTGAAAAAAAATAATCCTTGTGCACAAAAAGAAAAGGACCCTGAGAAGAATGTTCTCTCTTAATCAAGCTTTTTTGGTACTTTTTATGAAATTACCTTGTGTAGATCAGGACATGGTACGCTGATGACTTAAAAGATTCAACATAGGCATTAGTATTCCTTATTGGACACATAGATAGTACCCTAGTAAACTAGTAGAGATTCACTCCTTTTATATTGAAGACTTCACTGAAGATGCCTTGTCTATATTTCAATACTTGAACCCTGTGGGTACTTCATCCCCTGATGGTACAACCTCTTTGAACCTTCATGGACAAGTTGTTGTGGTCAGAAAAGCTTATTACCTCATGACCAAAGACCCAACTAGAGCTTGAGCAGGTCTACAAAGACTCTACCATCCAGCCAGACTGGCCTTGTTTCCTGGATATGGCTTTACCTCTCCCCATGCCTTTGTATAGGATGTCCCATCTCATCTTTGCTTCTCTAAAATTCCTATCATCCATGCATCTGTCTGTCTGTCTGTCTATCTATCTATCTATCTATCTATCTATCTATCTATCTATCTATCTATCTAATCTATCTAATATACCTTATCTATCTAATCCATGATTCTGTGTATATACATATATATATGCATTGTGTATTTATATGTACATAGATATACATCAGTATGTTTATATTGTTAACCTGGAAATTAAGGAAAAATTAATATAGGAGAAAATAAGGTCTTTAATCGGGGCAGAGGAACTATAGCTCATGGTATCGCAAAGCTCTCAGAAGCTAGGAATACCCAAAGATGGGAACAGAGGACAGGGTTTTTATGGGGTAACTGAATGAAAAGGGAACCAAAAGAGTCACTTAGAACCACTTAATGTAAATGAACCTTTAACAAAAGAAACAATAGAACTGTTCCTAAGTATAGAGGCTACTAACTCTAAATAGAAACTACTTAATGTAGAAGGACTCTTTAACATAATAACCATAAAGTCCAGGGAGTAAGGTGGGGAAACGTTGGGAGGGGACAAGTTGCCTGGGGGAGGGTGGGGGAGGTCCCTAAATTCATCAGGAGTCTGGAATTGACAATGATACATTAGCCCTAGGCAATTCATTTGTCTGGGAAAGGGGAGTGGGTAGGGATAAATCAGTTCTTAGTAAATTTGTAATTCTCCATATGTAATGTAGATAGCTATAGACATTATAGATACATATAGCTCTAGTTATAGATATATTTAAATGTAGTCTCTTCCACCAGAACACATATATAAGTCTATGCTAAATTAATGCATTCTTTTTTGGATTCTGATTAGCCTTGCTTTGAGAACAACTTTGGTTGTCTTAGAACTGCTGGATTAGAAGGACATTAACAATTTAAAGAGTCCATCCTTTCAGGATGTAGCACTGGCCTCAAGCAAGGCCTTGGTTTACCCATCTGCTTTGGTCCCTTTCACCTATAAAATTATAAGACCTTCAAAATTTAGCATCTAACAAGCCAGCGTCAAGATTCAGCACTCCCCACCTGCTAGATTACATTGAATTTATTTAGTTTTCTAAATATTATAAGCTATATGAAGGCATAGATGATATTATCCTCGTTTTTCTATATCCCCACATCTTACTTAGTGTCTTGCATGCAAGACACTTAAGAAATGGTTGTTCAATCGAACTGAACAAAATTAATGGGCTAATCTTTTAATGTATTCCAACTATAAATATTATGTTTTACTATTCTCTTCTCTTCATGGTGTCATTTTGACTTTAATGCTTCAATTCTGCTTAGGATTTTTAGAATGTAAAATTTTTAAAGGCAGGGACTATTTAACCATTGTCTTTGTATCCCTTGCTTAACACATAGAATGACTGACACATAGTAAATGTTTGTTGACTGACTAGACTATTTAGAAAACACCCAACCTTTGGGAAGAATTTTAAGACTAATCACTGAAGATGAACACAGTGAGCTAAAGATCTAAGATTATTCTGTGATCTGACTTTTTTTTTCAAGCAGCAAAAACTGAAGCAAATAAAATGTTAGTTAAAAAGGAACTTAAAAGAATGAATGGAAATTGATTTACTTGTTCACAATGTTTTCTTGGCTGACTTTGTAGTTTAATCACACTGGTTGGAAGCTTGGCATAATTGATGAACCTCCACCACAAGATAGTAAAGGCATAGTGATTAGAGTCAACACATTTATATTCAGTAAGACAGGGAGCCTGATTAACCCCATGTGAAACATTACTGAAAGCTAATCTTGTAAAGTCCTTTGGTGTAAGATGGCCAATGATATTGCTTTTAATCTTTATTCCCCTTAGATAAACTGAGGGAGTGATGGAATATTCCCACTGGCTAACTGGAGTCCAAACCTAGTAAAATATTAGACAACAGCCATATGGTCTAGAACTATTTAGCTTTGTTTTTATTTACTCAAAGTCAATTATGCCAAATCCTCCAAAGGGGGAAATACACTCAGGGGAGTTATTTTCCTAAAAGAACATAACTTAAAAAAAAGTTGGAAAGCATTTGACCTTTGTTCTTTTGCTCCCGGTCTATGCCTGTAACTTTTTATATAATGCCACCATATTCTTACTATGGTATTCTTTTAAATTTTGAGCTGGCGTTGAAAAATACTCTTGCTGTAGCTTGGCTAAACTGTGTAAATCCCTTTTTGCCATCTTAGAAAAAAGTTAAGGAGTTAGAATTTAGAAGCATTACAAATACACGTACATGGAGGCAGTCCAACATCCACTTTTCACAGAAAACTTTTTGGTACTTTCCCCCATGACAGGATCTGAATCATTTTCAAGGATGATAAAACTGATTTCTCCATCTCCTCCCATCCTTTTCTTTTCCCATGATTCCCAGGCACTTTGACAAAATAATTTTCCTTAAGTACCATATTGATTCTGTAACTTCCCTACTTAAATACCTTCAATGCTTTCTTATGGTTTATTGAAAAGAAGATAGTCTCTTTAGACTGACATTCAAGGCCTTTCACAGTCTGGAACCAATTTACATTTCCAGCTTTAGGTCCCAGTGAGCTTATGTACTACTGAAATGCTGCTTTCCTAGGTTTTGGGAAAAGAAAGGAGAGGAATGGAAGGAAGGAGGGAAGGAGGGAAGGAAGGAAGGAAGGAAGGAAGGAAGGAAGGAAGGAAGGAAGGAAGGAAGGAAGGAAGGAAGGGAAGGAAAAGAGGGAGGGAGGGGAGGGAGGGAAAGGAAAGGAGGTAGGAACAAAGCATAGAAGGAAAGGAGGTAGTAAAGAAGGAAGGAAGCAAAAGAGGAAGGGAAGGAGAGAGGAAGTAAGGAAGGAAAAGGAATTTGTTCCTGGCCTGGATCAAAAGGATCAATTTTAGAGCTGAAATGATTTTCAGAGGTCATGTAGTCCAGTAACCTCATTTTGTGGTTGGCAGCTAGGTACTGCAGTGGATAGAGCACTGGCCCTGAAATTGGGAGGACCTGAGTTCGAATTTGACCTCAGACACTTACTAGCTGTGTGACCCTAGGAAAGTCACTTAACCCCAAATGCTTTAAACATCAGGGCCATCTCCAGTCTTCCTGATATATTTCTTGCCACTGGACCCAGATGGCTCTGAAGAAAGGAAGTGAGGTTGGTGACCTTGCACAGCCTTCTCTCACTTAAATTCAATTCACAGCAAGTCATGACATCACCCTGATGTCACAGTCCTCTTTGAAAACAACAACAAGGGATGAATATTTATCTTTGAGGAAAGTAAAGCCAAGACAGGCCTAGTGGCTAGTCCAGGGTCACCCAGGCAGTAATTGACTGTGTTAATGATGGAACCCAAGATCCCTGACTCCCAACTTTGTGCCCTTTCACTGTAGCACCCGGCTTGCCATTGTCCACGAGTTCATTCTGGGTGAGTGGCACAACCAGCACAGGCTAAGGAAAAAGGAATGGTCTGGAAGTGCCAGTGTTCTAGGTGGAGTATTACCATTTACAAAGCACCTCTTTGATGAAAGGAGCTGAAAGAGGGCCATTTAATTCCTAGGCCTGGGGCTTGGGGGAGGCAGGAGGGGTGGAGGAGGCTGCTATTCTAACCACTGACCTCCCAGCTTGCAATAATTACTCCCCAGCGTCTTACTTTCACTGCCAAGCATTTGATCTTTAGAGCAAAACAAAAACACATCTCACCCTGCCCCCAGGCTCTGGCAAAACCTTTGGTTTAGATTCCTAAAGTTTAGCAGACCCTTTCAGAACCCATTGATAGGCTGTTGTGCGTGCTTTTCTTTCTCCTGCTCTGTCCTCATAGTCTAGCTTGCCTTCTCTGTAGGGAAATTGGAGAGATAATTTAAATTCTTGGAACTCAGGGGTTTTATTCCTCCTCAGTTCCCTTAATACTGCACCTTCAAGTCAGTCAACAAGCATTCATTGAGTAAATGAATTCAGGGCACTAGGCTATGTGCTGATAATTAGAGTGTGTGTGTGTGTGTGTGTGTGTGTGTGTGTGTGTGTGTGCTTTAATTCTAATGGAAAATTATTTATATAATGCCTACTATGTGCCAGGCACTGTGCCACGTGCTTTACAAATATCTTACTTGATCCTCACAACAACCCTGGGAAGTAGTACTATTATCCCCATTTGATATTTGACGACATTGAGGTAGGTAGAGGTTAGCTGACTTCCAAAAGCATCACACAAGCAGTTAGTGTCTAAGGCTAGATTTGAACTCACTTCTGGAAAGCAAGCGATATTATTATCTCCATTCTATAGGTGAGGAAACTGAGACAGACACTTGCCCAAGGTCACACAGCTCATCTTCCTGACTCCAGGACTATCTCCCTTTCCAAGGTGCCACTTAGCAAACATCATGCACAAGGACACACCCAGTGCCCTACACATAGCAAATACTTAATAAATGCTTATTCAATAAAATGGAGGGGAGAGAGGGGAACATGTTTTAGGTCAATTTCTCTGTTTGCAATTAATCTCTTCCTTGCTGGCAATTCTAGAAAGCCATTTTTCAAACATAAAAGGCTGACATATTCTATATTTTTCCTTACCTTCTCATGTGTTGGACCCCACCTGGATTACTGGTTTTATTCTGGTGAGGGGGGGGGCAAGGGGATGTGTGGAGGGGTCACAATTCAGGAAGAACTGGAGAGCATTCTGCAGAGAACATTGAGGGTGAGGAGAGGCCTTGAGTCCTTGATATAGAAAGGAACAAGAGGTGTGTAGACTTAAAAGAAATGGTAGGTAGGGATATATGAAGCCTTCCCTTGTCCTCCAGCTCCAGGAAGCCCCTCTGTCCCACTCCCCACCTCCCATCCTCCAAGTTACCATGCCTATATTTTGTGTATGCAAATATTATGTAAAATGTTTTTTCAAGCCTTAGAGCCCTATATAAATGTTGGCTAGTATTATTATGTATTTTCTACAAGTACCTCTTATCTTCAACCTGGAACTGAATCTCCATGACTGCAAACACTGTTGCATTTTAATCTTTGGATCACTCTTACCTAGCAGGTCTGGAATATAGTAAGCTCTTAATGAATGCTTATTGACTGACTTGTTGATTGACATAATGGTTGTCTTTAAAAGTGTTTGATTAGCTGTCCTGTAGAAGAGGGATTATTTTCCTTTACTTGACCTCAAAGGGTGGAACAACAGAGATTTCAGAATAGAATGATTCCAAGTGATAAGGAAAATCTTCCTAATCTAGCGGAGGCTGGGGCTATGAAAATCACTGACATAATTTAAAGAATTATTAAATAAATGCATTAGAAAGGTGAAACTGAGTCTTGAGGGAAGACATCAGTAGTCAGAAGTGGAGAGCCTTTCCAAACCAGGCACATCGAAATGACAGGACCAATCTGAAGTCTTGAGCCTCCATTGAGGAGATGGTGCTATAGAAACAGGAAGGTTGGAAGTGGGGTGCAGGAGCTAGTTCATTCTGCTCTCAGTTTTCAGTAGGAGCAACATTTATACTTGGGGAATTGGCCAAAACTACAACTCAAGGCTTCAGTTCTTGTTTTATTGTTGATCTAGACTTAAGAAAGTGATAAAGAAAATGTTAATAATAATGCAGATGAATAAAAGTGTATCCAACGTGCATCTCCCCAACCCCCACCCCCCCATTCCTTGTGGAGAGCCAGGTGTTAAACATTTACCAGCCTACCCATGGAAAGGTATAATTTTGGAGGAGGAAATTAGTTTAAATTTGGGGGACACTGATTTTAAGGGAGATAGAAATGCAGACGTAGAGCTCAGTGGAGAGAGAGCCTGGGGTTGGAGAAAGAGCTCTGTCTGCAGTTCCAGATACCAACATAAAGATAACTCTTTAAATATATCTATGGAACATATATGCTTGTACAAGGATATATGGGTACATCATATATACATGCATGTATGTGTGTCTATATACATGCTTATATGCGTGTTACAAGGTTACTTCCAGGAATAAGTTTTGGGCCTCCAGGACACTTAACTATAATAGAATGGGATGCAGTGAATCAGGATCAGAGCTTGAAGGGACCTCAGGGATCATTGACTTCAGTGCCCTCATCTGCAGCTAGGTGGCGCAGTGGATAAAGCACTGGCCCTGGAGTCAGGAAGACCTGAATTCAAATCCAACCTCAATCACTTACTAACTATATGACACGGGGAAAGTCACTTAACTGAGTTAGCCTCAGTTTCCTCATCTGTAAAATGAGCTCTAAAAGAAAATGACAAACAACTCCAGTCTTCTTGCCAAGAAAACCCCAAATAAGGTCATGAAGAGTTGGACATGACTGGCAAAAATAAATAAATAAATGAATGAATGAATGAATGAATGAAATTAAAGCCCAAATGCATTAATAATTTGAATTTACCCAAGTAGTAAGTAGTATAACTGGGTTCTAACAAAAGACTTCTAACTTCAATCCCTATAGTCTTTCCACAAAACCACTGGCTCTGGTCTGGTCTAGCTTGGGCTAGGACAGTGTGAAATGATGTTGCATAAACTGGGTTGGGGTGAGGTAGGTCAAAGGATCACCGATTTCGATTACAGGACCCTAGAGACAATCTGACAACTCACCCATTTTACATTTTATAGGGAGGTTAGGTGTTTGCCCAAGATCACAGAAATAATAAGCATCAGAGGTGGGTTTAAATCCAGGTCCTCTGATACCAGAATCAGCTCTTTTTCCATTGTACTAGAATTGAATTGAGATGAGATCGAAGGATAGAACTAAAACATAACACAAAAATTACAATACAATAATCACTTATTAAGCACCTACCCTATGCAGAGTCCATTTTTAAAGGTCACCATTTAGCATCAAGAAAACTCATTTATAAACATCCAATTGTTAGATGTTGAAAATACTATTCTAGCACACACACCATTTGGTGAACCTAACACTTCAGTGTCATCTTCAGACTTGCTGTTTACTATGTGAAGTGAAACCATGACAACAATATTTGAAGGCATTAGTCCAGATTTCTCGATTTGTCAGATGTTCTATGTATGTGTGTGTGTATGAGGGAGAGATGGAGAGTGAGAGGAAGAAGGTGGATGGGGTGGGGGGAGATAGACACAGAGGGAGGGAGGGGAAAGGAGAGGAGAGGGGAGGGAGGGAGGGAGAGAGAGAGAGAGAGAGAGAGAGAGAGAGAGAGAGAGAGAGAGAGAGAGAGAGAGAGAGAGAGAGAGAGAGAGAGATTTTTAAAAAAATTAAATGAGATGCAAACTTAAAGTAAAAGAACTTGAACCTAGAAAGCTATTCTTTCCATTGACTCTGTGGAATAAACTGGTGGTGGCTGAGCAGTCACTCTCTTAGTGATGTTAGTTGTGTTTGTTATCTTCCTAGCCCAGGACCAGATACACTATAAAGATGCTTGACTGTGAGAAGCACTTCGCCTGAGATACACTCATCATCATTTCAAGCAATAAGAGCTGTCAATACCCTTTTCTTGCCTTGTTGCAGTTATATTAAATATGACAGAGCTCTTGAAAAGAAAGAAGAAAAGCCAACAATAAATTGGGTAATTGCACGAGTAGAGTTAAAAGCCCATGCAACTCCAAACTGCATTTTACTTCTAAGATGCTAAATTTTACAGCATGGTACAGTGGAAAGAGTGGGGCACTTCAAGTTCATGGACTTATGAGCTATGTTATCATGGACAAGTCACTTAAAATCCATATACCCCAAACAAGCTATAGAGATAAGTCCTTCTGCTCATGAATTTGGAGATTATTGAGATGAATGGATAGATGGATGGATGGATGGATGGATGGGTAGATGGGTGGATGGGTGGATGGGTGGATGGGTGGATGGGTGGATGGGTGGATGGGTGGATGGATGGGTGGATGGGTGGATGGGTGGATGGATGGGTGGATGGGTGGGTGGATGGGTGGATGGATGGATGGATGGATGGATGGATGGGTAACTATATGTCTTGTTTTATATGTTAAACTCTAATTCAGATAGTCAAGTCATGAAAATAGATTAACATCCTTAAGGGAATAAAGAAACTAATTCCTTTACTGGGTTAGATCAATACCTTGTCAAGAATATTTCAGTGGAGGTTTTAAAGGAAGACAACTAAAAGTCCTTTCTTGACTTTTGTAAGCCACATAGCTTCTGAGATGTGTTTCAAGGAATTTCTTGCATTTTACAGAGAGTAACACTTTTCCATTTACTGAGTTCCATTTAATGCCGTCTTCCAGGATGAAGAGACCTCTGGGGGCATGGTGGGGAGGTTGGTGTCATAGCCTAGTAAGAAACATCACCCTTTTCCTCCTCATTGTGTAGAACTTTAGTTGTCTTCCAAGTTAACATTTCTAGAAAGTTTACTGGAAAGAAGCCCAAAGTTTAAGATCACAGACTTAGAGATAGGAGGGATCTCAGAAGCAATAGGATCATAGAATCTTCGAATCTTGGGTTTATAGTTGGAACAATGGCCACCTAGTCTAAGCCTCCTCTTAGAGAATAAAGATTGAACAACGACAAAGCAGGAAAATGATGCTCAGAGATATCACCCAGATAACAGGTATCAGAGTCAGGATCTGAACTCAAGATCCTTTGGATCTACATCTAGTAATCTTTCCACTGTGTCACCCCAGTTTCCTATTTTCCAATAAGAATCATTCAAGACCCCAAACTTTGTCCAACATCACAAAAAGTCCACCTTATGGAAAAGAAGCTTGTGTGTAGTCTAATAAATTATAAAAATTACCTGCATGTACTCCTATGTTATAGAATTTATTTGTTCTTGAAAGGCTGGTAATAAAAAGGCTGATTTATGGTTTCAAACAGAATCATCTTTGATGTTCAGGTTTGACTATTGGAATTTGGTATTGTTCTTGATTAAATTCATAACACAAAAATTAAAAATCCTAAAATTAGAGAGGGAGGCATCTTCAATGTGAAATAAATCCCTCATGAATGCAGCAAACCTTTTTGTATTTTATACATCAATGAAGAGGGGCCATTTTCCATTATTTGAGGAAAGAAAAAACAACAACAATTAGTCAAATTAAATCCCAAATTCCAAATGTAGTTTTAGCTCCTGAGGCCTTTCTAGTTGGTAAATACCCTAAAGGAAGAAGGTGGGCCCTTTGTATTCATGTCTTCTATTCCAACTGAAAGTGGACCTTTTGAAAAGAATTTTGGGGTTTTTCCTTCTTAAGGGGTTTTAGCTTATTTACTTAACAACCTAGTTAGTCTCCTAATATGATTTGTTTAATATCCTTTATCTTTCCCCACAGGAGAGTATTGGATACTGATAAGGAAATCATTATCATAATTTGTTTTTGTTGGGATGAATGTCCAAAGAGCTGCTTTCTTCAACTGAGATTCAGTCACCCAGAAAACACTCAAAATTCAGCTACCTATGGAGTTCACTCCAGGGATTAGTGGTAATCCTTCACTTTGCTTATTGACCTCCCTGGCTTCCTTTAAACCCCAGCTAAAATCCACCTTCTGCAGGAAGCTTTCCCTAACCCTTTTTGATTCTAGTGCCTTCGCTCTCTTCATTATTTCACATTTATCCTGTGTATCATTTGCTTGGGATATATTTATGTGCAGGTTGTCTCCTTTATTAGAATGTAAACTTCTTGAGGGCAGGGACTGCTCTTTGCCTCTTCTCCCCCCCCCTCCCTCCCCCCCATGGCAGTGAGGTTTAGGTTGTTAAGGGTTAAAATTCTAGCTAAACTGTCTAAAATATCTAATGAGTGGTCGCCAATAAATTATAAGCTTTAGCAAGAGTTAGACTTTTAAGCATTTATTAAGGAGAATAAGAATTTGGTAAAGAGAGAGAGAAAGGCCTAGATTTCTATCTATTAAAGGGAGAGCACATTTCTAGCTCCGCTCTCCACCAGCGTCCTCAGGAAAGAGAAGCGAGACTGAGCCCCAGTCTCTTCCTTCCTCCTCCCACTAGTCTGCGTCACTTCCTCCCCGCCAAAGAAAAGACTCCTGGTCTTGCCCTCAAAGACCTTCGCTTCATGGGCAGAACTCTTCTACAGTAAGTATCCAGCAGGTGGCGTCATTCCAATCGTTACAAGGTGACTTGTCCAGGGTCTGACAGCTAGTAAATGTCAAGTGTCTGAAGCCAGATTTGAACTCAGGTCCTCCTGAATCCAGGGCCGGTGCTTTATACACTGTGCCACCTAGCTGCCCCCCTTTGTGGTCTTTTTGTATCCTTAGATCTTAGCACAGTACTGGGCACCCAGCAGATGTTTAATAAATATATACTGACAAATATTGTACTATAACAATGACTCACATTTTCCTAGAGCTAAAATAACAACAATAACAGCTGGCTATATGATGCTTTCAAGTTTGGAGGGCATGTTGCATGTGTTAACTCATTTGATAGCCTTATTAGACAATGAAGACATGGTCAAGAAGGGAACCTGGTAAACTCATTTTGGAGAAACATTCGTTAAGTTTTGGTTTTTTCCGAGGTATCCCTAGAGGCACTCTGGTAGGAGAAAAAGCGTACTCCACTTTCTTTGAGGTGAGACACTGGCATCATCCACCTTCACCCCATCTCTTCCTATGATTTTAAGTACCTGTGAGTGGAGTGGGAGCTCCTTGTACAAAGGGGTGTGTGTGTGGGGGTCCTGGGCTTTAGGTCACACGTTTTAATATGGATAAGGTCCATACACATTTGACACACATGTGTACACATGTATAGTGCCTGTATGTGTTTAGATGTAGTCACACTCATGTTCGTATACACATATGCATATACATGCACATTGGATTGTAGATCGAGAGCTATAAGGGATCTCAGAGACCATCCACTTTAACCCCCTCATTTTACAGATGAAGAAACTGAGGGTAAGGGGAGCTACATGACTTCCAAGGTCACACAGTGAGGCATCATGAAAGGTAGGGCTCCATAGTCAGCCCACTGGATTCTTCTGTCTTCCCCCTAAAGTTCCTTAAGGGCAGAGAATGCCTGGCACACACCGGGCACTTAATAAATGTTTCTTGACAACTGATTGATTTAATATAATGTTTTAAGGTTTGTAAAGTGATAGAATGGTGCAGTAGATAGAGAACTAGATTTGGATTGAGGATGACCTGAGTTCAAATCTGGTCTCAGACACTCATTAGCTGTGTGACCCTGGGCAAATCACTTGACCTCTGCCTGCCTCAGTTTCCATATCTGTAAAATGGGCACCTACCTCTTGCAAGGTTGATTTGAGGAACAAGTGAGATAATATTTGTAAAGTGCTATGCAAAAGTGACATACATACCTATGAATGTATTACATACAGACAGACATGGATGGTAGTTGGAGGATCGGCGCAATAGAGTTATCTCATAGGAAGTGACACCCGCACTGAGCCTTGATAGAAGCTACAGATCCTAGGAAGTGGAGGAGAGTTAAAGGGGAAGAAGCATCTTCCTCACCAGAGTCCTGGGGGTACACATAATAGTGCAGTTGTTAGCCCCTTTCTATAAATTAGCAAAATGAGACTCTGAAAGGCTGAATCACCCCGCTAGGTCCACAGAGCCAGTAAATGTCCTTCTCCAAGATGGAATTCAAATCTGATTCTCCTGATTCCTTTGCCAGGATCTACTCTATTCTCTAACCTTTTCCTGTTTTACAGATGAGGCAATTGGAGCATGGCCAAGGGAAGTGACTTTTTAGAAAATGTAATAGCTAGTTAGTGGTGGAGACTAAACACTCCAGAATTATCTTTTTTAAAAACTCAGACAAAATTTCTGCCCCCAAATAATTTGGGGACAATTGAATGAAAAACAGAGTTCCAAAATAGAACTATACAAAGCATTTTTCCACTGGTCTTTTTCTCTCCTTTTCTCCCCCCTTCTTATGTCTGTCCTTGCTTGTTGTCTGACCTGCGCTCTCTTCCCACCTCAGCCACTGCTTGCTTTGGTTTCTATCTGGGGTAACAGGACTGTTTCTTTATTCAAAATGCTTTGAGTAAGAGAACAGCAGGGGCCAAGCTTAATCCTCCTGAGCATGGTCCACAGGCTTTTAGAAGACCAGTCTAGTGTCCTGATGCTCCATGGCCATTTTTTTTTTTTCTGATCAGAGCACTGGAGTGTATTACTGCAAGTAATCAGAGTGTCAGGTATATGGAAGTGGGCTTCCAAGACCATCCCTCATTTGTTTAGGGTCTCATAAAACCTGCCAAAATTGATATCAACATCCAGAGCTGTCCTGGCACCTTTTAGATTTGAGGTCTCTGTGTTTCTATTCAGGAATATCAATCATGCTTAATACCAAGTCTTTGCTTGGCTTTTAGTAGTAATATTTCCATTTGCAGGCTAGATGGAGGGGGAGGCTTCTTAGCTGTACAAGCCTCTTATATCATTGTCAGAATTAGTATAGAAAGCATCCATCAGCGGTGCATACACAAGGTGAATTGGCTCTACCTTCTTCTAGTCCTGTGTGCTCAAGACAAAAGTGTGCTTTCGGAAGATTGATGAGACAGATCATTTGACAGGTACCAGCCTACCTATCAGAAGCAAAGTACCTCCTCCAGTTGTGACCAGGATCTGACACCAGCATTCTATTAGAAGAAACATTCAGGAGTTAGTCTTCATTTCTGCATTTAGGCTACAAAGGTGCCTATTACTGCTGGATTTCCCTCCCCTCCTTAGATTAGATGCAGGTTATAAAAAGGAGTAGTTCTATATATCAGGTAATTCATCCCTGTACACAAAATTATTTTCCCACCTCTGAGCCTTTGCATAATGGATCCATTCTCTCTGTAATAATCTCCCTCCTTATCCCCACTTTGTGAGACTCCCAGATTTCTTCAAAGGATGCCTTCTGCACAAAACCTTTTTTTGATTCCCCCTTCCCCAGCAATTAGCACTCTCTCTTTTCTTATTTATCTATTTCCCCTCTAGTTTTTAATATCACCTCTTTTGTGCTTATTTTAGGTTCATTTGTTGATTCTCTAATTTTTAAATGCATATTCAGTTAATTATACTTTATGATGGAATATATTTTTTAATTCGCATTCTCTTAAAATTACTGTGTATATACTTTTCATTTATTTAAAGTAAATGTTGTATTGCAATAACCTCCCTTGACATCCCTTAAATTGCAAGCCTCCTGAGGACAGGCATTGTTTGAGTTTACATTGCATTTGGAAAAATTGCAAAGCTTCTTGAATGACCCCAAGCTTCCCATGAAAGTGACAGCCCGTCTTTCTAACATCAGCATTCTACTGGTATTACTGTATGGCCATATGGAATAAAACAGTGAATATTACACAGATGACCTTCAACAAGTGAATGCTGGATGTGGACAAAGCTGTGTATACCATGTACCAATGAGGAACTCCAAAGGAGAATAAGTAAATGCTGTTGCTGTTGTTGTTTTCATCATCATTGTTGTTGAGTTGTTTTTAGTCATGTCTGACTCTTTTTGACAAAAATGTCATCAAATAAATGCATGGTCAGAAGAGGAAACAAGGGCAAATAATCATAGGTGGATAGTTAGAGGGGTCCATTTCAACTTTTGTGATGGCAGGTGATAGTGTACACTGAATGCACCCCTGGGGAAAACTTATGAAAGAATATGGGCAAGAATCACACAGGATGGCTGACATCTATGGGTTGTGATTAGCATTACTGGAAGAAATTTCCATTTGATGGGCTCACAGGTTCATTTAATATTCCCAGTATCTATCACATAGTAGTCTCTCTCTCCCTCAAGTATATATATATATATATATATATATATATATATATATATATATATATATATACACACACACACATATATATACATACGTATATATATACATACACACATACATATGCACACATATAGTATCCATAAGTATATATAGCATAAGCACACACATATATGTATGTGTGTGTGGATAGATAGATAGTGTCAAGGGTCTGACGTCAAATTTGAACTCAGGTCCTCCTGAATCCAGGGCCAGTGCTTTATCTACTGCGCCACCTAGCTGCTCCCTTCAATAGATATTTCATAAGTTCAGTTGAACATGTGAGTTTTCCATCTGACTTGTAGCTGAAATCTTCCACGTATGTTGTTTCCCTCATTACTCTATTAGCTCCTTAAAATTAAGGATTCTCTCATGTTTCTCATGTTTATATCCCCAGTGGCTAACACAGTGCGTTGTATAAAGTAAGAACTTAATGAATGCTTTATATTATTTATTCACATCAGAAATGCTCATTAATGTTTATATATACATGTGAATATATATGCATGTGTGAATGTGTACATGCATGTACATGCATACTGTTAAGGGCTAAAATTCTAGCTAAACTGTCTAAAATATCTAATGAGTGGTCGCCAATAAATTATAAGCTTTAGCAAGAGTTAGACTTTTAAGCATTTATTAAGGAGAATAAGAGTTTGGTAAAGAGAGAAGAAAAGGCCTAGATTCCTATCTATTAAAGGGAGAGCACATTTCTAGCTCCGCTCTCCACCAGCGTCCTCAGGAAAATAGCATAAGAGCGAGCGCCAGTCTCTTCCTTCTTCCTCTCACTAGCCCACGTCACTTCCTGACGCCAAAGAAAAGACTCCTGGTCTTGCCCTCAAAGACCTTCGCTTCATGGGCGGAACTCTTCTACAGTAAGTCTCCAGCAGGTGGCGTCATTCCAATCGTTATGATACACATATATACATATATATTTATACATACATAGAATAAATACAAAATAGCAAGGGGGGCAGTAGCATTTGGAGGAATTCCAAAGAACTGGAATGGGTGGGGGTTGTGTCAGCTGCCCCTTGCAGGAAATTGGGATTTTCTGAAGATGAGATGAGGCAGTAATTGCAGTTGTGGGAAGTAGCCTTTGCAAAGGCACAGGGATGGAAGGTGTTGAATGAAGAACAGAGGTCTTTTGGGCTGAATCACAGAGTGTAGCGGGGAGAATAATGTACAATGGGCCAGGTTGTATGAGGCCTTAAGAGATAAACATGTTTTCTACTAGAATTCATGGCAAGTAAGAATGGTATGAAGCCCATATCAGAGCTGGACTTAAGGAAAATTCATCTTCTAATAGACTATGGAATGGACCTGAGTGGTGAGAGCCAGATTAGGAGACAATTATAATGAAGCAGGTGAGAGGTAAAGAAGATGTGAACTAAAATGGTGGCTATGTGAGTGGAGAAAAGATGTGAAACAGGAGAGATTCTCTGGAGGTAGAGATGGCAAGTGAAGAAATCTGCCTGGATATATGGGCTGTGGGACTCTGAGGAGTCCAGGATAATGTGGAGGCTAGCAATCTTGGAAACTAGAAGAATGTTGGTAACTTCACCAGAAATAGAGAAATGTGGATGGGAGGGTAGGTCTTAGGGGAAAGTTAGAGGCAGTGAGTGGAATGCTGGGCCTGGAGTTAAGAAGAACTGAATTAAAATTTAGTCTCAGATACTTACTTGCTCTGTGACCTTGATCAAATCACTTAACCTCTTTTTGTTTTTTTGGTCTCAATTTCCTGATCTGTAAAATGGTGATAATAACAACATCTACCTCCTAGGGTTTTTGTGAGAACCAAATGAGATAATAAATAATATATGTAAATATATGTGTACATGTGTGTATGTGCAGATCAATACACATACACGTGTATATATGTATGTGTGTTTGTATGTGTATGAGGCAGCTATGTGGCACAGTGGATAGAGTACCAGGCCTGAAGTCAGGAAGACCTGAGTTCAAATCCAGCCTCAGACACTTTGGCTGTATGACCTTGGGCAAGTCACTTAACCCTGCTTGCCTCAGTTTCCCCATCTGTAAAGTGAACTGGAGAAGGAAATAGCAAACCACTCCAGTCTTCTTACCAAGAAACCCCAAATGAGGTCGTGAAGTCAGATAGAACTGAAAAACAAGTGAACAAAGCTGGCAATTCAAGAACAAGGATAGGAAAAGTAAAAGATAGCAAAACTTTAACAATAAGGGTAGTAACGGGTGGCAGATAATTTCTCTCTATCTTTGTGGAACTCTGACTTTGATAGGACACTTGACCTTCCTTCCTGCTCCTCCTATTTGGCGGAGCTCAGCAACCAGAATAGATATATGCCTTTCATGAAAATGAGTAGAAATATATAACTTAGATCTGGATTCCTTAAGCTCCAAAAGCATCCAACTCATTTACCATTCCAGAAATAAATTATTGGAATATAATTTCCAGCACAAATATGGGTTACTTGGCAGAAAATGAAATAAAATCTGGCTTTTACTGTTTCATTGAACCATTTATTATCTAATAGCAGGGATTCTCTGCCTTTTTAGAGATGGTACGTACCTTATTTATAATGGCTATGATGATAGCTAGCAAGAATATAGCGCTTTAAGGTTGACAAAGTGCTTTTCATACGTTATCTCTTTTAGTCCTCACAAAAATCCTGTGATGTTGGTTTATTTGTTTGATTTTATAGAACTCCCCAAATTCCCTCACCATATCTGTGATTTAATTGATATAGGTAGTTTCCAGTGAAGAAAATCCCTTTTACCAGAGTAGAGATGAAACTCTTCTGCCACTTATAGTCTTAAAGAGTTTCCTAGAGCACTTGTAAATACGTTGAAATTGACAGGGATATCCCCCAAAGATCAATGGGATTCATAGCTTTAGATTGCTAAAGAAAGTCCAGAAACTCTATAAATGCAAAGACCTTGAAGTTTTCCTCCTGATTTATAAACTCACAGACAAAGCAAACCTTGACTTTGCTATAATTTATAAAGCTTCATAATGTGTCCAGCACAGTGAGACCCTACGTCTAGGGAATCCTGTAAAAATACTGACTGCTTCCCCCACAGAATATGGAAATAGAGGGTGGTGATGATGCCTCACATTTGTATAGTGCTTTATCAATTTCAAGTTGTTTTCCCCTACATTCTGTGAATTATACATTTGCTTAAATAGGTAGCATTTATTAAACATCTTCAATGAGCCAGGCACTATGCGTATTATCTCACTTGATGCTCACAACATGTGGCATTTACAAATACTGAAGTTGCTCATGTAAGTCATTCAATCAACAAGCATTTTTTTAAGCACTTACTATGCACCAGGCATTTTGTTAAGCAAGAATGCATGCATATATTTATATGTATATATGCACATATACGCACACGTGTGTATGTACACATATACACAGCCACATACATACATGTATGCACATATTCTTGCCCTCAAAGAACTTACATTCTAACAGGTTAGACTGCATACAAACAACTTTGTACATAAAGAAATGTATAAACAAAGTAGATGGATGGTATTCTCAGAAGGAAGATGCTGGTATGGGTTGAGAAGAGATACCAGAAAAGACCTCCTAAAGAAGGTTGAGTTTTTATAGTTGATGATTCAAACTCTTGGTAGCATTTATATACTTAAAGTTATCCCCCACCCCTAAAAAAAGAATTAGGCTGATAATTCCCAAAGTAATAGATGCTTTAATTATGGTGTATTTAACTGACACAAGGAGCCCCATGCTTGTTATAACACTCAGCATGTGGGGGGTGGGGCAGAGAGGATGGAGGGAGAGGGATTTGGATAATATCACAAAACCCTTAGATGTATTGAATTTCAGGCTAGAGTAAGAGCAGCTGGTCCAGATACTGACAGGTACAAATAGCTGACAGGTGTGCACATGGTGATGTGGCCTGCCCGATGTTTGGGAAAAGGGAGGAGAGATTGAAGAAGCCATTGTGGGAGCCATTGGCATCATTCTGGACTGCCTCATTATCAACACTTACCCATAATAAAGTCACATTCAAAGTGTAGGGTTGTTTTTTTTTAATATTAGAGGAAGAATTGAAATATGTTTCTGAAACCTGCTAATTGACAATAGAATATTTTGTGGGGTACACCTTTAGGGAGTCTTTGAAATTGCCTCAGCTGGTCTTCAGGTGATAGGGAGCAAAGTTCATCATTGGGGCTAAACTTTCAGCAATGGACACCTAGTTATTAAGTTCCTACTATGCGCCAGGCCTGTACTATGTACTGGTTATAGAAAGAAAAGAATAAAATTGTACTTGTTCTGAAGACGCTTATATTTTATCGAGTGGTCGGGAGTGGTGTGGGGAGACAACATGTAAACATAAGTACATATATCTTCTTATACTGTTTAAACCTTCTGTGTGTATACATACACATATATATGGTAGTTTTAATGCTGAGCAAGACATACCAGCATTTGGAAGAATCAGCAAAGTCCTTATTTGGGATGCTAACACTTGGACTGAGCTTTGAAGGAAGCTAGAGGTTTCTAAGAAGTCAAGGTAAGGAAGGAAGTCATTACAAGTACAGGGAGAATGGGCACCTAGGTGGCACAGTGGATAAAGCACCAGCCCTGGATTCAGGAGGACCTGAGTTCAAATCCAACCTTGGACACTTGACACTTACTAGCTGTCTGACCTTGCACAAGTCACTTAACCCCCATTGCCCTGAAAAAAAAAAAAAAGATGCATTACAAGTACAGGTAGAGATTTGTGAAGGCCTAGGAGTGAGACATGGGGTGGAATGCCTTTCCAGCTTGGGAGGATCTGATTGAGTTTGTGTCACCTTTGAGAGTCCAAGGTCACCTCTATGCCCCAGTGAAGCATCAGGAGAAAACTTTAATAGAGGTAATGTTTCTATTAAGTTCAAAGACTTTTTCCTATCCTTGCTTGGCAATGACCTCCTGTTCCTTCATGTCATGAAGCAACAGGGGAAAGATAGCCCACTAGTGCTATGATTTTTGAGAGGAGCATTACATTTGATAGTTTCCCTTCTTATTTAACTGCCTGAAAGAATATACTCAACTACAAATATCCAGAAGAACTGCAAAAAATCTAAAGTATTTTTGGTCTCATAGCTCATAAGGTTCAGCTAGACATGGTTTTGGCAGATTCTAATCAGGAATATGTCACAGAACATTGAACATCCGCTTACCCATGTTCCCAGGAAACTAATTGAGTCATTAAGACAGAGTCATTAGTAAATTGACCAAATGGTATCATCCAAAGTTAGGAATCTAATTTCACTTTATTTGCCATTTTTAGCCTTCTCCCCCCACCCCCACTTCTGTTTCTCCCATGGACATTGACAAAATAGTTGAAGGATATAGCAACATCATATTCAAGAATTTCATTAATTTCCACTCCCTAAGCTCCACTGCATGTGGACAGACTTGCTTGATGCCCTGCAGCATGATTCATCCATAGTTTCTGGTATTTTTAAAAATAATCTTTCTTCCTGCAAGAGCAGCAAACATGTCAGGAAAACCAGCATGGCTCCGAAGCCATCCCTTCCTCTTTAGTGATTGGCCTCTGGCAGCCGGTAGTTGAATCCTCACACATAGGCAGCTGGTGGGACCTAATGCCTTCCTATTCAAACCAAGTTTATAAGTATTTATGAAGCACCTACTATGCTCCAGGTAGTGTGCTAAACACAGGAGGTACAAAGAAAGGAAAAACAAAACAGTTTATGTTTTAAAGAAGCTTCTAGTGGCCCAGAAAAAGGAAAAGTCAAGGGCTGATAACAAGACTTTTACTTGGGGACAGTCACCATCAGGTGTTCACTGCCAGATGGCAGTGGATTTGAAGTCAAGGGACATCAGTTTGTTATCTGATATTTCCAATTCCTAGTCAAGGCAGCTAGGTACCATAGTAGACAAAGCTCTGGGTTTGTAGTCAGGAAAACCTGAATTTGAATTCTGCTTCGGACTTCACTAGCCATGTGACCCTGGGCAAGCCCCTTAACTCTTCTTGGCATCTCTAAAATGAGCAAGGTAATAGACCTACTTCACTATTGTTAGACATCTATTCATTATAATGGATGGTCAGTAAGATTCCTTCCACCTCTCAAATGCCATGATTCTCTGAAATGAGATGATGTATATCCATAGATTTTCAAACTTTAAATAACTTTATAAACATTAGCTACCATTATTATTAGCCATATGAAAATACATGAGTCACTTTCCCTCTTCTCTAAAATTTAGGGATAAAAATGGGTCCATTCCAGTGGTGGCCTTTATGTCAATTGAACACATACATTCCTCTGGAAACAGTTGAACTAGTCGGTTGTTATCTTGCATTGCTAACGTTTCAGGTTCGAGTCTCGTCTAAGAAATTAGACAGTAAGCTCCTTGAGAATAGGAACTTTGTCACTTTCATATTTGAATCCCCAGTGTCTGCCATAGTTCCAGGTAGATAATAAACAATTAAGTTTTTTCCACTTATTCTTTCATAGTAGATATTTGTGAAGGATGTGATTTGTTTGAAGTATTATTTGTGAAGTTGGTGGTAAGTTCCGCAGAATGAATGAGTGAGTGAATGAATGAAAATGTATTTATTAAGTGTTTATTATGTGCCAACCATTACGGTAAGTGATGGTGGTACAACCAGAAACAGAATAACAGCCCCCATCCCCAATATCACTCTAACTGGGGAGAGGATACATTACACAAAGTTTAGCTGCAGGGAAAGACCTAGGAGTCTTTGATCATGTAAATAGTTAACCCACTATCAGTCTGCAGAGCAAAGAGGAGAGGCAGATGAGAAGGCCTGGTGGATCTTCCAAGGCAGTGGTCGGGCAGATGGAAAGGGCTATTGGTCTTTTATATGTCATCAAAAGGGATGGAATAGTTGACTGCCATCTTATTTACGCTCTGTCAACAAGCAACCAACAAGAGGAAAAGATGAGAAAGGTTGTCCATTTTGGTGTTTTTCTTCCTCTTCCCCAATTGTCACGGGTGGGTTCTAAGTTGAAATGACCCAATTGCTAGATTTGAGGATTTATGCAATTAACGGATTACTAATACATATCTGGAGCCAGGCTTATCCCAGGCTTATTGCAGGGAGGAAGGAGTCAGGATGCTTGAGGCTTCCTTACTGTGTTTGATTCTGATGAATAGGGTATGGAGCTGATACTCACACAATTGGGTTTTCCTTCTTCCTTGCATTTCCAGCTTTCTCTGTAGCATATGTCATGCTCGTTAATGTCTTTTCAAGTGTGCCTTTCATCCAACACCATCTGATCTGGACGGTTAAAGAGAATGATGCCGTTAAAAGTTATGGACATATCTGTTCAATATGGCCATGCCTGCTTAATTCACTTGGGTTAAGCACAGAGTTAATAAGACAGAATCATGGGTTTAAACCCTGTTGTGAAATAGTTCCCTTCTCTGTGGTTCACGGTCATGGACTACCAACCCAACCCTAACCATCTGTCCAATATAGCTAAGTGGATCAGTTTGAGATTATGTGGATGGACTTGCAAAAGGCCCTTCTCAGGAATGTGAAAAGCACACAAATTGCTTATTGTCATCTTGAGCATCCCTGATCCCAGTGTTTTCATCTTTAAAATGAGGAGTTCAGATTATAAACTGTCTGGAGCAACTTCCATATCTCGATCTATGATCCTAGGTGCTTAGTGATGCCATATTAATGACATTAGACTCATACAAGCAGATTGCCATGTTGACATTATTATTGTCACTTAGGAGAGACATTGTGGTGTACTGGTTAGAGGGATAGCTTCAAAACCAGAATGAACTAGGTTTGAGACTTGCCTCTAGCATATCCTAGCTATGTGACCCTGGACAAATCATTTATCTTCCCTGGGCCAGAGAAAACTCTCTATGACCATAAAACTAGAGCCAGTGCTAATAGGCTTTGATAGAAGAATTTTCTCAATGGCAACTCTTGGAATGGATGGGAAAAATCCATTTCTTAACTAAAATTTTTTCTTTGGGTTGTTCCTTAAAACATGGAATTTGCCTATAGAGTGGTGACCCCTAGACTCCAAGAGACTCTTATAACACCCATGCTACTTGTGTTTCTTCACTTGTGATTACAAGCAAGCTTTTCTTCCCAAAATAGTAGAGATGAGATAATAGGATTTAACATTAGCAGAAATTTTAGCAGTTATCTATTCCAAACCTGTCATTTTTTTTTTTGGTGGGGCACTTGGGGTTAAGTGACTTGCCCAGGGTCACACAGCTAGTAAGTGTCAAGTGTCTGAGGCCAGATTTTAACTCAGGACCTCCTGAATCCAGGGTGAGTGCTCTATTCACTGCACCAGCTAGCTGCCCCTAAACCTGTCATTTTAAAATGAGGAAATTGAGGCCTAGAAAAGTAAAGTCATTTTCCCAAAGGACAGGGTAGTAAGCAGCAGAGTCTGGATTCGGACCCAAGACCTCCCACTCCAAATCCATTGTTTGTTCCGCTTTACCAGGCTGATCTTCACATTTGGGCACATCTTGTATTTTTATCTGAGAACCTCTTGCACTTAACAAGGGAATTTCATCCCTAAAACAATACACAAGGTCAAAGTCTTGTCAATCTTTTATGTAAATTAACATGGAAGATTTCCCCCATTAGATATGGTGCATACCTGAGGATGAAGGCCAATTGTCCTAAGGTGAAATCCTGGCTATATAGCACCTGAGGCACCTTCCCATAAATTAGCAGAAAGCATTGAATGACTGAGTAAAAGAGGTGAGGAACAAAGGCCACACCTGCATTAGGTGGCATTGAAGGGAATATCCAGTCCTCAGAAAAGTAATGAAAAGAGAATATACTTTCTTTTAAAGTAAGCAACAACAGTAACAAACATCTGGGAGGTGGAAATAGAAATTAATATTCTTTCAACTAAAAGGCTAACAACCACAACAATAGTAATAATACTATTTTAGAGCATATATACCTCATTTTTATAATATTTTTGAGATATTAAAGTAACCATAAGGAGTCCTCTAATTTCCCTGGGCTAATTTCCTGTGGATGATTTAGAGAAAGGCATGAGCAGGAGTCATGAAGAGTGAAAAATTATGAATGGGCTGTGATCTGCCCTTACAAATATGAGATCATGGATCCATTGAAATGTTGAATTGAATCACCCAAGTCCTTACACAGGTGGGAGCAGGGAAAACTATGTGTTTGATGTGCATGGATACAGAAGTAGCTCAAGGCTACCTCTGGTGTACTTTGAAAGCATGTGTTCCAGGGCAGCTAGGTGGTGCAGTGGATAAAGCACTGGACCCAGATTCAGGAGGACCTGAGTTCAAATTCGGCCTCAGACACTTGACACTTACTAGCTTGTGTGACCCTGGGCAAGTCATTTAACCCTCATTGCCCTGCAAAAAAAAAGAAAAAGGAAAAAAAAAAGGAAGTGTGAGTTGCAGGGCTGGAGTTAAGTTTCAAAATGAAGAACTGGGGCAAGATAGAGAAAGTCCAAAGTATAGTTTTTTGGTTTTTTTTCCCTGATTTTCCCATTACCTGGAACACAGTAGGCACTTAAAATACATACTCATTGAAAGAATGAATTTTTTTTCCAAATCTTATTTTGCCAATTCTAGTAAAAGGCTCATAAAGAACACAGTAGAAATATGAAACATTCTTCGTTTGTGCAGAGAAGAGGATATTGTCATATAAGAAGGAGGGGCCACATTCTAGTTTTCTGTGGTATTATCTTTTAATAAGCTACCATCAAGTTGACATGGCTGACAAAATTATATATGCTTCCAAGGAAAGTAGAGGCTTTTCAGTTGTCAGAGCAACATCCATCTATCCATCTATCTATCTCCGAGGAATGGGCCATGGAGATTTCTAAGTGATATACAACAATAATGGAGATGAGATACTTGCTTGCATTACCACCCACACTAGACATACAAATGGGATTTTATGTAAAAGAAATGTTTATTAAGTATAGGGGAAAATGAAGAAGAAAATGAGGATGTCTAAAAGCATCTGTTATCTTTTTGTGTGTGTGTGATGATTTAAGTTAGAGAACTTTAAAAGCAGCATTTCAAAACTGCATTTGGATCAAAATCTTTCACTTTCCCACTTTGGCTGCTACTGATTACTTATAATTCCAAGTATTGAAACCTTTCCCTTAGGTTTTTCTCTTTAATGAAAAAAAATATTTTGAACATGTCTAATTTTGCTAAAAGTACAAACTTTTTCTAATCCAAAAGTTTATGGAATATGTTTATGAGTTTCATTTTTTTTATCCTAAGACTTAATTATGACTGTTTTTAGTGAGGCAATTGGGGTTAAGTGACTTGCCCAGGGTCACACAGCTAGTAAGTGTTAAGTGTCTGAGGCTAGATTTGAACTCAGGTACTCCTGACTCCAGGGCTGGTGCTCTATCCACTGTGCCACCTAGCTGCCCCTAATTATGACTTTTTAAAAGAATGTAAGGAAGTGTTTGGAAAGGTCTGTCTGTGTGGTTATTGTTCTTACTCTGACTCTCTGGTCTGTGTAGAAGTGGGATGTGGAAGAAAGACCTTGGAGTCTATAGCTCACCTCTGCTTCTGTGACAGTGACCTCCTTGTCATTACTTGATCAAGAAACTCCATCTTTCAAACTCTGGACATTTCTTCTTGCCTGAACTACTCCCACTCCTCATCTCTGCCTTCTGACTTCCTTGTATTCCTCCAAGTCCCAGATAAAATTCCACCTTCTTCACGAAAAGGCTTTTCGAGGGGCAGCTAGGTGGCACAGTGGATGGAGCACTGGACCTGGAGTCAGGAGTACCTGGGTTCAAATCCGGCTTCAGACACTTAACACTTACTAGCTGTGTGACCCTGGGCATGTCACTTAACCCCAATTGCCTCACTAAAAAAAAAAAAAAAGAAAGAAAAGAAAAGCCCTTTATAACCACCCCTTAATTCTAGTGCCTTCTATCTGTTGATTATCTCTGATCTATCCTGTTGGTTGCTTTTTTTGTACAAAGTTGTTTGCATAATGTCTTTCCACTATTAAGCTGTGAACTCATCAAGAATAGGAACTGTCTTTTACCTTTCTTTGTATCAACAAGACTTAGCACAGTGCCTGGAACATAGTAGGTGCTTAATAGATGTTTATTGACTGATGGAGTAGTTGTGTGATTATGGAAAAAACAAACAAAAAACCCTCACAATCTCTCTCTGAGAATGTTAATTCTTTTCTAAAGTTGGAGTGAAAGTGTCTATAGTCCTTTCCTTACAGTGTTAGAAGAATCAAGTGAATTCCTCTATAAAGCAGCTCACCAATCCAAAAATGCTCTCTGAATATCCATTAACCTTCTCAATGTGACAAAATAGCCTTAAACTAAGCTGTGATGGCTGGAAACTTTGTGTCTACTCCAAAGGGTGGGGTTATTTAAAGTCACCCATGCCTTGCAACATTCCCCATGATTCAACATTCACTGTGGTAGCAAAAACCTGGAAGTAAAGTGAGTGTGCATTGATTGCAGAATGACTAAACAAACTATGGTACATAGATGGAATGGAATATTACTGGGTCACAAGATGGTGATGAATTCAGAGAAGTATGGGGAGATTTATCTGAACTGATACAGAATGAAACAATTGAAAAAAGGAGAGGAAGATGTATACTTACTATAAAATTTAAATGAAAACACTATGGAATTATAGACAAACTGATTTCATTGAAATGATGAATCCTGGCCTTGGCAGACATATGGGGAAACATAGTTCTTAGTAGCTGGTGGTAGAACATTTGGCTGGAAGTCAGAAAGACCTAATTTCCAATCCAACTTCATGTACTTCCTAGCTAGGTGACCCTGGGTCAATCACCTAACCTGTTCCTGCTCCAGTTTCCTCAACTGTAAAAAAGGGGATCCTAATTGTACCTACCTCTCAAGGTTGTTGTGAGGATCAAATGAGATAATATTTGTAAAGGGCCCTTAATATTTATTTGTTGCCCTACCCTTTCAGGAGAGAAGTGGGCTTCTACCCTCAAATTTAGAATGCTGCATGTGCTGTTAGACACACTGTGTTGGAGAGGAAGTATGGTATAGTAGAGTGCTGTGCCAGGGTCCACATCCTATGTCAGACCCTAATGAGCTGTGTGACTCTAAGCAAGTCACTTAACTTTCCTGAGCCCAAGTTTCCTTATTTGTAAAATAGGGACTAATATTAACAACTGCCTCAGGGATCTGGTGAGCATCAAATGAGATAATGTCTATAAAATATTTGGCAAAACTTAAGGTATGAATATGTAGGCTAACTTTTATCACTGCCTACATTCCCCCCCCCCCAACCTTACAATGGAGGATTGTTACTAGGAAAGAAATGCTACATGAAAACAAAGGGCAAAACCAGACCTTAAACAAGAAGTAAATGGAGAAAATACCCACAAATACAAACAAACCTTTCTCTACTAGTTAGGAGCCTCTCCTAAAGTGGAGGTAGCAGCTGAGTGGCGTCTTGTTTCTTGGCATCTCCAAGTATGTATTCCCTTAGGGAACACCCTCCATTTTGGGAAAGAGGGAAGGGGAACAATCCTGGGTACACATAAATCTTGTTTGCCAAATAACTTGAAAGCCAAGAGCAGAGATCTAAAGGTACCCAGGCTAGGATCAGTGTGACTGATGGTGCAGAAACCTGGAGAAAGAATGTTGATGAAGATAAAAGGATGTCAGTGTCTATTACTTCATAGGTGTGTGGGGGGGGCAGCTAGGTGGCACAGTGGATAAAGCATCGGCCCTGGAGTCAAAAGGATCAGAGTTCAAATTTGACCTCAGAAACTTAACACTTACTAGCTGTATGACCCTGGGCAAGTCACTTAACCCTCATTGCTCTGCCCCCCCCCAAAAATCAAATCAAATAAAAAAATCTTACTTTATATGTGGTTCAGTGGTTTCTGTACTTTTAGCCTGGGAGGTTCCAGAATTTTGCCCCTCTAAATTCTCCCAATTCCCACCATTGGGAAAGAATTTGAACAGACTCACAAACAAAGCAACCAACCTTATCTTTTTACCAGACATGTGTTCAATCCATTTATAGCAAGAACAAATATTTCTGATGACAATTAAAATGAGTGCTAATAGATGGAGAGTGAAGCAGCCAACCTCTTGCTTCTTGTATATTCCCAAACTGGGAGTGAAACAGGTGGGGAGATTCAATGTGAAAGCCAAATTTGTGTTCCAGGTTCAATTGCAGAAATCATTTGCTATTTTTTCCCACCTAATTCTATCCATAATCAAAATAGTTAAGGGGGAAAAACATATTGCAGGATTTTATTATGGAATTTAATCTGTTCGATTGAAAAAGACGGTATGACCAGATGCTCAACTGACTGTAAAAATGAGCTCTGATAACCCCTGAAGAACAAGTCAATATTGTATCAGAATGGCTTGAGTTTAGGGTATACAGCCATCTAAACTCCTTTACCAAATTCTCACAGATGCTTGGAATTGGAAGGTACCTCTGAGACCATCCAATCCAATCTGCACCTGGACAAGACCTGACAGCTGACCTCAAGTGGCTATCCAGCTGTTGCTTGAAGGCTGTTAGGGAGAAGGATAATACTTCCCAAGGCAGGCTTCTTTGGGATTTGGGAATAGCTCCCATTGTTGGCAACATTGACCACAGATTAAGCCTAAAGCTGCTTTTCTCCAATTTCTACACATTGTTCCTTGTTTTACTCTCTAGAGTCAAGAAGGGAATATCTCTAATCCTTCTGCCACAGGAGTTCTTAACCTGAGATCCACAAACCCCCTAAGGAGTCTGTGGATAACTTTCATGGGTTCTATGAGATGAGAAAAAAAACCCTAAAAATTACATCTTTTTTTTCCCCCACTAATCTATAACTGAAATGTATAATTTGTTTCTGTTAACCATTTTAAACAGGGTTCCATAGGTTCTCTGGATTTCCAAAGGGTTTCATGACACAAAACAGGTGTAGAACCTTTGCTTTACCACATGATAATGTTTCAAATAGAGGAAGATGGATACCACATTCCTGAAATTCCTCCTCTGAGACATACAATTTTTCTTCCCCAGGATCAAGTTCCACAGTTATTTCAACTCATCCTAAAATGGCTTGAACTTAAGGCCCTTCACCAGCCTGTTCACCCTCTTTTGAATTATCCATTGCTTATCAATTGTCCTTGTTGAAGTGTGGTTTATAGGACTAAGCATAATAGTACAAGCTACAAGTATCTTCAGATCATGAATAGCTCTGATGCTATATAGTCCAGCCAACCCAAGGCCAATAGACTGCCATGGAACTATCGACGTATTAAAGTATTTTGTTAAAACATCCATTTACTGTGTTGTATTTCCTGTGAAATAGCAATCTGTGTGTGTATCTCAGAAGGATTGAAAAACTGAACTATATCTTAGCACTTCTGAGTTCAGACAGCCTATATAGACAGCTGTTACTATATGTTTTATTATGCATTATTCCATTTATTGATTCTATGTAAAATTATAAAACATTGTATACATTTAAAATACATTTATTTTAGATTCTTATATTGATTATCACAGAATCCTGTGTGGTAATCTTTGATGATTTTCTTGATTTATTTTTCCCCTGTTGGGATCTTACCTTTCTTATTTCTGATTTTGGTAATCTGATATAATTCAAGGTTCATTTATTAAGGCTCATTATATTACATAAGGCAGTGGGGATTCAAAGACAAAAATGAAGCAATCCCTGTCCTCAAAGAGTTTATCCTTTACTGGAGGAAAACAACATTGTTTTCACCTTGGGTTAAAGGATTCCCACAGTCTGACAGTGTCCCCTACTCATGACTGGTTGCTGGCCTATGTTTTATTGAAGAACAAAGGTGGGGTATGGTTTTGACCCAGCTTTGAGAGAAGGAACCATGGTGATAAAGAGAAGTTGGCAGTCCCTAGCCAAACAAGGAATCCATGATTTAAAAAAAATTACTTTTTTATAGTCATTTACTATAATCAGTTTCCTTTATAATCTGATTTTAAAAATGCATTTAGAAACAATATTCTGAAATGGGCTCCATTGACTTTACCATACTGTCCAAGTGGTTCTCAATGCACAAACAGTTGAAGAATCCCTGCTCTGGATGCCTCTTCTAAACATTCATTGGTACGCTGGCATTTTTCCTTCCACATTGGTCTGTGTCATAATCTAGGGACATGACAGTTTCAGGACTTGGCTCTACATGGCTTAGTACTGATGTTTTGTTTTTGTTTTTGTTTGTTTGTTTATTTCAAATTTAAATAACTTTTTTTTTTGGTGGGGCGATGGGGGTTAAGTGACTTGCCCAGGGTCACACAGCTAGTATGTATCAAGTGTCTGAGGTCAGATTTGAACTCAGGTCCTCCTGAATCCAGGGCCAGTGCTTTATCCACTGTGCTACCTCGCTGCCCCACTGTACTGATGTTAAAAATAAGAGACCTCACCCTTTGAAGACAGTGATAAGGGTTTAAATAATGTGGCTGTACTTGAAGGATTAAATATGAAAGTGACTTGGCTCAAAATTGTTGTTTTTCAGTTGTGTCCACTTCTTTGTGATCCCATTTGAAGTTTTCTTGGCAAAAATACTGGAGTGGTTTGCCATTTAATTCTCCAGCTCCTTTACAAATGAGGAAACAGAGGCAGCAGTGTTAAATGACTTTTCCAGGGTCAAAGTGTCTGAGATTTGAACTCATGTCTTCCTGCCTCCATCTCTCTCTGTCTCTCTGTCTCTGTCTCTCTCTGTCTCTGTCTCTTTCCCTCCCTCCTTCCTTCCCTCCTTCCCTTCCTCCCTCCTTTTTCTTGGTGGGCATGCACTAAGGAATGAATGAATAGAACATTTCATAAGTGTTTCCTAGGTACAAATCACTGAGCTGATAAATACAAATCGAAAAGAAAATGTTCTCAAGGAGCTCAGATTCTAAAGGGCATTTTCGGTAGCCATTAGTAAAAGCATCTTGTAGGAGCTGAACCTTGAAAGAAACTAGGGATTCTAGGAGGTTGAGTTTAGCAAGAAAAGAATTCCGGATATAGAGACCCATCTGTACAAAGACGTGGAGGTTGGAGGTAGAATGCCATATATGGAGGCCAGAAAGTAGAATGTGGAGAGGCCAATGAAGGCATCTCACCATTTCTGAATTACTTTTGCTAATTACTTTGACCCCAAATGCCATGTTTTGTCCTAGCAGGAGAAGACATTAAAATAGTTGTCAGCATCGTTCATGTTTAAAAGTATGAGCAAAGGGGCAGCTAGATGGCGCAGTGGATAGAGCCCTGGCCCTGGAGTCAGGAGTACCTAAGTTCAAATCCGGCCTCAGACACTTAACACTTACTAGCTGTGTGACCCTGGGCAAGTCACTTAACCCCAATTGCCCCACATAAAACAAAGAAACAAAAAAAATAAATAAAAGTATGAGCAAAATGAATGTGCAAGGCTAGCAGGCTAATAGAGCCTCCATGTAGGCATTCATCTCTTTCAGAAATGTGTGAAGTACAATCTTGAAAGGCCACAAAGAGATGATTTTGAACTTCATGAGTTGGGAGTAGCCATTTGTGTTACCAACCATAGAAAGAAAAAAAAAAAGGGGGAGTCTTTAGGTTTTAAGGCCTTTGTTTTGTTTCTGGGCTGAACTGCCCCAGTACTCAATTTGTCCTTGGCTGCCTGAAGAAATAATTGGAAGTCAATGTAAACAAGGGCATTTTAGCTGGAGGCTGAAATCAACCTTCTGGAGAATTGTAAGTGCAGTATTAGTTTTCTGCTCAGCAGCTGGAAGAGCAGACATCAGTTCAACATAAAGTAATGAAGAGTCCTGAGTCATGAAAGCCAAATTGGACCAGGAGACCCAGATGTATTGGCTGTTCCTCATGCATTGGGCCTATCGACTACTAGAAGTTATCTTTGCAGCTCTAGGACCTGAACAGTCCTAAGACAGGTGCAGAGATGGGAGATGAGATGAAATAGCATGTATGGATGCCACATAGGGTCTTTATCCTAATCCCAACAATGTGATAACATTCTAGATTACAGTTGGGTGATTCTGGGCAAGTCATTTAACCCTGATTGCCTCCAGAAATTAAAAATTAAAAAAAAAATTGTAGGGACATCTTCGATGTTTGCCTTTCTTTTTCTGTCCTTGTTTTTAATTATATAATGTGTGTGTGTGTGTGTGTGTGTGTGTGTATTCTAATATGCCAAAAGGTGATCAGCTGTGTAGTTATGGTATAAAAGGAGACAGGG
Source organism: Dromiciops gliroides (assembly GCF_019393635.1). NCBI lineage: Eukaryota > Metazoa > Chordata > Mammalia > Microbiotheria > Microbiotheriidae > Dromiciops > Dromiciops gliroides. The sequence goes on from NC_057863.1 coordinate 36,585,136, forward strand.
TGATGCTGTGGAGCAAACCCTCAAAGTCAGAAGACCTAAATATAAATCCCAACTCTTCTACTTAATGTGTGACTTAGGTTGTCACGTCAACTCTCTGTGCCTTAGTTTCTTGTTTGTAAAATGAGAGGGTTGGACTACATGACCTCTAAGACGGTTTCCAGCTCAACCTTCATGCGTTGTGGCCTAGATCAGGGCTTCTTAAATTTTTTCTACTCACAACCCCTTTTTACTCAAGAAATTTTTATGCAATCCCAGGTATATAGTTATATAAAATAGATATAGAAATCAAACATTTACTGACAAATTTTTTGCAGTCCCCATATTCAGTTACGCGACTCCATATGTGATCACAACCTACACAGTTTAAGAAGCCTTGCCCTACATGATCTCTGACATCTGTTCTAATACTTTGAACCTTCCTGGGAAATTTCCATCCATCCATCCATCCATCCAAACATCCATCTGTTCACTAAGCCATTTGTTTGTTTATCCATTCACTTATTCATTGTTATTTTTTCAATTCATAATCATTTATTTTTCTCTCCATCCCATTCACCTACCCCTACTGCAAAAGGGGGAAACTTCTAACAAATATACATTATCAAGGAAAACATTCATCCCGTCTTTATTTTGATGATAATGAAAAGTATAATGATCCTAAAATGAATCTATATCCAAATTTATTCTTCAAGCCAAATGTGGTTGTAACTAAGCAGAATGAAGTGCAACCCCAAACACTGCATATGCCACAGCATGGCTTTGTGTATCAAATTCTACCAAAAGAAAGCCTCTTAGAATGAGGGAAAGTACATATTTTCCTGATCTTGATTTTCCTGGGTCCCATCCAATGGACCCAGATGGCTGATGAGGGCCATTCCGACTCCAGAACTCTGTGATTCCGTGATCTTAGCCTGTTTGGAATGCACCATTGCTTTCTTTAAAATTTTGTAAGAGATACCAGAAGAGCTTTTATTAGTGAGTTTTGTCCTTCTAGGGAGTAGGGTCCTTTTTGTCAGGAAATACGTATATACATGCATGCATTTGTATGTGTTTGTGTTTACATATATGCATACAGGAAATAGGTAAGCAATATAATAACGTGTACACATAACATATGTATATGTTATATGTGTATTATATATTATATGTATATGCAATAAAACATATATTAAAAATTAGCATGTCCTCCTGCTAAAAGCCTTGACATTGAATATAATTGAGGAGGTTAGTGCTCATGGGTTCCTAAGTGTTACCTGTCATTTGGAATATGATAGCACTGTAACTGCAAGGCCTTGGGGACATCAGCACATTGGCACTGCCATCTGACTACCTCAGAAACTGCCAGGCAGCCTTCCTGCCTCCTTCGACCCTGAGATAATTAACATCAACCCAGGAGGCATCTGCCTTTGCTTTTATACACTAGTTGTTTAATAAGATGTTTGCTGCGGTGCTTGTCTCTGATTTAACGATGTGTCTTTAGGGAGGAAGTTCCTTCAGAGCCAGCTGGATTTGGCTGGCACGGGGAATACCTACCACCCCTGTGTGTAGTTGTTCTGGGCGCTTTAGAGAAAATTAACATATACCCTACGCGTTATCGGCTTAATCTCATGTTTTGATTTCGATAAATGCTTTTTACAGTCAGGAAAATGACATGTTTGAAATATAGGCAGTTGCTCTGACAGGTGAGTTATGTAGCATGGAGAGCAGCAAATGATAAAAGAGAGGCAAAAATAAAAGGCAGCTAAAAAAAGCTCGCGGGCAGACTTGATGGGATTTTAGTTGCTATGTTCCTAGGGGCAAATCCAAGAGTGAAAACATCTTGATTCTATTGGTCTTGGAGAAGTACATGGATTTATCATTAACACTGCATGGGAAGTGGTTTTATAAAATCATTTTGTAATGCAGAATTACTCTGTGCAAATGAGCTCGGGGGAAAGGTAAAGGAATGCTAAAGGCTGGAATGTTAAGCTTCTGTGGAAGGAAATATGAAATTGGAGGTTGGGGGAGAGGGGGTGTAGGAAGACTAGAAAAGATTTTTAAATGTTTTGATGTGTTGCTTTGTATTGTTAGCACATTTGTCTCATGGTTCAACTTTCACCAAGAAATAAAAAATGCATTAAAATGAAGTTAATATGATTTTTAGACAGTTAAAAATGATGCGTGCCTGCTTTTGCAATGGCATAAAGTGCTATGGAGTAAGCCAAATGAGGAAAATCTTTTGGCTGTTCAGGGAAGATGCAGATACCTCTAAAGGTCGTTACCAAGTTATTATTCCATGAAAACCTTTAATTTCCCATAAACACAAGTGTTAGGGAAATCCATATGTTGAGAGATCTGCTCAACTTTGATATCATTTGGTATTTTTTGATTCATCTGAGCAGGAATTCTGTTTTCCAATATTTATTGAGTGCCTATAATACGTCTTCACAGAACAAACATGCAACATATCCCTACTGGCTGAGAATTTTTCAACATACATATTGGACATATGTGCCTCCACCATAGATAAAATTGTCACAAAATGCAGTGGATCACCACTACCTATGGTATTATCAGCTCTGTGGGGGCTGCTGTGAAGGAAACACAAAGCATTGTCTCTTCCCTCAAAGAGTGTATGCCATAGTTGGGGAGAGGAGACTAAAAGAGATATCTAAAGGACTTCGTAAAATTTTTTAAAATTCTATTTATTTTATTCTGAACTTAAGAGATAAAGTAAGCATTTCCATAACACAGTAAAATAGAAAAAAAAGATGATTTGCATGAAACTACAAGTCTATTACATGCAACTTACTTTTCCTTTTAAATATGTAATAAAGTTATCATATAACCTTTTTTCCCCTCTCCTGCCCCAGAAATGGCTTACCATTAGATGCAAATGTGTGTGTATATTCATTATTTCATGCAAGTCTATCCATTTTTTTCTAAGATCATTGAACTCATCATTTCTTATAGCATAGTTGTTTTGTTTTGTTTTTGGCGGGGCAGTGAAGGTTAAGTGACTTGCCCAGGGTCACACAGCTAGTACGTGTCAAGTGTCTGAGGTTGGATTTGAACTCAGGTCCTCCTGAATTCAGGGCCAGTGCTTTATCCACTGCGCCACCTAGCTGCCCCCTTATAGTATAGTAGTAATCCATCCAATCATATACTACTTTTTCAGCCATTCCCCAATTAATGGGCACCCCCACCATTTCCAGTTCTTTGTCACCACAAGGAGAGTTACTTTAAATGTCTTAGAACATATAGGTTCTTTTCCTTTTTCCCTAATCATCTTTGGAAATATACCTACTAGTGGTATTACTAGGTCAAAGAGTATAGGCAGTTTAATAAGTGTTTGGGCAGAATTCCAGATTGCTTTCCAAAATGGGTGGCTCATTTCATAATTCTACCAACAGTGAATTAGTGTCCCAATTTTTCCACATCCCCTCCAAAATTTTTCACTTTTCCTTTCAATTGTTTTAGCCCATCGGAAGGGTATAAAATGATAGCTCAAGGTTGTAATTTGCATTTCTCTAATAAATAATGATTTAGAGAATTTTTTTCATATGACTATAAATTATTTTGATTTCTTCATCAGAAAACTGTCTGCTCATATCCTCTGACCATTTATCAATTGGAGAATGAATCTTATTCTTATAGATTTGACAAAGTTCTTTATATTTTTGAGCTATGAGAGCTTTATCTGAGAAACTATATCATTTTCCCCCAATTTTCTGCTTTCCTTCTGATCTTGGCTATATGTGTTTAATTTGTACAAACCCTTTTACATTTAATGTAATCAAAATTATTCATTTTACACCTCACACTGATCTATCTCTTATTTCTTCAGAAATTATTTGTCTATCCATAAGTCTGGTAGGTAGTATGTTCCATGTTATTCAAATTTTCTTATAATATCTCTTTTTATATCTAGGAAATGTGTGCATTTTAACCTTATCTTGGTAAAGGGTATAAGATATTTTTCTGTGCCCAATTTCTGCCAGACTATTTTCTAGTTTTTCCAACAATTTTTACCAAATAATGAATTCTTACCCTTAAAACATAAGTCTTTATACTTGTCAAATACAAAATTTGCTGCTGTAAATTTTTATGTCGACTCTGTTCCACTGATCTACCTTTCTATTTCTTTACAAGGGCTAGATAGTTTTGATAATCACTTCCATATAATATAGTGTTTATATGTGTATGTGTATGTGTTTATGTCTATGTCTCAATGTGTATGTGTATGTATATGTCTGTCAATGTATATGCATACGTGTATGTATATGGATATATGTAATATAGACATGAAAGTATTTTATAAAATTTAAACTACTCTATAAATACTAGTTATTATAAGATAGGTACAAGTAAAACAATTAGCAAATATTGCATTCTTGTCTCTCTCTGTGTCTCTGTCTCTCTCTTTATACTTGTGCAGTATAAAGACTGTTTTGCCACTTAGCTGTGGCTTTGGCTAAATCACTTAATCTCTCTGGGCCTCAGTTTCCTTATCTGCTAAATGAAGAGGCTGGACTATATGATTTCTAAGGTATTTTCAGCTAAATATTCTGTCAGTCAGTGAATCCACAAGTATCTAATCAATGCCTGCTTTGTGCCAGACAATGTGCTATTCACTGGGGGTACGAATACAAAGAAGAAAATGTTCCCTATTTCAGTGAGTTTAGCAGGAGATGACAGGTACATTATATATATATATATATATATATATATAGATATATATCTATATCTATATCTATCTATCTATCTATCTATCTATCTATCTATCTATCTATCTATCTATATATATATATATGTAAATTAACAAATGCATACTCACAGAGACCTTGAAAATAGGTTATAATAGGAGGAAGAGAACTATAATCCATTTCTTATAGATAATTTGTTTGGGAACGTGCTCTCTAATTTTTGCCTTTTTTTTCTTTTCTACTATTCTTATGAAACACAATATAGAAAGTGTAAAGAAGAAAATTTCTAGATGGTTTGGGGGAGATTAAAAAAAAGCATAACTTAATTATCTTAAAGTATAGGGAAGCTTTTCATTTCAAATATTAACCATAGCTCATGTTTATTTAGTACTTTGTATTTTGCCTAGGTGCCAGGCTAAGATTAAGTCTATTCTTTGGTTCTCTGAGTCTAGTGCTGATTTGAAGTCTATTGTCCCAGATAACTGCCTGACATGTCAGCATGATATTATTGTTTTAAGGAACTCCTGGATGAAGATACTCTCAGTCATTGGAGGTTGGCACTTTCTGCAGGGATCAGCAAACTTCAGTCTGTTTTTGTACACCTCATGAACTTAGGATGACTTTTCTATTTTAAAATCAAGTTTACAATATGTACAAAAACAGACAAGAAGCCAGAGCCATGGTTTGCTAGCTCCCTCTCCCCTTTGTATTAGAGGATGACCTAGAACACTGAGAACTTTTTAAGTGGCTTGCCCAGGTGTTTCTGACTTCTAGGCCAGTTTTTTTTTTTTTTTTAATAAATCCCACCATTCTCCAAAAACAGCAATAAAACAACCCCTGGAGCAGCAAAACCCACAAAAAGATGGGCTGTGATTATTTTCTAGCCAAAGACGGATTAGAGGGGCCTGTGCTATGCTGCAAGTAGAGTTCAACCCCGCAATTGTGCCAACAAAAAACACAGGCATGCTGTGCCAGAGGAATTTACCCCTGAGCCTCCAAATTAGCTGCAGGACCAGCGACTTCTGGAACTAAGCTTATGGTCAGGTGAGAGAGCTGAATGGCTGGTCAGGGGTAAAGTACAGGGGTGTCTACAGGACCTAAGGAGGAATTTGGCTATCCCACCCCAGCAGGGGAACCAGGAAAAAATCATGAGTGGCAGAAGGCCCAGGTGGGGAAGGCGCATAGTCTCATTGAAGGTAAGAATCACCACAGCACACAAAGTTCTGCTGGTTGGTTAACTAGCAAGTTGGCTGGAGGTTATCTTTGGACCAGAGAACAGGCCAGGCAAGAGAAAACCCTGCCCTCCCTCAAACCGAAAAACCTAGGACCCTCTGTAGCTTGGGATAGTGTAACTTGGAAGTAGAGCCCCACTGTAAGAGGGAGTTAAAAGTCACATAAAAGACAACAAGATGAGCAAGCAAAGAACGTTGAGAACTATAAAAAGTTTCTTTAGCAACAAGGAAGATTGAGGTGCACCCTCAGAAAAGGATAACAACCTGAGGACCCCTACATCCAAAGCTTCCAAGAAAAATATGAATTGGTCTCAGCCCATGGAAGTGCTCAAAAGGGACTTTGAAGAGAAGGTAGGAGAGATAGAAGGAAGATTTAGAGAGGTGGAGGAAAGAATTGAAAGAGAAATGAGAGCAATGCAGGAGAGTTATAAGAAAAAAGTCAATAGCTTGAAAAGCAAAATGGAAAAGGTGATACAAAAGCTCTCAGAAGAAAAGAATTGCCTAAGAATTAGGCTAGTCACATTATGAGAAACCAAGACACAGTAAAGCAAATCCAAATGATTAAAAAAATAGAAGGCAAATATCTCCTTGGAAAGACAGCTGACATGGAAAATAGATCCAGGAGATATAATTTGAAAATCACTGGACTACCTGAAAACCATGACCAAAATAAGAGTTTAGACAGCATCTTCCAAGAAGTTGTAAGGGACAATTGCCTCGATATTCTAGAAGAAGAAGGTAAAATAGAAATTGAAAGAATCCACTGATCACCTCCTGAAAGAGATTCCAAAAGGAAAACCTCCAGGAATATTATGGCCAAATTCCAGAGCTCCCAGGTCAAGGAGAAAATCTTGCAAGCAGCTAGAAAAAAGGAATTCAAATACTGTGGAGGTACAATAAAGGTAAAAAAGATCTAGCAGCATCTACATTGAAGTACCAGAGGGCATGGAATATGGTATTCCAGAGGGCAAAGGACCTTGAACTACAGCCAAGAATTACCTACCCAACAAAACTGGGTATAATCTTTCAGAGGAAAAAAATGGGACTTCAATGAAAAAAGAGGACTTTCAGGCATTTGTAATGAAAAGACCTGAACTGAATAGAAAATTTGACTTTCAAATACAAGACCCTAGAGAATCATAAAAAGGTAAACAGGAAAAAGAAATCATGAGGGATATTAAAAGATTAAACTATTTACATTCCTACATGGAAAGATAATACTACTAACTCACAAGAACTTTCTCAGTATTAGGGTAGCTGAAAGGAATAGGACACAGGTCTCAAATGAATATGAAAGGATGATATCTGTAAAGCTTTTGTTTTTTGTTTATCCTTGTTTTTTATGGGACAGGCAGGGTGGGGTTGCTTATGTCTGGGGCCAGATTTGGGCTTGGGGCTTCCTGGGTCTAGGGCTGGTGCTTTGTCCACTGTTTCACCTAGCTAACCCATGATGACATCGTTTTGTTTGTTTATTTGTTTTTTTGGGGGGGCAATGAGGGTTAAGTGACTTGCCCAGGGTCACACAGCTAGTAAGTGTCAAGTGTCTGAGGCTGGATTTGAACTCAGGTCCTTCTGAATCCAGGGCTGGTGCTTTATCCTCTGTACCACCTAGCTGCTCCAATGACATATTTAAAATAAAGTTAAGGAGTAAGAGGAATGCATTGGGGGTACGGGGGAAGGGGAGAGGTGAACTGGGAAGAGGTAGCTCACATGAAGGAAAGAAGAAAAAAGGTTATGAAGGGGAGGGGAAGAGGGGGAAGGAGTGGGGAATGAGTGAATGTTACTATCATCAGAATTGGCTCAAACAGGGAATACCATACATACTCAAGTGGGTATAGCAATATATTTTGCCCTGAGGGAAAGTGGGAAGGGAAGGAGATAAAAGGGGTGGGGAGAAGAGGAGAAGGAAGGGCAGATTGGGGAAGGAAGCAGTAAAAAGCAAAACACTTTTGAGGAAGGTGAAGATGTTCTGCATAGCTGCACATTTATGATTTATAATGAATTGCTTGATTTCATAGGGATGGTTGTGGAGGGAGGGAGAAAGAAAAATTTAGAACACAGAATTAGCTCAAAGACCTTAATCTCATCAGAGTCGGTTCAAGGAGGGAATGATTTACACACCCAATTGGTAGGAGTAATCTATTGAACCCTATAGGAAAGTAGGAGGGGAAGAGGATAATGAGGGAAGGGTGAAAGAAGGGAGGGCAGAGTTGGGGAGGGGGCAGTCAGAAGCAAAACACTTTTGAGGAAGAACAGGATAAAATAAGACAGAAAATAGAGTAAATATCATGGGAAGGGAATAGGATGGAAGGAAATAGTTATGATGATTGACTATAATGGCAAAATGTATGGTACCTACTTTGCTGGGCTATTGTGAAGAAAATTCTTTGTCAAGTTTAAAGTACTATATAAAAGTTATGATGAACAGGATGCTACCAGAAAAACCTGGAAAGACCTACATGAACTGAATCAGAGTGAAATGCACTGTATACAAAATAACAGCAGTAGTGTGAGATGATCTGCTGGGAAGCACGTGGTTATTTTCAGGAACACAATGATGTAATATTACTCTGACAGACTTATGAAAATAGCAATCCATCTACAGAGAAAGAGCTGATGGTATGTGAAAAGAGATTGAGTCATATTTTTTTGACAGTTCCTTAATCTCAAATTTTGTTTTTAATGTTTTCTTTCACAACCTACCTAACGTGGAGATGTTTTACATGACTACTCATGTTTAACTTATATTGAATTGTTTGAGTTCTTTGGAGTGGATGCCTGGAATGCATGGAGGAAGAGAATTTGGAACATAAAGTTTTAAAAAAATTATGTCAAAATTTGTTTTTACATGTAACTTGGAAAATAAAATTCTAAACAGAGAAAAAAAATCCCACCATTCTGCCTCTTCACTATTTCACATATGGTTAGAAGATTCCTTGAAACTCCTATTTAACCTCTAATGGGTACTCTGTGCTCCCTACACCCCCAAAAATAGTTTAGGGATTCTGCTTAAAAATAACAGAAGCAATGCAGACACTGAGGCCCCTAAACCATCTGAGAAAGGAAAAAAACCATGAAGAAAGAAGGCCATACCTTTTCCCTCCACTTAGCTGTCTTCCATTCAGGTCTTCATTATACAGTTCAAAAAAGAAAAAAAAAAAGAGCCAATAAAAAAAAAATCCTGGATTTTGCTCTGTTTTGGTCAGCAAAACCTCACTGCCTCATTAGGCAAAATGTTTTATTTTCTATAACCATGTAAGACATGGAGTTCAAGTCTTATTATCTTAATTTTGAAGAATAAAAAGAAAAACTGGACCTCAGAGTTGGGGAATTAATAGTAATAGCTAGCATTTATATGGTGCTTGAAGATTTTCAGAATGATTTATATTTGTTTGGCTTTTAAAACCCTTTGTTTTGTTTTGCGGGTCAATGGGAGCTAAGTGACTTGCCCAGGGTCACAGAGCTAGTCAGTATCAAGTGTCTGAAGCCGGATTTGAACTCAGGTCCTCCTTAATCCAAGGCCAGTGCTTTATCCACTGTGCCACCTATCTTCCCCTTTTAAAGCCCTTTGTAACCTGGTCCCTTCCTCCCTTTGCATTCTTCTTACACTTTACTCTGAGATCCAGGGACACTGGGTGCCTTGGTGTTTCTGACAGGGGATGGCATATCTCCCTCCTCCCAGAATTGTTATTAGCTGTCCCCTATGCTAGCTGCCCCGACCCCTTTCAAGACAGCTGAATTCCTATCTTCTGCAAGTACTCTTCCACCCTATTGTTAGTGCCCTCCACCTCCCAATTTATGTCACATATATCATCTTTCTACATCGTGATTTGTATGTTGTCTTCCCCATTAGCGGGTGAACTTCTTGAAAGCAAGAACTGATTTTTTTCTCCTTTCTTTGTATTCCCACCACTTAATATAGTGCCTGGCACAGAGTAGTAGTTGACTGACTGATCTTTATTATTTCACTGATCCTCACAAAGACACTATGAAGTAGGTGCTACAGTTTTCCCCATTTTATAGATGAGGAAACTGAGATGGAGGGAGGTTAAGTGATTTGCTCAGACTTAGACAGCTACAAATTTCTAAAGAATTGAATTCATTTCTCCCTGACTCAAAGTCTGGCGGTCTATGCACTGCACCCCCATCACTGCCAAACTAATCAGTGGAACTTAATCAGTAGAATTTAAATTTGCGTGCTAACTGCAGCCCAATCTTCTTTCCATTATATGGTATTGCTCCTTATGAGAAATAAAAGCGGTATTGGATGAGGAAACCCACACAGGAGGCTTCTGGGTGATAGGATAGCACTCAAGAGAAAACCTTAGTAAGAAAGTGAAAATGAGACCAAAGAAGGAGAAGCACAGCCTTGCTTGACTGATGGCGGTGGTGATGGTGATACGGATGAAGATGAAGAAGAAAAAGAAGAAGAAGAGGAAGAATAAGGAGGAGGAGAAGAATAGTAGTAATAATAATGCCTTTTGAGATACAGAGTTGATGTAAAGTAGGTCAATTTCAAATCAGAGTTTAAATCCCAGATCCTAGTTTGGCCCCTCACTATCTTAGCAACCCTGTGGAATCGGTTAACTGTTCCCTTTATGCTCTCTTCCCATCCCCTGCCAATCTTCTCTGGGTTAAATTTTTCTATCTCCTTAAACTACACCACTTCCACTAATGGCATGGTGTGAAATCTAGATTCCTCTTCCTTAGTGACCCTCCATCTTATAAATGCCCTTTCTACAATGTGAAATTGATTTAGTGTTCTAGGTATGATCTAACTAGGCCTGGACACTGTTGGACTCCATCATTCTGTGCATCTTACTTCTATCAATCCAGTTTGAGTCTGAATTAGCTTTGGGGGCTGTTATATTATTCATTATATGGTTACCTTGTTGATTCATATTAGACTAATAAACCACTATCTCCACTATCCCTATATTCCCCCATCTCTCTGAGGTCTTTTTAATATCAACTTCTGTCCAGGTTCATCCTCTCTACTTGTTATTTGTGTGGTTGATTTTTTTTTATGGGGCAATGAGGGTTAAGTGACTTGCCCAGAGTCACACAGCTAGTAAGTGTCAAGTGTCTGAGGCCAAATTTGAACTCAGGTCATCCTGAATCCAGGGCTGGTGCTCTATCCACTGCACCACCTAGCTGCCCCATGTGGTTGACTTTTTTTTGAACCTTTGCACAAAACCTTTAATTCAGCAAACATTTATTAACTGCCTGGATCTCACCTTGGAGTTTAGTGAGCATTCCACTGCATGGAGATCTCCGGATGCTGATCATGGCATTTAACATTTCAGGCAACCCTCCTAGATTCCCATCAACCACAAATCTGACAAACCAGCTGCCTCACTCTTCATCTAAATCACTGATGTAAAATGCTGAAAAGAACTAGGCCAAGAACAGAGTCCTAGGATGCATCACTGGGGAGCTCTCTTCAGGTTGACATTGAAGGATTAACTGCCATTCTTAGACTTACCGACTGCTAGGTCTGAAAGATACCTTAGAGATTTTGGGCTCTTAGGATCTTAGATTTAGAACTGGACAGGGCCTCAGAGGCTACCTTGTCCATCCACCTCATTTTACAGATGAGAAATCTGAGGCCCAGAGAGGTGAAGGACTTATCCAAGGTCACATAGCTAGTTAGCAACAGAGCTGTGATTCAAAGTCAGGTCTCCTGGCTCCCAGATGAGTGCTATTTTTGCTGTATCACATTGGTTCCAAAGCTAAACTACACAGGGCTGATTAGAACACAACATAGTGCAAAAGGAAGAAGATGACCAAGACTCTGTAGGGGAGAATGAGAATGGAAATGATCTCATCCGAAATGGATTCCCAGCCATTCCCATTCTTTCCTTTGCCCTAACTTGGGCACTAATAGCCTCATGTATTGTGGTAGTGCCTTCCTAATGGTTCTCCCTTACTCTAGGCTATATTACAATCCAGTCATATTAATTTCCCTGAAAGATGCATCATTATGTAATAGCTCTGTATAATAACCTTCAGCAGTTTTTCAGTGTTTTCATAACATTGTCCTTAGCTCAGCATTTAAGCATCTACACTCTAGCCCCAACTTCTCTATCCAGTTGTATCTTATTTCTTCTCTACATTGACTGTTTTCTCCAAAGAAACTGAGCAACACAACACCCTTGCCCAAAAGTACGTTGAGTTTTTCTGCCTCTGGGATGTTTAGAATAACCTTTTTGGTGATGCAGGGTGAGGAGGGCTCCCTTCTTATTCCTGCCAGGGTAGGGGAATTTTTCCTTTTTTGTAGTTACTGCATTTGTACATGTCTCTTTTCTTGTCATTTAGTTGTTTTCCTGTCCTCTCTAACTCTTTGTGACTCCATTTGGGGTTTTCTTGCAGAGATATTGGAGTGGTTTGCTATTTCCTTCTCCAGCTCATTTTACAGATGAGGAGACTAGGGCAAACAGGGTAAAGTGATTCTCCAGGGTCCCACAGCTAGTAAGTGTCTGAGGTTGGATTTGAACTCATGAAGATAAGTCTTCCTTATTCCAAGCCCAAGTGCTCTATTTGCTGCACCATCTAGCTACCCCTACTATATTGTAAATACCTTCATCTTATTAATCTTTGTATCTTAAAAAGACCCAGAACAATGAATCATGGGAATATAGTTACAGAACTGGAAGAGACCTGAAAGGTCATCTAGTCTACCCTCCACCCAGTTTTACCTATGAGGACACCAAGGTCCAGGACAGTGAGAGTCTTATAATCACCCAAGGTCATAATTGTGGCAGAGAGTGTGAATTGTACCCAAATAGTCTTCTGTCAAATTCAGCACCCTTCCCACTGAATCACTATTCGCACAGGTTGCTTAAAAGTAGATGTTAAGGGGCAGCTAGGTGGTGCAGTGGATAGAGCACCGGCCCTGGAGTCAGGAGGACCTAAGTTCAAATCTGGCCTCAGACACTTGACAATGACTAGCTGTGTGACCCTGGGCAAGTCACTTAACTCCAATTGCCTCACCAAAAAAAAAAACACAAAAAAACAAGTGGATGTTGAACCGAATAGAATGAACTAGAGTTGAATTGCTGTCAAGAAGGGAGACTGTAGATTGTTGGGTTTGGGAAAGGGCACAGGGAATGCGGAAGGAGGGAGTTTCCTGGGTGCCTAAATTATGACTGGGGTGATATCTCTTATATGTTGCTCTGAACACATCATTCATAGACAAATTGATATCCCCATGGTTTTTTCCCCCACAAAGTCCTTTCTGAAACACAATACTTCAATATAACCCACAATAATATTTTCATGGCAAATGTGTCACTTTTCATCTACATTATGGGTTAAACGGGAGGTTAGCAAATGGGAGAATCAGTACGGTCTCTGGTAGGAGGTAGCACTTGGTCTGAACCTCAGAATAATGGAGTGGTTCTATCTATGATATGGAAGTACGTTGTAGGCCTGGGGAATAGACATCTCCAAGCCACAGGGAGGAGAAGTGGAACGATCTGTGTGAAGAAAAGCCCGTGGGCTGATTTGATAAGGACTCAAGAGTTTGTGACAGAGATGAATATAGAATGAATCTGGAAGGCTAGTTTGGAGGTAGATTGTGAAGGTCTTTAAAGGCCAAACAAAGCAGTTCATATTTTATTTTGGCAGCAAGAGGGAGTCATTGAAGCTCCTAGAGCAGAGAATGACATGATTAGATTTGTAGACGAGCTTTAGGAATATCACTTTGGCTATTATGTGAAAGATGGATGGGAGACAGGAGAGACTGGAAGCAGAGAAACTAATTAGGCACTTATAACTCATAACATTTGGCAGACTTAGCATCCTTTGGAAGGCACTCTTTTGCCCCAGTTTTTTGTCATTCTGTTCATACCACCTTCTCTAAACCCCATGACATCAAAGTATAGCAGCTTTTCTGAGTTCAAAGGAATGTCAAAGGTCACCTAATGAAAACCAAGCCTTAAAAAAAAATCCCTTCTGCACCACAGCTAAGTGATTGATCAGCTTTTACTTGATGATCTCCACAGAGAAGGGAGCCCCTCCCTTCTCTCTCCCCTACTTGAGTGTAACTCTGATTTTTAGGGTTTTCAACCTAAATCTGCTGTTGCCCTGATCTATTTCTTGCCACTGGACCCAGATGGCTCTGGAAGGGAGAGTGAGGATGGGGACTTTGCACAGCTCTGCCTCACTTAAATTCAATTCACTGCAAGTCGTAACATCACCTCCCCATGTCATGGTCTTCTTTGAGAAAGAAGGACAAATGACAATCCATTGTTCTAAACCTGTCCTCAAAATCAAACAGCCCAATTATTCCTATACATGGTAGCTTTCAAGTGCATGCCTATAGCTGTCTTGTTCCCCTTCAGTCTTCTCTGCTCCAGGGCAGTCATCCCCAATCGCTTTACCTGGTCTGAATGTGGCAAGACCTTGAAGCTTGACATGATCCTGGTTGCCCACTTCTGGGCACTACCAGACTTACCAGTGTGCTTCCTCAAATTCGGCCCTCAGAACCCAACACCATATTTCAGCTGAGGTCTGTCAGGGTAGATGACAAAAGTCCTATCACTTCCCATATCCTGGAAGTGTCATCTTTCAGTGAAGCCTTCTACTCTGCCGTTCATTGTATTATTAAATCCAGTAACCCCTATGTAAGAACTGCAAACAATTAACCATCAATAAGTGACTATATGTGGCTCATATCAAGAATACAAATGTCCCTTTTCACTTAAGCAAATGCTCCCTCAAGTTATTCCATGAACAGGAATAAAATTAAGCTTCATTATGTCAGCAGGGAGAAAATGAGAAGACAAATCAACAAAGCTCATCACCCTCATGGGGCAGGGGATCCTTTAAATCTGCCAAGCTTGATGAGCCCATTATGTAAATTGGGAATTAGGAACTGAAAGGAACATAATGGTGGTCATTTTGTTAAGAACTGCCTCACCCATCAGCAGCTTTTACCAGGTGTGCTGTTGACAGATGACACAAAGGTGAGAAGGCAAGCTAACAAGCCAAATTATACAACTACCTTTCCAGCCATATTATGCATTCATCTACTTCAGAACTTCTCTCCATTGAGCCAAGAGCCTCCGTACTGTGTGTTCCTATTTACATGTGACACCAGCCATTTGTGCCCTCTGTCCTTTGCACTGGCTGTCACTCATGCTAAGAATGGCTGCTCTAGTCATCTGTGCCTCTTAGACCCGACAACCCCCCCCCCTTCCAGGTTTCTTCAAGACTTATTCTAAGCACTGCCTTCTGCATTAAGCTTTTCCTGATTCTCATCCATGCACTTTCCAAATCCCTCTTGAATTACATTTTGTAAATATTTGGTACATGCTTATATATGTGAGTGTTAGAATATAATAAAATGCTATTGGAATGTAAGCCCCTTGAGCACAGGTATATATGCAATAGGGCATTAACAAATGATTTTTGATTGATCAATTGTATTTTCTGTTTGTTTGTTTGTTTTTTGTTTGTTTTTTTTGCAGGGCAGTTGGGGTTAAGTGACTTGCCCAGTGTCACACAGCCAGTAAGTGTTAAGTGTCTAAATCTGGATTTGAACTCAGGTCCTTCTGAATCCAGGGCCAGTGCTCTATCCAACTTCGACACCTAGCTGCCCCTCAATTGTATGTTTAAAAAGTCCTTAACAAACTAAATCATTTAGTCAAGTTCAGTAATATAAAATTTAAAAGGAGAATGTCACAACTCACACTTGTGTTCATATACTCAGCTTTTAAGCAAAAAGTATGGGGAAATTGTGGCTAGATAGGACTCCGTTCTAAAAAAAATATCTGGGGATTTCAGTGGACCACAAGTTCAATAGTAGTCAACAGGGAAATACTATAACCAAAAAATCTTAGAATTATATATGAACAAAAACATCATCTACAAGATTAATTTCCAGGAAGAAAGTATTGATTGACCCTCTGTATGTACCCAGGTAAGATAGCATAGGGAATATTGTGTTCAAATATACGTATCATGTTTGAAGAAAGATTTTTATAATCTGCATACAAAAAAGGACACCTAGTATGTGAAATGTCCTTGAATTCTTGCTGTATGAAGATCAGTTGAAAGTTCGAATGATATTTAGCCTGGAGAAGAGGAAATTTAGGGGGAACATAGTAGCTACCTTCAAGTATTTGAAGGCTTTTATATGGCAGAGGATGTAGATTTTCTCAGAGGACAGGACTAGAAGAGAAGGAAGCCAGCAAATATTTATTATGTGCCAGTCACAGTTCTAAGCTCTGGAGAAAGGCAAAACCACAATCTCTATGCCTAACTAGCTCACATTCTATTAGGGAAGGGAACAGGTAAACAACTGTGTACCCAGAAGACAGATAAACATATATCTATATGCATGATACATGTGTATGTACATATACGTGTGTATATGGAGGTCATACATGGACTTAGGAGGTAGGTGTGCCATATGTGAGAGAGAAGAAAGAAGGAATAGATGGGAGTTTTTAAGTTGCAGAGAAAGAATTCGTAATAATTCAAGTTGCTCCAAAGTGGAAGGGGCTTCCTGGGGTGATGGTGAGTTCTTCCTCTCTAGAGGTCTTCAAGTCAAGACTTGGATGACCACTACGTGGGCGTGTTGTAGTAGGAATATATTTTTTTAAAATAGGGGTTGAACTAGATAGTGACTAAGATCCCTTCCAACTCTGAAAATTAAATATTTCTATCCTTGCATTCAAAAGTACTTTTGGTTGTAATACTAACAAAAGTAAAATTTAGGAAAATAGGAGACAGATGACATAAATGCCGCACCCAGTGGCACCATGTTTTCAGTATACTGGCTATCACTGGAAATGCACAACATAAGCAGTCATTCAGTAAATATATGATTTATTGTAGCCACAGTAAGGAGAATTTTAAGAGGGTGCACATTTAGAAGAACATGACCAAGTTGGTGAGGAGACTCAAAAACTATAATTATTGTGAAAATAAGTTGTTAGTAACAGCTAACATTTATATAGAGATTTACAGTTTCCAAAGTACTATCCATATGTTATTGCGCTTGATCAGAACAATAAGCCTGTATGTAGAGTAGGCAATATTATTCTCCATATTTTATAGATGATGAAAGTGGAAGAAATTAAAATGAGTTGCCAAGGGTCACACAGCCAGTAAGTGTCTGAGGTGGGATTTGAACTCAGGTCAAGTGCAGTGCTCTCTAATCATTGCCTTCAAATATTTGAAGAGCTGCCCTGAGGAATGGGGTATTTCACTATAGACCGATCTAGTTGTTAAAGAAACTTTCCTTATTTTGAGTCAATATTTGTTTCTCTGTTGCTCCTAATTGCTCTTCCACATTCTGGCTTTAGGGGTCAAGCAAAGTATGTCCAATATCTTTTTTATGTTATAGATATTCCCCTCTTTGCTGCTCTACTGCACCCCATGAGCTCCAGGAATTCATCATTTTGTAAAATAAATCAGCTCAGAAACTTATATCTCCTTACTACCCCTGTGCCCCTGGGGCTTTTTCCTTGTTCTGATTTCAGACAGTAGAGGGTGAACATAGATGAGATACTCTCAGACCTTCCACCATCAAATGAGCATGCTCCTTTACTCCATCATTTCAAACCCTAGCTCTAAGACTTCATGTTGGTAGAGTGGGTACCCTCCATCATCAACTTCTTTTTATGTATGTTCTTCCCCCATTTGATTATGAGCTCCTTCAGTGCAGGGATGGTCTTGTGGCTTTTCTTTGTACATAGTAGGCACTCTGAATGTGACATTTTTAAAGATATTGATGATGTCATCTCTAAATTTTCTGTCCTCTAGGCATCTAAAATTCCTTCAAAATATCCCCAGCCTGGATTCCAGTTCCCTTATATTTATGGTTTTCTTTCTTTAAATGTACTTCTCCCACAAAAAAAAAAAGAAAGAAAGAAAGAGAAAGAAAGAAAATAAAGGAGGGCAGCTAGGTGACTCGGTAGATAAAGCACCGGCCCTGGATTCAGGAAGACCTGAGTTCAAATCCTGCCTCAGACATTTGACACTTACTAGCTGTGTGACCCTGGGAAAGTCACTTAACCCCAATGGCCTCACAAGAGAAAGAAATAAATAGATGTGCTTCTCATGAGATATGTCCCATAGTTCCAGCCTTCTGAGGACATTCTAGAAACCAGCCATCCCTTCCAGCCTTGTGTCACCACCAGCAGATCACATCTGCTCAAGATCTATGTTTTCATCTAAGTAATTGCTAGAACTATTGAGCAGAGAGTTTGTAATTTTAGATATGAACAATGGGCAGTCATGGAAGGTTTTTATAGCAAGGCAGGGATATGATATGAGCTATATTTCAGAAAGATTGATATGGGAATTATGAGTAGACTAGATTGTAAATGGATACAAAGGACTTTTTTCCCTTTTATATATTTTGGGAATATTCAACAAAGTAATTGGAATTAATACAAAATGAGATAAGATGTACACTGCTTTGCAAAATTTAAAGCACTATAAATGTTATTATTTTTGCTATTATTGAAGCATTTTAATAATCTAGGTATGAGGTAGCATGAGCTTTATAATCTGTTTAAAAATCCATTATATTGTTAGCTACTTGAATTTTTGTATACCTAGTGCTTAACACAGTGCCTGGCATGTAATAGGCACTTACTAAATGTTTCTTGATTGATTAGTTGATCAATTGAAAAGGATATAATGCTGCAGGAAAACAATTCTGTATAGACCAGCCTTTCAGTAACTCTAAAACATTAACCTTCAACCTTATGAATCTGCTACCAGGAGATCAATCGTGTGGGATTTGGGGGCTATAGGCATAGCAAGCTGAGCAAATAAGAACAATGAGGATTTCTCCACTGCGTATTCTTGTCAATTTTTATTAATTGAAAAAAATATTATTATGTAGAGAGCATTTGAATTAATTCACTTTAATTTTCCATATTGGAAATGTGAATGATGCAAGTTAGATGATTGTTTTCTAACGTTGAATAAAATGGAGTACCTTGTCACCAAACGTAACTATTTGAACTTTGCTTCCTTGAAGAAGAGCTTATCTTGCTCCCACCAATGGGCTGACCCACGCCATTTTCACAGCTTCTGATGCCATCTGTTTCAGCTTGTCCTCAGCTATGATTTAGAATGAAGGTTTAATTACTTCTTTAATGACTTTCTGTCATTCAGCCTTAGTATTAAATGCCCTCAAACAGCTTGTTGTTTCTTCTGGCATAAGCTATCTCCTTTGGAGTTCCAAATATTCTTTATATCTTTCTCCCCTTTTTTCTTTTGGAGTGGATTTGATCCAGTTTTTAAGAGATTCTCCCCCACACCCCTATCCTAGCTATCGCTAATCTACTTAACCAGGAATGCTCTTTTAAGAGAATGATTCAACCTGGCTTTTTAAAGAGGATTCTCAGTCAGTCAACAACAAGCATTTATTAAGCACCTACTATGTGCCAAAAGTGCTGGGGATACAAAGAAAAGCAAAAGTTAGATCTAATTCTCAAGGAGCTCACAGTCCAATAGGGGAAACAACATCAAAACAATTACAAACAAACATTGGAGAAAATCTCAGAGAGGAGCACTAAGGTTAAGGGGGACTGGGTAACGCTGCTTGTAGAATGTGGGATTTTTCACGGGACTTAAAAGAAGCAGAGGAAAGTGGAGGTAGAGGTGAGGAGAACAGATGGAGGAGAGCCATTGAAAATACCTGAGGTCCAGAGATAGAGTGCTTTATGCAAGGAACTGCAAAGAGGCTGTTAGATTGTAGAATATATGACTGAGGATAAAGTACAAAAAACCTGGAAATGCAAAAGGGAGGCAGATTATGAAGGGCTTTTTCAATTTTTTGCATATTTTGAGGAGGAGACTACATGATTAAAGCCCTCCACCCTTTTTATATTTTGAAACTATCCAATAAGACAAAACACATTTGTTTAACCCATGTTTTGCTCTGATAGCAAACATCTCACTCCTAGAGCGACCATATGGCTTTCAATAAGACCTTTCATTGTAGCACAAGAATATTGGCAATGATTTGCAATTCCCTGTCTGCTAGTTCTTGAATATGATTTATTCAAGATTCGTTATTCTTAAATTAATCATTTTTTATAAATAGATGATGGTGGGTGAAGAATGACTCTATTCTTAACTTAATTATGGGGAATTTGGGAGAGTTGTTGATGTACCTCCTGCCCCATAAAGAACCACAAATCATTTACATTTACTCATAGGTTTGCTGAGAAGATGAATTACTTGTAAATTTCTTTGTAGAATAAAAGTGGAAGGTGGTAAACATAGTATCTTTTTCATGTGTTACTTTTTTATGGATAGATGTCATGCTTTATAAAAGACAAATAATTAGATACTAGCTTGTTCTGTCTACAGTTTTCTTTGGGCTCAAGCATGTTGACTGCTTGCCATTATGCTTCTAATTTTAAATTTGTAAAAGGGATGAAACAGAAGGAAACATTTCAGGGAAATATTTCACCTCTAAGATGGTATAGTTGGGGGGCAGGGAGAATCTGTATTGCAAAAAGTCCATATCTGTTCCTTTGATGCCATTTGACCAGTCCAGACTTTCTCTACTCTCCACTAGTCACTGATTAATAGTTTTTAAATCATTTGAATTTATTTAGTTTTAATGTTAGTAACTAAAATCCTCCTTTAATACTTCATTATGAAGTAGTGATAACCCTGGGTTCTTGAAGGTTATACTAGTAGAGCATGAAATCTAGCCAATTTTATCAAATCAGAAAGACTTTAGGCGTGGGCCTGGCAATAGGTCACCCAGGTACCAGCCTTCCTAAATTTGGAGAGGTTCATCAGCATTGTCTCCAGAGTGATGAATTACAACTCTTCAGTGCAATTAAGTAAATTGCTAAGGAATTAAGATACAGTAGGGAGATCATAAGATTATAGGACTGATATGAAGATAAATAAGCTAATGTATGTTAATTTCTTTGTAAACTTTAAAGCACTAATTAAAGGAGCCTGTTGTTGTTTTAACAGGCAAAGAACCTTAGAGGTCATCTAGCTTAATTTCTTTGTTTTATGTCAATACTTAGACTCAGAGAGGTTAATTCTCTTCCTCAAGGTCACATTTTATAAACTATAATAATAACAATAGCTAACATTTACATAGCACTTATGTGCCAGTCACTGTGGTAAGTGCTTTACAATTATTATCTCACTGATCTTCATAACAACTGGAGGAAGTAGATGCTATTATTATATCCATCCTGCAGATGGGGAAACTGAGGCAAACAGGGGCCAAGTGACTTGCCCAGGGGTCACACAGCTAGAAAGTAGATTTGAACTCAGGTCTTTCTGACTCCAGGCCTGGCACTCTATTGTGCTACCTTGTTGCCTTTATAAAATTAATACATAATCACCAGTACTTGGATTTGTATTATGACTATGGGCTTAGTGTCAGATGTGCATCTTTATTTTCCCCAAGTATTTTTATTCCCTTTCTATTTTGTCTCATTTTTTTCCCCTCTCTCTCTGAAAAACCTTCCTGGAAGCCCCATATTCTGTCACAGCTGCCTAGAATATATTATTGCTAACATTTTGTATATAATGACTGAAGAGGGTGGGCAGGGCTTGGTCTGCAGTCATTTTTCATACCAATGCTTTATTTTCTAGGTTTAATCTCTGGAATACGTTCTTTCTAACAAACCTTGGATTATACTCTACTTCATTTGGCCTCTCTTCTCTTCAAACCACTTCAAAAACTATCCACTCTCATTAGTACTCTTAACATCTCTGTGGCTTGGGTAAGTAGTAGAATCTCCATTATTCATATCCAGGGAGAAACAAATGATACTCAAAGGTTACTGTTTCTTGTGCTAGGGTTGGAAGTTTCCTTTCTCCAGTTGAAAATATGCTGGATTTATAATTGGGTCTGAATGTAACCTTGTGATAAATCACCTGACCTTTCTCGGTTCAGTTTCCTTCTCTGTAAAGTAAAGGTGTTATACATGGTGACATCTTAAGATCCTTACCAACTCTAAGTCTACAGTTGTGTTTATAGAGTTTCCTTTCTCTAGACCCATTAACTTTCCATATGCTGAGATAGGTTTGGTTTCATTAAGCTTACAGGGTCCCAGCATCCTTGGCTTAAAAATATGTCCTCAGAGTTGGCCTTGTAGCCTAGTTCCTTCCTCCTGGGTTTGACTCAGGGCATACTTTTTAAAATTTCAGGTAAGGAAAGGGAAAAGGTAAATTCATTTTGTTCTTGTTTACATCATGAAGCCATTATTGTCCTTTTACCAGAAATGATATTTCATTTGAGCTTAATGAAATGCGTTCTCTTGCAAATAATAGGAACCTAATGTATGCTTTTGGGAAAAAGGGAGGAGAGAGTGAGAGAGAGAGAGAGAGAGAGAGAGAGAGAGAGAATAGGTAAAGGAGGAGGGAGTAGTCTGAATGGAGGAAAGAAACAGGTGCAGAAAGAGGAGAGGAATAGAGAGGGACCCATAGAAGAAGTGAGGTATTTCTCTCTCCTCCAGGTCTAGGACTGAGACCCCCCCCCCCATCTGCTGGCCAAAAGTAGGGCAATTTCTCAAGGGGCATTATTCCTTAAACTGTCACTTGACTTTTCTTCCAATTTCCAGAAACTAAATCCATTGCTCCATCTCATAAATCATGCACAGGAGGCCGTGTCATTGTTTCTTCCTGATTGCTCATGAATTATGAGTGTTTGGGAATCTGGCACATAGGATTCAGCTAATATACATCTATATAAACACACTTGTATACAAATGAACATACACACATCTCTAGCTACACACTTAGAATTGAACCAGATATAGCTGTAATTATTACCTTTTGCTATAATACAACAGATCTGAAATCCCTATACATTGAAGCCCACTTTCAATTTATTTGACTTCTGTCAAGTGGAAACTGAATCTGAGAAATTCTTAAAGATTTAAAAAAATTTCCTGAGGGGGTGGTGGCGAGGGAGGGAGGGCCAGGGACGTGGTAACTGGGGAGGGATGGAGGGAGGGAGAGAGAGACAGATGGACAGAGACAGAGAGAGAGACAGAGACAGACAGAGACAAAGACAGAGAATGACTGACCAACCAACTGACTGACCATATGGGAACACTCCATTATTTGTAGGCATGTTACTTTATACAGTTTGCTTTCTTATTCAATCTGATATCTCATTTTTAGTGTCTGTTTAATGTTAAGGACATGAGTCTGGAACCTGTCATCGGAACAACTGATTTTTGCTTATACCTTTTAGAGGCAATGTACACCCTTGAATTAGAATCACAGGAGGATTGCTTCCCAGCTAGAAACGATTTGGGACATTTTCCAGTCTAATCCTATAATTTAATAGACAAGGAAACCAATGCCCAGAAAACTTTGTTTAAGGCCAAAGAGGTAGGAAGTACCTGTTAAAAATCTGTAAATTGTGGATAACAAAAAATGGTATAACTAAACATATAAAGTCAAGAAGTAGACAAAGGGTTAAAGTTAAATCGAAATGTGAAAAACTTGCTATAGTTAATGTAATGTTTTAAAATGTTATTACTTTATACCTTTTGATCACAATGAATCAAAACCTACTTAGAAGCTCTTAGGATTAGAAGCAAAGGAAAAAATTTACAAGATATGTTACTAACATCTCTGATCCTTAATTTTACATTTAAATTTCTGTTTACTTTCACTGATGTCTTAACTATGAGTATATGCTCTGAAACATTCATCTATTAGCATTGACTTAAAATAGAGTATTTCATTTCTCGCCATTATGCAATTCTTAGAGTTAATAAAACTCTAATGAATCTGTGATTTCATCCACATAGATGTTCTCTTAAATGATACATATTACATATCATTCAACTTGTTTATCTCACGCCATTCTTATGCATGTTCAGTCATTTTTCAGTCATGTCCAACTCTTTGTGACCTAACTTGGGGTTCTCTTGGCAAAGAAACTGGAGTGGTTTGCCATTTTCTTCTCCAGATCATTATACAGATGAGAAAACTGAGGCAAACAGGGTTAAGTGACTGGACCAGGGTGACATAGCTAGTAAGTATCTGAGGCCAGATTTGAATTCAGGAAGATGAATCTTCCTAAGAACAGGCCCAGTACTCTGTGCACTATGGTGATCCTTAGCTCTTATCCAGCTTCATAGTTGCTTGTTTGTAAGACATAGCAGCCTGTTCACATTGACCATGTACCCTTCCATTGTCATATGGGCAATTTTTTAGAGGCTGCTGCATACTAAGACTCATAGCCTGGGGCAGCTGGGTGGTGCAGTAGATGGAGCACTGGCCCTGGATTCCGGAGGACCTGGGTTCCGGGTCCGGCCTCAGACACTTGACACTTGCTGGCTGTGTGACCCTGGCCAAGTCACTTAACCTTGCCTCACAAAAAAAAGAAAGAAAGAAGAACAGAAATCTAATATATAGGATTACTCTAATAATGTAAATGAAGGGAACACTGAATATCAGTACGACTCATGTCAAATTTAATGGAAATTGTGAGTACCAAATTATGAAGGTCAAAGAACACAACAGAAAAAATTCTTTAAAAAAAAAAAAGACTCACAGCCATACAACAATTCCAGAAGAATTTTAGTCGTGTCAAGTTATGCCTAGAGTGACCACTCACTAACTGATATTTACTGATTCCTTAGTATTCAAAGGATCACCAGGATGACACTTCCTTTGGGTTCATGGAGAAAATACAGTTCCATATCAAAAATTAAAATTATAAATATTCAAGTAATAAGCCTTTTAGAGTGAGAATTGGTAGAAAGGTGGACTAAGGGGGAAAAAAAGATGTAAAAGTGGCTAGGTATGAGCAAGAGCTGGTTAGGGTTCAAGAATGTCCAAGAAGCCTTCAAGAGTTCAGCTTGGAGAATCATCTGTTCTAAGATAGCCTTGGGATTCTTGTGGCTTTGAAAGGAATTATTTGAGAAAGAGTTAATACCTTGGGCCAGTTGTCAGAACCAAATTTTGCATGTAAATATAAGTGCTAAATTATGCTATATATTCATATTCCTATATGTATATGTGTGTACTTATATTTGTAAACAGACATATTCAAGAAGTCACACATAAACCCATATATATGAATACATACATATATACACATATAAATGAATAATATGTTAGTTACTTTATTTACACACAAAAGCCTATGTAGAAATAGAAAGGGAATAGTGCTATAAAAGAGACACATGTGACATGCTAAATCAAATGTTATATTTTGGAGTAGAGAAAGACCTGACTTTGATTCTCACCCCTGGCTTTTACTAGTTACTTGACAAAAAACAAAACAAAACCCAAAACACCCTTTTTTTTCTGAATTTTTCTGAAAACATAAATTTTCTGAAACTTTGTCGCATAATTTATAAAATGGGGACAATAACATTTGTGCATAGACTTATTTACTCATTCAACAAACATTTACTAAGTAACTAGATGGGACAGTGTGGGTAGAGTTCTGGATTTAAAGTGAAGAAGCTATGACAATCCATCAAACACTTCTTATCTGTATGACCCTGTGCAAGTTACTTAACCTCTGTTTCCTGTAGTTTCTCCATCTATAAAATGGGAATAATAATAGTATTTAACTCATGGGTTTGTTGTAAGGAACAAATGGGAGGATATTTGTAAATGGTTTTTAAATTATAAAGTGTTATGTGGATTCTAGTAATGATGGTGGTGGCAGAGGAGGAGTCATCTAATATGCATGAAGTACTATGCTAGGCACTAGGGATATAATTTTGGGGGGGGCGGGGCAATGAGGGTTAAGTGACTTGCCCAGGGTCACACAGCTAGTGTTAAGTGTCTGAGGCTGGATTTGAACTCAGGTCCTTCTGAATGGAAAGCTGGTGCTTTATCCACTGTGCCACCTAGCTGCTCCCCCCCCCCCCGGGATATAATTTTTAAGAGTTTTCTTAAGGAGATCATTAGTAGGTGACCCAAACAATATATACACAGATAAGTAAATTAAAATATATGCAAATGAATTGGTAGATACTCAGAACTGTGTGTAGGGAAGGGTGTTAGGAAAGGTCTAAGGTAGAAGGTGGTACTTGAACAAGGTCTCGAGGAAAGCTTAAGATTCCAATCACCTTATTTTGCATATAGGGAGATTGAGACCCCAAGAAGTTCATGATTAACATTAAACAAGTCAAATAGGTAATGAGATGGAACTCATTTTCTCCTGCTTGCCAAATTCTGACATTGTCCACATGAACAAAATAAAGTACTTTCAAAAGGGAATCTTTCCTGTTTTTTTCTTTTTTGAGGGGGAGGGGTTAGAGAGATACAGTGAAGCCATTTTCTAAACATTTTGTTCAATCATCCACTCATTATTGAAATTCAGAATTCCAGAACTTCTATGCACAAATAGAGTCTCTGTAGACTCCAGGGCAACACACCCCCTTGAGTGTTTTGGCAAAGCTGAGTGAACCCAAGGAAAAAGTTAACTGAAAAATGTCCTATGATTAAAAAATTGGGAAAAGACTGGCATTTTAGGAATGGACAATACCAAACTGCACATCTTGATATTCACTGTTCATATAT
Organism: Dromiciops gliroides; assembly: GCF_019393635.1. NCBI lineage: Eukaryota > Metazoa > Chordata > Mammalia > Microbiotheria > Microbiotheriidae > Dromiciops > Dromiciops gliroides. The sequence continues at coordinate 36,611,567 of NC_057863.1, forward strand.
TCACAACTAGCAAATGCCTAGTTTTAAATAACACATTTGTGTGTGACCTTTTAAGAAAATTACCAATGTCTTTGTTTAGAGCACATAGGGCATGGATTTTGCCAAGCTTTCCCCACTAAATGGAGTCTATTACTCCCATATCATTGCCATGTTGTCAGAGAGTGGCACTTCATTAAGATAATGTGACCTTTAGAATAGTCTTCCAACCTTTTACTAGGTCTTTGGTAGCATGAATTTGTACTTTAATTCTTAGAGCTTTTTGAAAAGTTGGAAATAAAAGTAATTGAAGGCTACATTCGTTATTTCCCATCGGCTATATATTGTGAGGCAGGCTTTTTAAAAAAATTTTGAAAATGGCAAAAATATCAGGTGAAAGTGAGTATATTTGCCCAAACCATGAATTATTTTTGTGCCCAGCTTGAAAAGGTTTTGCCAGCATTTGAGTCACATTGGAAAGTTTGCTCTCTAAAAGGTGGAATGGAAAATGGGGAAGAACTGCTTACAAAGAGGGAATGAAGTTTTTTTCCTTTAATGCTAAAATGATTTATTTATATTTAAATGAAGCCAAAAGGGTGCTAGATTTGGCATTAGAGAACCTTTATTCAGATTTTCTTTCGGCTATATATCGTGTGACTTCATACAAGTCTCTTCACCTCACTGGACCTCAGTTTCCTCACTGGTCAAATGAGGGGGTCAGATGAAATCACATCTGCCTTAGATTCTGTGATCTTATTAGCCAAAGCTGTCACTGCCTTTCAAATTGCAGCACTCTGCTTCAAGGCTCTGATCTCCCCACTCTCCTTCTGCCTCTGAACTCCCATTGCTAGATGTGCTTAACTTAGTATTGGATGACCAAGTGACTAATATATTAGAAGGGAGGGGAGGGGAGGTGTATTATCTAACTTTCCATTTGTCCTAGCCTAGTGCATGGAATATAGTAAGTGCTTAATCAATGTCCATTCCATGCTAAGGTTGGATGGAAGGCTGAACAAGTTGGTGATTTCTCAAGTTCCTCCCAGCCCTATTAGTCTATGATCATTTGACTGTATAATTCTAGTCAAACGTGTGAAATTAACTGAGAATGCTTTGTGATGGTATTGTCAGATACTGCTCCATCTCTTTGAAGTATTGTAAAGGCAAAACTTGGCTGGTGATTCCAGCAGACCACCTTATTCTTGACCTGAGATAATTGGGGGCTAGTGGAATATTTGAAGAGAGAGATCACAGAAAAAAAGGAGGTGTTCTCCCTATTCTCAGTTATGTTCCGCATTGGCTGCCTTTGTCCTGGCTGCCTTCAGAGAGGGTAGGTGTGACTTTAAATACGTCTTCCTTCCTTTTCCTACAGGCAAGATATTATTCTTTTTAAAGTAACTGCCTGTTTTATGCAGCTTTCTTCCTCTAGCCCACATCCATTAGAAAGAACAGAAAACAAGGGAATAAATTCCAAAGATGGCAGAGGTTGAGTGATGCATGTGGCTTTGTGTTCATTCTCATCTCTGCAGAAGTGCCTGGAGGTCTCCACCCCAGGCATTAATTTATGGATCAAATGATGCTGTCCATTCAAAATTCCAAGGTTCTCGTCCACAAAAGTCATTCAGCAACTATTGAATAAGTCTTTACTACGTGCTAAATTCTAGGGATATAATGAAAGAAAAAAACAATCTTATCTTCAAGGAGCCTGCCTTCTATTGGAGTAGATTTCATGCAGACCATTAGGTCACCCACCCACCCACCCACACATATATGCATATATACACATATGGATACATATAGTACATCTACAAAGCTACATATATCTTTATCTATACATGTGTGTATGTGTATATATATGTATATATGTATATGTATATGTATGTATACACATACACACACAAAAAGGGGTTGAGTACTCTAGCCAGTACAAAACCATAGAGTAGGATGATGGAGCATCATATGCAAGTAACAGCAAAAATCCTAGTGTCACTGGTTCATAAAGTATAAGCAGGAGTGTAAAAGGTATAAGGACTAGAAAAGTAGGAAGTGGCTATGTTAGAAAGGTCTTTAAAATACCAGTGGATTTTTTTGGGGGGGGATTTTTTTTAAATTGATCATAGAGGTGATAGGGATCCACTGGAGTTTACTAAGTGGTAGCAATGGCATGGTTAGACATGTGTCTTAGGAAAATTATGTTTTTGTTTGAGTGGAAGATGGATTGGAATGGAGGGCTTGAGGTAGGGATGCCAACCAGTTTCTTCCCTGTAAATCAGAACAAAATAGAAGATAATAGTGCTTCTCACAGACCCAAATTAAACAGCCTCTCAGTGGAACTTCTTACAGCTCAGATGGACCCAATAAAGCTGGACAACTCCCTGTAGTTGCCTGACTTCCTTCCCTCCACTTAGCCTGTTGACAATTTATAACCCCTGCACCATCTGGGGAACAGGCTGTTGGCGGCCAAGTAGACTCATTAACATTCCCCTCTAGGAACTCTTGCTGCTTAATTAGCCTGTCTGTAGGATCCAGGAGGCAGAAGCCTTAGGTGGCTGAGTACCAAATCCTGGGTTCCCTTGTCTTCTGAAGTCAAGGTCATCCAGGATGCTGCCAAGACCTGATATGAAACACAGGGCTCACAGTTCCTGGTTGTGGAAGAAAACTCAAGGGCCTCAGGTACAGGAGAGCTTGTCCAAGTTAAGCAAGTGGCAAAAGATGACAGCAATGCACTGCTAGGAATAATGGCTGGGTTGCGTGACATCGCTCTAACCCCCTAGGCCATCAGGCCTTGTCTACAATCCAACCTTCTTGTCACAGCTAGTCGATATCATTTGTAGTACACCATCCAAGCCCAATATTGAACTCACTACGCATGCAATAATTAAATGCACCAGATTAATTAAATCCTTCAAGAGCATATAGTGCAAAGTATTAGCATTCCAGACATATTGATTTCAGGAGAACTTTTTCAACTAGAAAATCAGAGAAGCACTATGGTGAGAGATGGCTCATCAATTTAGAATCAAGGATATCCTTGAGTGGATGGTCTCAAACTCTTGGTATGCTTATAGAAGTTAATGGGGAGTCCCCCTACAAAGGATGGCAACCAGGCATTTTCTGAGGGATAGAATAAGGGGTAATAAGGGTCACTCAAAGGATGTGATAACTGAGCTAAATATATAAATGGGCTTCTTGATTTAAACTTGTTAATCTATAAATGAGTTACACATTATAGTTGTCCCTTCATGTCTACTAGATGACTTTAAGAATCAAATGTAAGTTAGGCTCCAAAACACAGTAGTAGTCATGGAAAACTGGGTTCAGATACTTCCTTTGAGCTGCATGATCCTAGGCAATTCACTTAACCTACCTGAGTCTTGGTTTCCTCCACTGGACAATGGAGTTAATAATATCCAGAGCCTATCCCAGGGTTTTTGTGAGGCAAAGATGAGCTGATGTTTGAAAAGTCTATAAACTTTAAAGTGTTATGGCACATTGTTATTGTTATTACTCATATTTGCATCTGTGTTTCAGATGATAATGTCTTGATGGTAAATATGGTACAACTATTATACGAGAGATCGAGATTTCACTGGCATAGGAAGAAAATATCTTCCACAAATGCAGATTGGTAACTGCTCTACAAATTATAGCTGGGCAAAATTTCCTGAGGGCACTGAACTGTCAAGTAAGATGGGTTAGAGGCAAGGCCATCTCTCTATCCACTATGCCACAATGCTTTTCTATAGTATAAATCATATTTAGATGAAATTTTCATATATATGTATATATCTCCAAGGATGGATGCAGTAAATTTCACTAGGAACAAAAAGCAGGACAGTAAAATTTGAGAATAGGGCTATGTAAAATTCAAAATGGGAGATGAGTTGATTGACCAGTGGTAAAAAAAAAAAAAATCTGAGAGCCATAATGGCCCACAATTGGACTTTGAGTCAATAAATATTAGCCTTAATTTTTAAAGTCAATATTTCTGAGATAATATCCATAAAACAATAAAACCAAAAGGAGCTGTAAAGCAATTACTTATTAAACTTAACTATTATTGGTGCACTGTGCCAGGTTTGGGAATCCAAATTTAAAAAGAGATGAGCTATTTGAAAAGAGAACAGAGGAGGTCAATAACAGCAATTAAAATGATGGAAAATATTACCATGAACAAAGCTGAAATGCCTTGGAATTACTTAACTCAGGAGAGGAAAAGACTAATGGTATAATTCAATAATGATCTTCAACACCAGGATGGGTTGTTAGAAGTAAGCTGGTCAGATCAGCTGGGCTCCATCTCCACTGAGGATAAAATAAAAGGAAATCAATGTAAGCAGAAATGGGGAGATTGTGAGTTACATACCATGAAGAACTTTCTAGACTATCATGATTATTATTGAACCATGGAAACAACCTCAGGAGGGAGATTTGTGAAATCATTTTTAAACCAAGAAACTCCAGCAGTGCTGTTTACTCTGGATATGGGGGAATCAGTGAATTTAAGGTTTTCTAGAGATTCTTCCAAATCACACTGTCACAAAGGTCTAGATTCACATGCCCAGTGAAAACCGTATAACCTTCAAACTGATTGACTGAATCATAAACATCACAATTAAGGAAGAAAGATAGCTAAATTTTAATAATTTATACCCTCTCTTTCATCCCTCCCCATTCCCCAACCTCACATGCCTCTACTATTTCACATCTCCACCCCTTTATTTTATCAACTGGGGAACCACTTTGGCAAATGTAGAATTAAAAAAAATAGAAAGAAAGAAAAAAGAGCACCTTCAGAACTGAATCAGCCAAGCTAGAAGATAGAGGTTAAGAGTCAAGTGAGAGGACAGTTGACCATAAAAAGGGGAAAGAAAAGTATGTTTCAACAAATGATTAAATATATACATATGTACATAGCACTGTGTTGGATACCAGCAATCCAAAGACAAAAATGAAGACCAATTCCAACCCTCAAGGAGCTTACATTCTATTAGGGGATACAACATGTATACAGATAAGAAGATAAAGATGACTTGAGAAGGGAGAAAATATTAACTATTAGGGAAAAGGGTGGCATTCCCATAGGAAATTACACCTTAGGTGAACTGTGGAAGTACAAAGGATTCGGGATACCAGCAGCTGATAAGGGAGACCAGAAATGGAATTTGTCGTTCGAGAAAGAGCAAGTCAGACAGTTTAACTTCAACATAAAATGTATAAAGGGAAGTAATAGGTAGCAAATGGAAAAGCAGAGTGAAGCCAGCTCATGAAGGTTTTTGTTTGTTTGTTTTTGGGGTTTTTTTGGGATGAGGCAATTGTGGTTAAGTGACTTGCCCAGGGTCACACAACTAGTAAGAGTCAAGTGTCTGAGGCCGCATTTGAACTCAGCACCTCCTGAATCCAGGGCCGGTGCTTTATCCACTGCACCACCTAGCTGCCCCCCATGAAGGGTTTTGAATGCCAACCAATAAACTTTTAGTTTTCTCATAGAGGTAACAGAGAACCACTGAAGATTTCTGAGCAAAGGAGTAGCAGTTAGTTTTATTCTTCAGGAAGATTATTGTTGCAGTTTAATGGAAGCTAGATAGGAAAGAATGGGACACTGGAAATATTTATCATTTAGGAAGCTATTGATTGCAATATATGTGAAAGTTGATGACGTCTTAAAGTAGACGGGTGCTTATGAGAATACAGAGAAGGGGACAGATACAAGAGATGTTGTAGAGGCAGACTGAATAAGATTTATCAACTGATCAGACAAGGAGTAAAAAGTAGTTTATCCATTGAATTTGAGAGAACTATGCAATAACTGTAAGGATTGAAGCCTTTTGGGGTTGTTGCCTTTCCAGGAGCCAAAAGTAAAGGTCATGAGATAGCAATGATGTCACAGTTTGGCAGCCCATTTATTGCTGTGATTAACTACCTCAGTTCAAGATGGTTATAGGGCAGGAGGGAACTTTGGCTTTGAATCCTGTCCCCTTTTAGATAGCTGTTGTACCCAATCCTATTCCAAAGCAAACAAGCCCCTTCTCTCATCTTTCTCTCTTCACTCTTTTTAGGTTGCCCCTTTACCATAGGAACCCTCAGCATAATTTGCTGCCCAAGAGTTTCAGCTGTGAACACACTGAAATTTCTTATCATTGAACTCAAGATCTTATTTTTCCTTTCCTCTGCTTAGAATCTTCATATATAGATTCTGTACAGATTTGTGTCTTCTCCCGCCCCCCCCACACTATAAACATGGAGAAAGACAAGGTCCCAAACTATTTACCTATCTATGTGCATATGTATGTGTATATAGGTATTTATATACATACATACATACATACATACATACATACATACATACATACATACACACATACATACACAAAACATAGTTACAAGGAGAACAGTGAAGAGAGTAATTCTTGAGATGACTGAAAAAATAAATCATCTATTTTTTTAGGAACAGAATGTAGAAGCGCAAAGATGTAAATTAGGCTTAATGTAAGTAGATATTTCTTAACAATGAGAACTATCTCTAAGTAGGACACGATGCTGCTAAAGATATTAGGTTCTTTCTTGCTAGAGTTCTATAAGCAAAAGCTGCATAATTACCTGTTGGGTGCATTATGAAGGAGAATCTTATAGAGGAATTGGTTGAACTAGGTGCCTACTGAGGTTCCTCATCAACTCTGAAATCTTGTACATCTGTGATTTCTTTGCTTTGAGATTTATCCCAATCTGGCCTTACTGATGACAGAGGTAATATTATTTTTAACTATCTAGAAGAGATAATGGCTCTATACCATTTTGGTGTGCCAACATGATTTCATCCCTGCTGGCTTCCCTATCACACAGCAATCCTGACAACATTATTGATAGTAAACGAAGCTCAAGGTCATGGGCCTTGGTGTTTTGTTCATGGTATGGTAATCTTGTTTCAGGAGATTGCCGGCTCAGCTAGTTCTTAGCTAGATGCTGGGAAGATAAATTTGAACTTGCCTTGTGACACCACTTAACTTGTAATAATGATTGTTATCAATGTCTCTCCATCCTATTTTGAGGGCAGGGAGTTTGGCTGCGAGGGCGCTGGTGTGTTTTTCCACTGTGAATGGCATTTAAAATGTCCTGCTATTTTTCCCAAAGTAGTAGCTAGGGATTACTACTATCAAGAAACTATAAATGCATTTTTATTATTTAGGGCAGGAAAATACAAGTGAGCCCTTTCTTTCCAGAAAGAAGCTGCCGAATTCATCATCTGATCTCATGAGTCTTCTCTTAACCAGCCATTTTGATTGGCCTATATTGGCTTCACCCCACCCCCTTTGATCCAAAACTTCTTCACCTTTAAACTATAGGTGTGGTTTTTTTAAGCCTTTCTTTCTAAATGAAAACTTTTTTGCTGATCTTCCCATTGCAACTATTTTCTTAAAAGAGAATGGGGTTGGAAACACCTATTGTCTTCATTTGTCAAAAGAGGCTTTTTTAAAAAAAATGTATTATATGCTATCTTAAGGAAATCAAGAAATGATAATAGGTTACATTGATAGAGCATTTTAAGCTTTGCATAATGATTTAATTTCAATTGATCTTCATAAAAAACAAAACAAACAACAAAAAAGAATTGATCCTCACAACCAGCCTGGGAGGAGGGTGCTAATATTATTTTAATTTTACAGAATAGGTAGTTGGAGCCTACAATGATTAAATGACTTGCCCAGGCCCCCTCAGCTAGTAAGTATCTGAGGTGGGATTTGAATTTAAGCCTTGCTGACTAGAGGTCACTATAATGTTTCTCAATGAATCAAGATCAAGGGAAAATGTGCAAATTTAGATTTGTTACCATTAATGTTATTGGTATTTTGTTTTATTTCTAAAAATGGGATGGGGTGGGCTGGGGCCGGAATGATAAAGCAGGTTGTTTCTATAACAATTTGTCCTTTAAGATTTATAATAACTAATGAGTATGCAGGAGGATACAGTAGAAATAGGGCAGACCTGATCATCAGGAATACCCAGAAATAAAGCCTGCCTTAGACACAAACTACCTGTCTGACTATTGTTAAGTTACAACCTTTCAGTGCTGAAGATGACTTTCAGTCTCTAAGGTTACAAGTGAGTTGCTGGTCTTCATCAAAAGGAGGAATTTCCATACTGGGGAGTTCCCTCACAGAGCGAAAATCCCAAAATCCTAGGGCAAGATTCTTCTCAAGATTAGGTATTAAATATGATTGTACATATATAAACTATATCAGATTGCTTTCTGTCTTGGGGAAAAGGGAGGGAAGGGAGGGAGGGAGAAAAATTTGGAACAAAAAATCTTATGAAAACAAATGTTGAAAACTATCTTTATATGTAATTGGAAAAATACTTTTAGAATTAAAAATAATTTTTAAAAGATTAGGTATTTTAAAAATGAGTGCAATATGTTTGTAGTGATGAACAGTGTAAAAATTTGTTAAAAGAAATATTATCATGAAATAGACAAAAAATGGTGGATCTGGAGTCAAAGGACTTGGGGTTGAACCTCAATACTGCTGCGCATTACCTATCTAATGAGACAACAAATCCAAAGAGCTGACCTTAAAGCACCATATAAATGTTATTTTTGTTATCATTCTTATCACCAGCATCACTATTATTTTGTGTGTGACTAGGCAAGTCTCTTTTCCTCTCTGAGCTTCCATTTCTTCTTGTCTATAATGAAAGAACTGGAGCAGAGGCCATCAAAGCCCATTTCCAACTCTCAGTCTATCATCCTAGGAGATACCTAATGAAAATGACATCTCTTGGAACCCTTTTTCCATGAGGTCTTGACACACTGGTAATTCAAGTGTCACAATCCATTCAGAGTCCTCCTTCCTATTGATTGTTGTTTGGGCAGCTCACTTCTAAAAATCCTTGGGCTTGAGGGTCACCCCAGAACCAGTAAGGCTGCCTCACCCACTTGGATCGGCTCTGCCTTCTTAATGGATCTGGGAACAAGCCAAGGGTCTTCATTTGGTCATGTTCTCTCCCATATTCTCAAGAGATATTACAACCATCACAAAGGGACTTATATTTTTCTGAAGGGGATCTATAATCAAGTTTTAATCAGCAGTTCACATCTTACTTCTAGAGCCATATTTGGGGAAGGGGAAAAAGTGCTGCTTATTTTAACCCTTTCTTGCAATTGCTTAGTGCTATGGAGCCTGGATTGTCATTGAAAATCCTAGAGAAAGACAAAGAATAGTAGAATAGAAAGCATGAGGAGCTGCCTGAGTGTCCCATGATTGAAATAATTCTGATATTAGGAATTACAGAGGAGTTCTACTTTAGGTTTTGGGGTCTGGCTAAAATGCCATAGTGGCATTCTGGTAATATAAAAAATACATTTTTATTATTTAGAGCATGAAAAATAGGAGTCATTTTTCTCCAATGAGAAAGCTGCTGAATTCATCATTTGATCTCATAAGCCTTCTCTTAACCAGGCATTTGGACTTAGTTGTATTATCCTCTCTCCTTTGGCTAGTCAGAAACTTACATGTCTGAGCCAAAACTTTTTACTATGCTTTTTTTAAAACTTTACTAAGTTTTTACAAACCTTTAAGTTATGTTTATTTAAAAGAATCTCAGTAAAAACAATTTTTGCTGATCCTCTCACTGACAACTGTTTTCTTACAAAAGAATAAGATTGGAAACACCTTCTATCTTCTTTGTCAAAGAAGGATTTTATTTTTTTAATATTTGTTTTATACCATCTTAAAATAAAGAAATTAGAAAAGTAACTGACATTGATAGAGCATTTTAAGTTTTGTACAGTGATTAATGAAACATTATATGAAGTATGAAGCTCAAAAAAGGGAAAAACAGAAGTGATATTTTCATGAGTGTATATTACAGACCACTTGAGCAGAAGGAAGAAAGAATAAAGGAGTTCAGAAAACAGGTCACAACATGGCCATGGAGACATAATGGAATGGTGATGGTACACATTATCTGGGCATTTGTTACCCACACTTTATCAAAAGCAAGGCAGGTAATTCATATTTTGGCTTACTTAATTGGTATTTCCACACATCAGAAAGTGAAGAAAGAGAAAAAATGATAGTGGACTTGATTCGGACCAATGAGTCACTCTGCTCTGTTGTATACCACATCGCACTATATATGCTCTCAATTTATATCATTGCTCCTAACCACTTCCTGAAGTATCACTTCAAATTAGAAAAAACTCAATACTATTAGGCTGTACCTAATTGGTCAAGGACTAAACTCCAGTAAGGTTGTTTCAAGAGACAAGTCAGTGGAAATTGGAAGATAGTCTTTTCCAGGGTCTTCCTTAAGCACCTGAGATGCAGATCTTAAACATCTTTGAAAGTGAACCTATGGAAACAGCTGTGACTGAATGTAGGACGTCCTCTGACATAATTTACCCAAATGTCCAAAAAGGGAGGGAGGGAGTGTAAGAGGGGTCTTTTAACACTTCAGACTAAAGGCCACCAGGTGTTCTTTATGACAGGGAACCTCTGTCCAGGTGCTGAAAGCTGCCTGATCATGGATTGTAAACAACCACAGCTGTGTTCAATTAAACTTCCACCTAAGCCTTTCCCCATGGCCTTTCTCTCCCTCCCCCGCCTCCCCCACTTCCATCTATAAAGAACCAGCAAGGGGCCCAAAACTTTTCTTCCACCCTGCTGGGGAATTCCTTTCTCATAGTAACTTTCAGTGTTTGGTGATGGAGAGCTTTGTGAAATGGTCTAGTCCATGAAACTAAGTTCCACTATGCTGGTATACCGTCGACTTTTAAGACTCCTACTAGTGAGTGTTTTCTGTTCATTGTGGGGATTTCTGTGTGAGTCCAGTGTCCTTTCCCAGTGAGTATCTGTATTTCTGTTTGTCTCTGTAGGGACTTGGAGGGATCCTAAAATGGCCAGTGACAACTTTGGGGAGTACTTCCCAGAAGATTTTTCTATGATGTATTTTTTTTCCATTTGCATGATAACCCAGTACCAGGCTAACTACTGCATGGAATCCAAGCTTTGTTAGCTTATACTTAATATCAAATAAAGCTGTTGTTACAATGAAAAATTCAAGGGAGTAGTAGAACATTCCACCAAGATAGGTTTCCTATTTAGAGTATAATGTCTATGTTCCAATTTCCATGAAATTCCATGTTCCAGGAAATGGGATTAGCATCTCTATGATGCCATTCAGTGTACTTCCTCTTGCTGAGGAATATGTTCTCCTGATGGCTGTAACATTTCCTTCTGTTGTAAACATGGAATGGGTAGACTTATAGAAAACAATTGGGGGAATGGGCTGAATGTGGGTGAGGAAAAGTAGATGGTGAAGGATAAGTGAAGAATCGGTCAAGGGAGAGAAAGTGAACAGAGCTGTTCACTGACTTAAAATGTGCTGTACTTGGGAGAGACTTAGGTTCTGATTCTGCTTTTGATACTTACCAGCTAAGTGACCATGAACAAATCATTTAACTCCTCTTAGCCTCATTTTCCTCATCTCTAAATTGGAGAGAATGATCCTTGTTGTTTCTAAGTCATAGAACTGAAGGCTGGATGATAGAATGTATGAGAATTGCTTTGGAGACCTTAATAGAAAATAGATGTCAGGTATTATTGTTTATTATGATTATTGCATTGTGAGGATGATGATGAATTGGCCTCGGGACATGTATAAGCTCACTCTGCTAGTGAGCAAGAAGCCAGAAGCATTTGGAAAAATGAATGTGATTATCATTTGTCATGGTGCATGCTTGTTAATCCCTAGCTGGTGGATGCTTGAGTTAGAGAGTTTTGAGCTGATTGAATCCCCATACTGTCTAGCACTAAAAGTGTAAAGCTCCTGGGGGTGATGGGGTGTACACCTAGCTGACCAAAGAGGGGCAAACTGCTCTAGGTTGGAAATGGATATCAAAATTCCCATGCCAAGTAGTAGGGTTAGAATCATGAGTGACAGTTGTACTTTGAGCCTGGGCAAGATTGGGACATCCAATCTCAAAAAATAAAGAGAGAAAGGAGAATGGAGTGAAGCATCTAACTAGGGGTGTTTATATCAAATGATAAGAAAGATGTCATCTGCCCATGATTCTGGAATAAAGCAACATGGAGACAGTGGGGAGTAGGGGAGAAAATCATTAGATGGATGGTATAGGAAGGAGGTAAACAGTGACTCCTAAAAATCATGAGCCTCTTCTCATAGATATAATATGATGTGGGTCTAGATTGTTGAGAAACCTAATAGCTATGCCTCAGTGACTGAAAGAGATACTGATTTAACACTCAGTACTCTGAAAAACTTACCAGGCAATAAACATTCATTAAGTATACCGGGCATTAAGCTACCTGCTAGGGATACAAAGAAAGACAAAAAACCCATGGAACCTACCCTCAAGGGATCACAGTCTGATAGGCCCACTTTAGCTTTCAATGCAATGTAGTGAAATTAGTGCCTATGTTGTATTACACACTGGTAATACAAAGACAAAAAAGAATCAGTCCCTGCCTTCAAGGGGTTTACATTGTACCAGACAAGAGAATAGCAAATTTTCACTTTCTTTTCTTTTACAGCTCTTTTTGTGATGAGAGGTAAAAACCTTTTAAATCTGAAGTAAGGCAGATACACCAGTTTCTAGAAGCATGGTAGGAGAAAAGTGGAGACGCTAGTTCTTTTCCATGGGCAGTTGAGTTGTGTGGGGCTCAGGATTAAAAATGTTGTGGGAGATGGTGAGAGAAGTTAGTATAAGAACCAAAGGCATTTTGGAATGCAGGAGCACCCTATGTCAGTAAAACACCTTTAATCAATGCTTTGTATCCTTCTGGGCTGGCCAAGACAGAGGACCTATGTCACCAGAGCATAAGAATGACTCTGAAAGAAGCATGAAGAGAGTTAGATTGTGATGATGTAAGCAAATGCTTGCTAACATTGTCCAAAAGAAGAATGAAATGCCTGCTAGGTATGGGGTCCTGCTTATTGGAGATCTTTGAGCAGTCAGTCAATACACAGTTAAGCTCCTACTTACTGTATGTTGTACAGTGTGCTAAGCTCTGGAGATACAAAAACGAAAACTGTAAAAGAGTCTTTGCTCCCAAGGATAGAGGCTGGAAGCTAGAGGAGCATCCCTTCCAACCTGGAAATCCTGAAAAATCAATCCACTGGTAGTCCTCAAGCTCCTACACTATGCCAGGCACTGTGATATGTGCTGGGAATATGAATCCAGAGAATGAAATAGTCCCTAACGTTTTCATGGGAGAGACATACATATAAAAATAAAGCATAAATACACGTTAAAAGCTTAAGTATATAAAAAAGTAGTGACATGCCAGGTAATTTTGGAGAAAAGATTTTAGCAATTGAAGGGATAAAGGTAGAAGATGGTGTTTGAGCTGTGTCTTGAAGCAAAAGAGTGACTCTGTGAAGGAATAGTAAAGAGGGGATGCATTCCAGGCAACTGGGTTTGGAGAAAGGAGATAGAATGTTGTGAGGAATTGAGATGGATCCTTTAGTTGGATTGTAGACAATGGGAGGGGTTGTAAAGATAAGTTCAAGCTAGGTTGTGGAGGGCTTTAAAAACTAAACTTAGGAGTTTATTTTTTATCCTAGAGGCAATTGGAAGCCATTGGAGTTGGTTGAGTAGATGAGTTCCATGGTCAAAATGGCATTCAGGGATAATTACTTGGTAGTCCTGTGGAGAATGGACTGAATTGGTGAGAGATTTAATTCAAAAAGAGCTGTTGAGAAACGTTGGGAACTAAGGTGGTAAGCGTATGCATCGAGAGGAGTCATATGAGAGATCTTATAAAGGACAGTTGCAAGAATTCTTTTGATTACTTTTTTTTTCCCCAGGAAGAGTAGAAGAAGTAAAAAGTCAAAATTGGAGGTTGTAGAAATGTATTGACAGATTCATGATTTGTAAAAAGGAAATAATAACACTTTTCCTACCTGCATTGCAGATTCAGTGAGATAAATATGTGGAATTATTCTGAAAAAAATATACTAAGAAAAGTAACTAGAGAAGAAACCCAAATGGATTTCCTGAGAGAGGGGCACTAGAAATTAGTTATATCGAGAAAGTTTTCTGGAAGGAGGTAGCCCTTGAGCTGAGATTTGAAGAGTATAAGAGAAGCTAGTTTATTACAGTTACAAATAAAGCTAAATACATTCTTTCTCACTGGGGAATCAAACAAATTCTCTGGTTAGGGAGATTCTATTCAAACAATCCAGATGTCCTTAGTGGACTATTTTTTTTTTTACCTGAAATGAAAAAAAAGTCTTAAGGCTATAGAATCTACCATCAAGAAATTTTCCTGAACAAGATATAGACTGAAAGTACCATGTGATAGATGTTTTAATTATTTGAAGGAAAGGGAAAATAGAAAAAAAAAACCTCTCCTAATGTCATGTGTTTCTCACTCACTTCTTACTTTAACCTGCAAATTCTTCAAGTGTTGTTTAAAATTAATTCATTAATTTCACACTCGGTTCTTCCCAAATGTATGAATGAACTGTAATTATTTGAAGTCAAACATAAAATTATTGGACCATCATGGAGATGAGGTGAAACAAGAAATTTAAAAACTCTTTTCGGGTCGCCTCTCCAGCATATAATGAGGCTGTCCCAGATGGCAAAGAAATCATTAAAAATCCATTTGAGAACCACTGGACCTATATTGAAAGTGCCTTGACCTGTTTTGGCTCCCTAATTCTCTCGTGTTTCTCTAGTTTACTGATGCAATGAAGCAGACAGCTTTCTGCACATAGAGCCAACTTGGAATAATTAACAAACTGGGGGTTTATATTCTCATGTGGACTTTAGAATTAGTCCCTTGAAAGAAATGGGGGGCTCTTCTATGTGTTTGTGAACCACCAATATGGTATCTGGAGGAAAAGGTATTATTATGTCAGAGCTTGTAATAGAAATATCTTTTTTTTTTAATATCAGTTTTTCAAGGACAGTCCTACCTTTACCAAGTGTTTAAATCTCTCTGTGGTAGCTACTGGAGACCACTGAAGTCCTAGTGGCCACTGGGGTACCATTGGGTACAGTCCCATTGTAAAATGCTATGAATGCCTCCCTTGTGGCCCGAAAAAGTTCATGTGCTTTCTACGGCAGCTTATTTATTGCCACTGAATAATTTAATCTCTGAGAGAATCGGACTCATTTTAATTTCAATTATTTCATTTTTATCTCAGTCTGAGTTTAGGGCAAGGCAGGATTGGGAGGTGGTTTAGTTATGTTTTTAAAAGGTGTTAGTAGAGGTTGCAGGTTTTCTTCCATCTATTCTTGCAAGCATAATATTGTTGTCATTTATTTTTCAAGACCATTTGCTTATGAAATCTTATGCCAGAATCCATCAAATTATCATTTCCAAGGGAGTTATCCCCGTGTGTGTGTGTGTGTGTGTGTGTGTGCGCGCGCGTGTGTGTGTAAGTTGACTTTGTTTATATATTGCTAAATTACTATCATTTGGAACTTGCGTATGTCTGTTTAGCATGGAAGCTTGATAGTAGACCAAAATTCTGCCCATTTCTTAGTATAAAAGGGGGAATTCTTGATTGGAGTAGGGCATGGATGCCATATTCTTTTTGGGAACTATATTCCCCAGAAGACTGTGTACAGTTGCCTAACATATTCATATTAAGTGGATGAAGGACATGAGGGGAATGGGGAATGAGTTCCCCGAATGCTAGAAGTTTAAAAGGATAAAAGGAGATTGGATCAATTGATACTATAACAAGTCATCAAACCTATTATATGTAGCCATGGATATCAGACCAAATGCCTGGCTACTGTGAAGTTTGGTAGAATACAAACTCTTTGAGAAGACAGGATATGCTGGAAGTGCTAGTGTACATCTGTAGGTCCTGTTACTTGGATAGATCAAAGCTGGTGGATCCCTTGAGGTGGGGAAATGTGAACCACAGTAAGGCTAAAATTGATTGCTCTTGGGGAATCATCATTTTGGTTCCCAGAAGGTCACCAGATCACCTAAGGAAGGACAAAGAAGCCCGGAATAGAGGGGGGAAAAAGTAGAATAAAGCTTCCATGCTGATCAGTATGGGGATTGGGCCCATGAGTGGCCACTGCATTTCCAGACTGGGTAAGACAGGGAAATTCAGTCTCAACTTCTCCCACCCTCCAAAAGAAGATGTTTTTCTGTGATTTTAATAAATGACTACTAGAAAGTTAAGGAGGCTAAGGCAGAATGATGGGTGGATGGGTATACTTGAAAAGGGGTACACAGCATGGTATAAGTAGGTATTAGGAGTCTATGGGTCCTAGGAGATCACTTGTCTGCCTGGTTTTACATAACAGACACTGGGTTTGTGGTGTATATTTACTGACATGTGTGGTGTGTGGAATTAATATGATATGGAAGATATAGAGAAGAGTCTTTCAACCTCTCCTAAAATTGGCCACCGAGTAGCTGGACATAATTTCAGGTGACATTGAACATCATATATTGTTGATAGAGTTTTTAAAGATAATGATCACTCTAAGTAATTATGGTTCACATATATGTGCATATCTGTGTATGTGTATGTATGTATACTCTCTATATACATATATGGAGAGATATGCACACACATATTCCCCAAAATCCTGTGAGGTAGATGATGCAAGTATTACTACTCCATTCTACAAATGAAAAACAATTTCTTCAGTTACCTCAGTCAAGGCATGACATAATAAATGTCAGAGTTCAGATTCAAACTTTCTGTTACCAAGGTTAGTGGTTTATGTTGAAGGATTTTCAACTGGGATTCTCTTCCTTCTTGTACTAATCTAAATTATTTTTTAAAACAACAACAATATCAACTTGGATCCATCTATAACATTGGACATGGTATGGTAAGTATACTTTTCCATGGGATGTATTGGGGCGATGTGAAGAAAGATGTTCAAAATGCATGTATAATAGAATCTCAAATTCAGAGTTCAAGTATTCTAGGAAGGGATAGGGTTTAAGAAGCATTGTTATCGTTGTTCAGTTGTGTCCATCTTTAAGTGACCTTGACCTCATTTGGGCTTTTCTTGGCAGATACTTTACTGCTTTGCCACTTCACCATCTCATTTTACAAATGATGAAACTAAGGCAAACAGGTTTAAGTGATTTGCTCAGGATCCACCCACCTAGTAAGTGTGGACAAATTTGAATTCAAGAGGACTTTAGGTCTGCCTTCAGATCCAATGCTGCAGCTACTTTGGTATTTAGCTGCCCAAACATGAGAAGCATTAGAGCCAACCAGTGACTGGTCTCAGGTTGATTCACTCGCCCTGATTTTGTGAGGCTGTCTTCTTCTTGAATATTTAGGTCAAAGAATTTTCTCTCATCTAGGTAGTGTAAGGAGCATTGGAATGAGCCATTGGCTAATAGTGCTGAGATGGGAAAGATCATAATTTTATTGCCATTCAGTCACACGAGGGGCAAGGAAAACAATAAAAAGGGAGTTCCCATATTATTATTTCTTAATCTAAATTGCATTAGAATAAATAAATTTTTTTTTTAATGGGAGGGAGGTGAAATATGGTTAGGGAAGGAAGCAACACTATCTCTGTGCCTGGGGGGGAAGGATGAGAAGAGGAAAAACCAGACCCGCCTGACTATCAGCCAGAAACACCATAACCATAAAAAGATTATCATGCCCCCCCTGGAATTGCCTAATTGTTGTCATCACTGCAACCTCATGTTAGCTCAACATATGCGATCATTTTATAATCTAGGTCGGTGGTTCTCAAAGTGTGGAGTCCTAGGGCTCTGTGCGATCAAAGTATGTTCTTAGTAATACTAAGATGTCTTCATTTCTAATATAGTCAACAATGCTACAACCCACATAAACAAAAGCTCTCTGGAAGGCCCTTAATAACTTAAATGTAGAAAAGGGTCCTTGGACAAAAAACCCATTGAGAATCTTTGGTCTAGACCCGCATGTATTTTATATGACCATTTTCCCTCAACATGGATGGATAGATGAATCTTATTTGGGTGACTATTGATCTCTTTGAAAGATCTGTCCAATGATCCGGAGTTGAGGTCAATCCAGTGCCATCTGTATGGGTCTACATCTGGAGAACTTCTCCATGCATAGGAAATCTCGCTTCTCTTTGAACTTTGTTCAGACTCCTCCACAATATTTGAAAACACATCTTTACTGAATATCTTTGTCTCCCCATTTTTTGATTTATTTGATATTGATACTCAGAAAGATGATAGTTACCTCCATAATCACATTTCTCTTAAAAACTTGTATGATTTTAACATATTTTGGAAGTGTCTCATGTCTTTATTTTTATTTATTTTTTTTTTTGTGAGGCAATTGGGGTTAAGTGACTTGCCCAGGGTCACAGAGCTAGTAAGTGTTAAGTGTCTGAGGCCGGATTTGAACTCAGGTACTCCTGACTCCACGGTCAGTGCTCTATCCACTGCACCACCTAACTGCCCCTTGTCCCATATCTTGAAGAAAGCATTTCAGTAATTCTTTGGTTCTACTATGGACTGTTTTTTTTTACCTTTATTTATATCCCCAGTGCTTAGCACTGTGCCTAACATAAAATAACTACTCTATTTATGTTCGACTCACTGAATTGTCACCACTTTCAACTAGCTGTGTGACTTTAAGGCAAGGAACTTGACCTTTTCCTAAAGAACAGAGAGATGGACTAGATGATGTCTTAGGTCCCATCCAAGTCCAAATCTATGTTCCTATAATTGTATGACTGTAAGAAATGCTTTCTTTGAGATGTTTTGTTTGGAAATGACAAATACTTAACATAACGGAGTGATCATTACCCAAATCACCATCAAGCAGTAATACAGATTTACCCAAGTCCTCAAATTTTTTTAAGGCTATTTCAGAAAGTCTTAAGATTTTAGGTAGTCTTAGGATAGAGAAGAGGTTGCAGGTATAGAGATCCTTTAATATCTTGAAATTAATGTTAGAAAGGGAGAGTAGTCATCACTGCTTTTCTAAACCAATACCCTAAGTCACAACAAAAGGGAGTTTCCAAGATGACTATAAACATTGTTAGTAACATTTGTTGTTGGGTTTTTTAGTTATGTAAATTCTTGTTTCTTGTGGAAGAATTAATAGAAGGCACTATTGGGATTTCGTTTAAAGAGGATTTGTTTTTAGTGAACCAGCAGAGCAAATTGGAAAGCACCAGCCTCAGAGTGAGGAAAATGTGGATTCCTGTCCTACCTCTGACTTACACCAGTTAGTGACTTTGAGTATATTATGGAACCTCTTGGTGTTCTGGACATCTCACTAAGAATATGTTTCAGAACCAGTGTTCTTCTGTGTGGGTGGAAAGAGTTTCCTTATTAAGAGATTCTTATACTGATGGAATCACAGTTCTGCTTTCTCCCCTAAACCCCAAAACAGAATATCTTGGTTCCTTGAATCATCGAGGCATTTCCATGGTCAGATGGATGATGAAAGGGGCCACCAGAGTGTAGTGTTTGGAGGACTTGTGTTGGAGTAGGGAAGACCTAGGTTCAAATCATTCTGCACCATTCTAGCTTTGTCACCCTCTTAGAACCCCAAACTCCTCTCTAAGAATATGTTAATAAAAATAGAGATGTCTCCTCCTTTGGTGGAAGGAGTTTCCACACTGAAAATTGTGTATACTGATGAAATAATGGGTCCAGATCACCCATTCCCCCCAAATAAATGATGAATAAAGGAAACTGAATGCGACTAATAGTTATTATTGACTGGACAATCTTCATCAGTGTATTATAGGTCACCACTTTCCTCTTCTGAAACAAATAGCGTAGATGAACTTCAAGCGTACGATATTATTGATGTAGCTGTATTGCTGGGGAGTTGGAAGCCAAAGGGAAGAGATGGAAAAACTATGGATTTACATGACAATCAGTGATCATCTGAAGGAGCAATGGTGATCTCTATCTATCAAATGTCTGAAGGTATAAAAGGCACTTAATGAAAGCAGTTGAAATATACAGATGGCAAACCCATTGATGTTTGTGGATAAACTTTGTTGGAAGTTTGTGTTTAGGGCAGATATATACTTAATTAACACTTCAGTGGATCTTTGAACTCATTAATATGTGTTCCTCCTGCCGACTCCTGCCAACAATGTAGATTATAACCCGCATACTTCTCTTAATGCAACCCACATACAACTCGAGTCTTCTCCGAAAACCTTCAGTGAGAACCCACACAAATACTGAGGGAGTGGGGGATGGGGTTTGTCATCTTCTTTCTTTCTTCATACAACAATTGGACTATACATGAAGTATACTTTCCTCTTCCAGTGGAACCAATTCATTTCATTTTTTTTTTTCGAGGCATACATCTCTCTGATGGTATCCTTTAAGTTGTTTCTCCCATATAATGATTTATTTGTCTTGTCTTGGATACTGTTCATATTCCCTTTGTGCCTCTCCATTGCTTTCAAGGGGCCCTCCAATTTTTCAAAGATCATGATATTCCCAAACTCAGACATTATAACAATATTTTTAGGGCAGGTAGGTGGAACAATAGATAGAGTGTTGGAATTACCATTTGAAAGACCTGAATTTGAATCCTGTCCCAGGTGCTTATTGGCAGTATGATTCTAGGCAAGTCACTTTGCTCAGCCTTGGTTTCCTTAACTATAAAATGATTATAACAATAATATCTACCTCACTGGATTATGGTGAGATTTAAGGGAGATAGTGCATGAAAAATACTTTGTAAATATTAGAACACTACATAAATGTTATTTTTATTAACAACAACAATAATTTTAAAAGATAGCCCTTTGTTTCAGGAAGAAGCTTGGGGTCATTCAAACACCTTATGCAAATTCCTTCTATCCATTTCAACTCTGTCCATTCACATTGTCTACCCATACTATATGGCTATATGAACTAATGGAGCAATTTTGAGGTTCATTTACTTATTTACCCTCAAAATAATTGTTTTGGTTAGATAAGTAAAATGCTCACTAGCTAAACCATATCATTCCTGTGATATTGGTTAATCAGAAAAATTTCTTAAAATACATCTTAATTTTTGTTGTTGGAAGTCATTCTAAAATATTTGCCCATTCTCCTGATTTAACAAATAGAATGCACTGAAGAAAAAATGTAGTCTGCAGTAAATGATAGGGATTCTTGATGTGCTCTGGGCTAATTATTATCATAAATGGATCCAGGGTGTTGAAGATGTGAGAGACAGAATATAAGTGGACTCTATTTTCACAAATCTTTATCTATTAACTTTTTCCTCTGTTCACCCTTACTGTCATGTTCTTCTAAACATCAAATGTAGGGGAAAAAACTGTTGACTTTAGGGTACCAAAAAGGAACAAGAATCAATAACTTTTAAAATTCAGCTATACTAAAGAAAAGTTATTGAAAGCCAATACATTCAACAAATAATGTAGTTTTGAAATCAACAGAGTGATTAATCATGACAACTCATGTATATACATGTGTACAAATTCTCTGGGCTATCATACAAATGTAGGTACATAATGCAGGGATGTACATGTGCAGATGTGTAATTGTTCAGTATCTATTAAAGTCCCATGATAATTGGCATATGGTGTTATATAACAGTACATAATAACATATGATGACTGTAATTAAGTGCATTGACTTAAGACTTTGTCTTTTAACAACTCTCAGTGGAGACTGAATGAAAGGTAAATTAAAGGTTCATTAAGCTGTGTTCAGGGAAAAAAAGTGTTTTCAAATGGCAGATGTACAATAGTATTAAATGGAATTTATTAAGATCTGATTTGTCGGACAAGCCTGGTGCAAATTATGTGAGATCTTTTTAATTTCCCCTTTAAAAAATACAAAGAGTTCCCTGTCATAGTGTATTAACAGTGCAGGCAACAAATGTGTAAACCAGTTTGGGAAACCTTTGGGAATATTGATATTTCCAGATCAAAGTGACCTTTCTTGATGGTTTTCTTTGGTGCTCTGTTGTCTGAAAGGAAAAAAAACAAAAACAAAAATAAAGTTGAGCCGGAAACTGACAGCAGGGCATTGTCAAGGATGGAATACTGCAAAACATCCCTAGCTGCCCGATGTCCTTTTCTCTTTATTTTTGTGCTTCTGCAACCATTTGAAAACCTAATTCTATCTCATTATAACAGGCTGTGGGAGTCAGAGAGCCATTCTAAAGATGTGATGCTAAGATAAAAGCAGAGTAATGCTGGAGATGAAACCACATTCCTTATAATGTTTCATTTGGTTCCTAAACATGCTGGGTATTTGTTGAGAATTTCATAAAGAAACTAGTGAATGTCAGTGTGTCTGTTTTGGAAGGGAGTGTGTTATGACACCTTTAGCACAAAGCCCTGGGGCCCTTGTCTGGTAGGCTACAGGAGGAATTCTTGGTTGACCCAGATGATGTCTAAGAATCCTGGAAATTGTGTTTCTGTGAATTCGGGCAATGCTATTGATACGGTAAGCATATCCTAACATAAATAATCTTCAACTATATGACCCTTGACATTCAGTGATTTTTTTCAAATGATAACAGCTATAACATGAAGAGATCCATCTTGTTCCAATCTCCTAGATATGACCAGGATTTCCTAGGATAATAATGGTAACAACAGCAACAACTAACATTTATATAGGGTAGCTGGGTGGTTCAGTGGATAGAGGGCCAGTACTGGAGTCAGGAAGATGTGAGTTCAAGTGTGATCTCAGACACTTATTGGCTGTGTGACCCATGGTAAGTCACTTCACCCTGTTTGCCTCCATTTCCTCATCCATGAAATGAGCCGGAGAAGGAAACTGTTCCAGTATCTTTGCCAAGAAAATTCCAAATGGGGTCATGAAGAGTCATACATAACTGAAGGAGCTGAACAGCAGCAACAAAATATTGATATTGTACTTACTGTGTTCCAAGCACAGTTCTAAGTGCTTCACAATTATGACCTCATTTGATCCTCACAACCCTGGGAGGTAGCTACTATTATTCTCATTTTACAGATGAGGAAACTGAGTCAAAGAGGTTAAGTCAGCTGCCCAGGGTCCCATGGCTACTATCAGAGGCTGTATATGATCTCAAATCTTCCTGACTCCAGGCCTGGTGATCTATTCACCACACTGTGTGGCTGCTTAATAATCATGAATCTAGATCTGCAAGAGAGTTCAGAGGCCATCTGGTCTAACTCTCATTTTAAAGATGTGGAAGCTGAGACCAAGGAGACAAACGACTTGGCCGAAGTCACAAAAAATAGTAGAGGTCAGAGACAGGATCTGAACCCAGGACTTCTGACTTTAGAGTTGGTGAGATTTCCACTGTACCGTGCTGCCTCCCCATATATTTACAAATTTCCTTTATTTTTATTGTCACAAACAACGCACATCAACAAAGACAAGCTTTCCAAAGAAAATTGGAAAAAAGGAAAAAATCCTCCAAAAAAGGAGGATTGTATATGAAACCAGACCAATTTGTTTTACAAAGTAGATATTATTAATAGGCAGAAATCTAAAGTGGATATAAGGGCATTTCTCTTGTGTACTCACTATTGTGCTACATATTTAATGAACTAGACTTTAAGGATCTGTTTATGTAAGGCATATATAGATTGTATGTGATAAGGAAGTAGTAGGACAGCTCGTTGGCTGAGTGAATAGAGCACCTGTCCTTGAGTCAGGAGGACCTGAGTTCAAATCTGGCCTCAGATACTTACTAGCTATGTGACTTTGGGCAAGTCACTTAACCCCAATTGCCTCCAAAAAATATAAGGAAGTGGATAACCCCTGGTGCATTGCATTGCCCCAGCTTATGGAGCAATTATTACAAATTCCCTAGGGATGCTGTGCTATCCCTTCTCAAATAATCCTGTATTTACTTCATTAGTAGTAGGCCTCCACCAGTCGCTGACGACCATGGATCAGCCCCCTGAAGAGCCACAGACCACAGTGTGGCTGTGTGTTGTATCTTCCCCATGAGGAGTAGCTGGAGTGTCCTCTCCAGGGCGCTGGCCTGGGCGGATCAATTGGAAAACAAGCCGTTGCCCATGCAGCAGGTTTCCCCTCTCTGCGACATTGGTGGATCCAAAGGAAAGGCAGAGCCAATACAGTTTGGCACCAGTGCTGCCGCAGGAGTTGCCAGAGGGATGTGATGTCCAACATCCAACTGCCTAAGGGAATCCGGCTCCTGATTTTTCCTCGGGGTTAACTCCGGAAGCCTTTTCTATATATGGGTATGGCTGCAAGACAGTAGAGGTTTAAAATCAGGGTTCCCTTCCCCTAGGCAGCTTGCCTGCCAAGGCTGACGAGCCCCACCTGCCCGAAGCAACTGGTTTTAAGGCACCAGTGACACGCCTTTGCCCCTTCTCCTGTTAGTGGAAACAGTTCTGCCACGAGAAGGCCAGGAGTTGGGCTTGGGTGGTCAGAGGCTATTTGAGACGCTCGCCACTGGAGCATTTTATAAAGAGTGGGAGCTTATCCCACCCCAGCATGACAACCTTTGGAAATTTACTTCATTATATTTACTTATTGGGCACTGACTCTAGTCCCCATCCCTCAGGGTTAGGCTTGAAACGCCAAAGGGCAAGGAGAAGGGGGCTGATTTTTTTTCTTGGGCATCACCTTAAGCCCCACATCAGCCATATTTCTTTGACTTTTCTTTTAGAGCCCAGTAATCAGTGCTGTGATTTCATTTAGCCATTTAATGTCCCATTAACTTTTTCAAAGGTATTTTTACTTCAAAGATATGTCACAATTGTACAAAAGTTTTCTCCACTACCTTGGAGACCTATACTACCTATTTCTGGGTGTAGGTTTTTTTTTTTTTTTTTGGTGAGGCAATTGGGGTTAAGTGACTTGCCTAGGGTCACACAGCTAGTAAGTGTGTCAATTGTCTGAGGCCGTATTTGAACTCAGGTCCTCCTGAATACAGGGCGGGTGCTCTATCCACTGTACCACCTAGCTGCCCCTATACTACCTATTTCTGGAGGTTGGGGAATGGAGGCAGATTAGGCTGACCTGTTCTCCTCCTACAACCCTGGTCCCACCAAAATCAAGTCCCAAACCCAGTAGTTTCTGATGTACAGCATTCCAGGTACCCTTACCCTTTAGTGTGTTGCTGCTAAGACAACTTCAACATCTGTCCTGGATTCCTGGATTTTCATGCCTCCTATTTCCATCCCCATATCAAGTACTCCATCCCTATACTCAGAATTGGCAATAATAATAATAATAACAATAACAATAATAACAAAAACAACAACATTAACACTAACAATTAAAAACCACCACCAACAACAAAAAGGCCCTCCCTACTTATTGTGTCGGGCACCTCGTCCCTCAGGTATAAATGGCATTACAAAGCAGCATTCTTGATGAGTTAGGAAATTTAATGATATCAGAAAGTTCTAGCCACATGGTCAGTGGGGGAAAGGCATTTTCTCAACCACGTGTTTTTGTTTTTGTTTTTTTTTTAGTGAGGCAATTGGGATTAAGTGACTTGCCCAGGGTCACACAGCTAGTAAGTGTTAAGTGTCTGAGGCCGAATTTGAACTCAGGTACTCCTGACTCCAGGGCTGTTGCTTTATCCACTGCGCCACCTAGCTGCCCCTTCAACCACATGTTAAGGCAACCTTGAATGTCCATTCACATTCTGGTCCTGTGGACTTCCAAAAGCAATTTCTTAGTGTCTTCAACATGGAGGATGCCATCTTAAATTGGGTGGGCATGTGCCAAACCCTTCTTACGGTATGATAGCATCTTGAATGAAGGGGCAGCTTCCATTTTGGGCTTTGTATTCCCACTCTAGCACAGTGAAGCTAGATGGGATTGTGGAGAGATCACTGACCTTGGTATCAATGAGGGCCACATGTGAATCCTTCCCCAGAGGCTTATTTGTTGTTTGATTCTGGGCAGTTCACTTAAACCTCTCTCTCATCCTCAGTTCCTTCATCTGTAAAGCAGGGATGATAATAACATTTACCTGGTAGAGTTGTTATAAGCATCGAAGGGGATTATATTTATATATATTTGTACATGTACGTGTTATATAAAATATGTGTGCATGTATTCTTTTCACTGTCAAAATTACTTATATATTCCTCTTTTACATGTACTCACTTTGTTTTGTTTTGTTTTGTTTTTTTAGTGAGGCAATTGGGGTTAAGTGACTTGCCCAGGGTCACACGGCTAGTAAGTGTCAAGTGTCTGAGGCCAGATTTGAACTCAGGTCCTCCTGAATCCAGGGCCGATGCTCTATCCACTGCGCCACCTAGCTGCCCCCTACATGTACTCACTGTTAATAGTCCCCTTGAAGGACTATAGAAGACCTGAGTTTATGTCACAACCCTGACACCTAATGGATGGGTGACAGTGATGAAGTCCTTTAAATCTCTCTGTCTCTCAATTTTGTCATCTGTATCATGGGGATAATAATACTTTCACCACCACCCTCAGAGGGTTCTTGTATAGAAAGAACTTTATAAAGTTTAAAGGACTCTATATACATGAGTTGTTAGGACACATTTTTGATGAATAAGTACAAGATTTTGTTTTCTTCTCTAAATAATCTCTTCCCTTGGGGGATGTCTGTTGCTAACAACAGAGTCCTGAACCACTGGAGTATAATATTCAAGTCAACTTTAAGAGACATGACTCTATGTAATTAAATTGTGTTTGCTGATGGTAAATAGATGCCCCCATTTAACCACTGTTCATCTCTCTTTAATATTCTCTAAAGAATGTTATGGATAGCTAAGGGGCATGACAGCCTAGTTGACCAACTTCACAGCCTTCATAGAAATATCATCACATATTTCTCTTTCTCCTCACATTACTGTGGTCCCAGAAAAAAGGGGTAAAATTATGAGAATAAATATAATTGTATTGTTGCCATCCCTGTCTTAACCGGGATAGCAAGTTGTAGATAATAAATTTGCAGTTTTGTGTGTAGTCATCTTTTTTTAAAAATTCTAAGTTATGGAAATGCTTGTTTTATTTCATAAATAAGAAAAGAAAAGAAACTTAAGCTCCTTAAGAGCAGGTACTATTTTATTTTTGTCTTTGTATTCTCAGCATTTAGCATAGTGACTGGTAAGATTAAATTAATTTTTTAAAAAAAATTGGAATCTAACTGAATAGTATTTGGATATCATGACAGTCAGTATATTCTTTCACTAAAGACATTATTGTTTTACTTTGCCAGTTTTCTTTCTTTTCATTTCTTTCATGATGTGGACTTTTTTTTAAGGTATTAAAATGAAATGTCAGAAATAAGTCAATTCACCATCACTTTATTGTGGGGTTGGAAAGCACGAGGGAAAAGAATCGATAAACATTTGTGTGTCAGACATTGTTAGGTACTAAGAAAACGGACAACCCTGGGCAAGTCACTTAACCCCCATTGCCTGGCAAAAAGAAAAAAAAAAGTAAAAATAAAATAAAAGGGGGAAGCTAGGTGGCGCGGTGGATAAAGCATCAGCCCTGGATTCAGGAGTACCTGAGTTCAAATCTGGCCTCACACAGTTGACACTAGGAGCTGTGTGACCCTGGGAAAGTCAACCCCCATTGCCCTGCAAAATAAATAAAAATTAAAAGGAAATTAAAAAAAAAGAAAACAGACAAAATAAGATCTCCAACCCTAAGTTTATGTTCTAATGGATGAGACTGCATTTATGAATTAAAACATATATAGGATAGATAGAAATTGGCTGGCATAAGTAGGTGCTTGATAAATATTCATCGATTGACTTAACAAGAGAGTTTGGGAGGGGAGGACCCTAGCAACTAGGAGGATCAGAACAGGTTTTCTGTAGAAGGTTGTCTTTGAACTGAGTCTTGAGGCGAAGGAGAAACAAACTTCACAAAAAGGGGAGAACTTCGAATCCCAAGAATGAAATTAACCTTGATAACATTTCCGACCCCCCTTTTTTTGAGAGCATAAATAATAGGTTTTTCTTTTCTTTGGAACAATTTGTTCAGGCTTTAGGAACTATTTAATTAAATCATTTCCTGCTGCACAGCCATCTGTTTTTGTCTTGGGAATAGAATACATGGAGTTCTTTTACATAGGTTTGGTAAATAAATAGAAGAGGCTGAAAAGCAATATATAGAGTTAGCAGATGGACTGAGGCATGTCAATCTCTAAACAGCCAACTTTAGAGACTAGCTAAATGGATTTACCTGGATCTGCTCTTCACTCACACACACACACACACACACATACACACACACACACACACACACACACACACACACACACATACACACAAACTCTATTCATACATACATATATTAATAAAATCAAATGATCAATTATGTAATATGCATATATATTTGATAGGCATATGTTGAAGAGTTATTAATCTCTCACCCTACTTTCTTCACTTGCTTTCAAAATAAAATAGTTGTGTTTTTTTTTCTTAAATCACAGAATTTAAGAATTGTTAGAAGCCTTGGTGGACAGCTAGTCCAACCTATATAGTCTTCATAGTATAGCGGAAGAAGACTTTGGTTGAAATCCCAGCCCTGCTTCCATGTGTTCAGGCATTTTTCGGGCATGTTTGATTCTGTGTGAACCCAATTGGGACTCTTTTTGGTAAAGGAACTGAGACAAACAGGGTTAAGTGACTTGCCCAGGATTGTACAGCTAGTGAGTGGCTGAGGCAAGCTTTCAATTTAGGTCTTCCTGACTCCAAGCCTGACACTCTTAGCCACTGAGCCATATAGCTGCTGCACATTACCTGTGTGATTGTGCTGAAATCACTTAACTGCTCTGGGCTTTACTTTCCTCATGTAAGAAATGAAGGGGTTGGATGGATTAGCCTTAAAAGTCCTTTCCTACTTTAAATCTGTGGTGTTATCCTCTCTACAACATATCTGACTAGGCCTAAGAAGAGCTCATGATAATTCTTCTCTCTCTTGGCTTGTAACACTGGCACACCTTGCCCAGGGAAGCAGGACCAGGAGATATGAGGAAGGGAACCCTACCTGAATGAGGCCACTTAGGGAAGGAAAAATTATCTGGGGCACTATGAGTTTTCTGTACTGCCAAGCCATAGGCTGTGGCCACGAAGAAGATGATAGAAGGGACTGGAGGGACTAGGGTGTGGTTGCAGGGTAAGGAAGCATTCCTGGAAATAATCCTGCTGGAATCCCTTTAAATATTTATGCCCTTGGGCAAAATACCAATTGCTCTGTCCTAGTTTCCCCTCATACTCCCCTCTCACTTCATTTACCCTATCCCTACTCCCCCAAGCCTTGAGGGTGTTCATATTCACCTTATGGTCCTGAAGACAGCAAATTCCCTAAGGTTTACAACATTTAAAAGTTAGTGGATGGACTATTTAAACTGTTATTGTTGAATAGGCCCCACTCCTTTTCATTAATATTCAAAGCAGGGAAGGGAAGGAATGAGGATTTTCAGCATTTATTAAATCCCTCTGTTTGTAGGAATCTATTAAAAATATGTGAAAATCAAACATTTTAGATAATAGCCCCTTTCAGTCCCACAAGTTTGGCTGAATTGGTATTTAATGATATGTATTGGGAAAGGTAAGGGCTGAAAATACATGCAGCCTATCTCACAAATACGGAGCGGCTGCTTAATGAGTTCCTCCCCCACCCCCCAACTCTGTAGATATCACTGGTTGACCTTAGTCCTCTGTTTAATTCCTTGGCCTGCCAATTTTTAGGAGCACAGAAAGAGCTAAGATGATGAATGCTGGGTTTTTTTTTTCCATTCTGTTTTTATTAAGCCATAGAATCACCTGGCACACACTGGTTATAAAGGTCATCCTTCGTGGAATTTTAGTTTTGTGTGTTATACAAGTAGGCTGACTGAGCTAAACTTTTGTTCCGAAGACTTTGTCTCTGCTGCATTGCTGGCATGAGGTAATGGGCACATGCATGCTAAAATGGGAGTTGTCCAGAAGAGACTAGTTTTGGGGAAATGTCATCTCAGAGATGGTATTATCAGAGTATGCAGGAGAACGTAATAAATATATCTTGATTTGGTGTGAATTCAACTATTGCTTAAGTTTTATGAGTCTCAACTTTTTTAATCTATAAAATGAGATGAAACAGACTAGATGTTTTCTGTACTCTCCTAGCTCCAATACTCTTAGGTTCTATGAGTAGTCATCATTTCTTCAGTTTTTGTAGCTTCTTTAATGACAATAAGGATATTACTTCATGACTCTGCTTATTTGTTAAACTTCGTTGCTAAAAATAAAATGTTGTAAACTAAATTTTATTTTTATTTGATGCTTTTTCCCCTTTTGTCTCCTGCCTTTCACTCAAAACCAAAACCATTGTAGCAAAATATTGTCAAACAAAATGTGTTTTCACATTAGCCATTCATGTGTTTTGCATTTTTCACTTTTATATCACCATCAGGAGGAAGGATAGCATTCTTCACTGGTCCTCTAGAGTCACCAGTGGTCATTATGTCAATCAGAGCTCTATGGTCTTTCAAAGTTATTTTTTTCCTAGATCACTAAGTTATAATAGACTTTTTTAATATTATTGACTTATTTTTTAAATGTTCTCTCTTTCATCAGAGATTCAAGAATTGATCGTAGAATCTGTGACCTTGGTAGTCATTTAACCCAAATTATAGCCTAAAAACATCTCCTCTGAAATATACCTAACAGGTCATATTGAATTTGATTGAAACTTGATTTATTCTTTTTTTCCCCCATAGCTTGCTCTTTCTGTTCACATTTATACTATTTTGCTTCGTTATAATCTTAGCTGGCATCATTTATGTACACTCATTGGTCCAGTATGCTAACTTGCAATTCCATATTTCTATCTACATTTTCATTTTTGTTTATAGGAATAATATTTTTTTTGTTATTTTAAATGTTCCCTTAATATAATAAATGCATTTTTGTGGCTATAGGGCCTTGAGAAAATCCCCTAAACTGTCTGCGCATCAGTTTCCTTTTCTTTAAAAGGAGGCAATTGGGTCTCAAGGGTCTCAGATCTAAATCCTAAGATCATGTGTCTCTCTCTATTAAATTATGCAACGGATGGTTTTAGTAATGAATTTTTTAAAGCATCTAAGAGGAATCATGGGTTTTATAGTAAAAGTGATAGTCTCACAAAGAATTTCAGGGGTGAGTGAGGGGAGGAAGGAGGTAAGGATCAGAAATGTGGGGAGTAACAGCCAGGTTATTAATTCTTAAGTGGGATCAAGACCTTCTCTTTAGGCCATGCCTGAGAGAGCATGAGGGAAGAGGCTTCTGAATTCTGCTAATCAGAGAAAGCAACATTAAGGGAGAACGACTAAGAGAGAATTGACTTTGCTGAGTCAGGGACTGAAGGATGTGTTACTGAAAAGCCTCTTCTTCTTCTTCTTTTGGTGGGGCAATGAGGGTTAAGTGACTTGCCCAGGATCACACAGCTACTAAGTGTCAAGTGTGTCTGAGGTCATATTTGAACTCAGGTCCTCTTGAATCCAGGACCGGTGCTTTATCCACTGTGCCACCTAGCTGCCCCTCCTGAAAAGCCTCTTCTGACACAGAACCATAACTAGGATTTGCTGTGACCAGGGTACATCACAAACCACAACTGGGACAAGTAGCATCAAATGTGCCCATAATTAGGGGAAGGGGTTGGGGAAGATAAGAGCAGAAAGATCTTGAGAAAAGGCTTGGAGATGTTCCTGTGGAAGGTGAAAGGGAGGGTGAAATAGGGAAAGAGACCACCTAATCCCAACAGTTGATAAACTCCCAAACGAATAACTAATTATTTTTACTAATTGCTAACTTATGTTACATACAATTTCACTATTATAGTTCAATTTTTGCCTGTGCTCTCTAAATTGAGCAACCGTAGGCAAAGCTCTGGTTAACCCACCCTGGTTTCAGCTATTCTTTTGAGTATGATCATCAACCAAATCAAACAAATCCTTGCTTATAGCTAAATGAATAGTCTGGTATTTCAGTGGAACTGGGATCTCACGAAGATAGATGCTCATCCCCTCCAGTGATGCATATGGAAAACCATATGGGCTTGCTTAGCCTGTGTGATCATCATTCATGTCTTCCATGTGTGTAAATCCCTTATGAAGGGTCCACTTGTCACACTAGAGGCTTTCCTTGGATTCTCTTGACAAACACCCAAGCTTCTCCATTTATTTCATGCAGCCTGTGAAACAATATCATGACACTGGTCAGCTAATGTCTATCCAACAACGAACACGGTCCTTCTATGGATTGTTCTCTCTCTGATCTCTGAAACAAGGATGAGGAAAGGAAATGAAGACATTGAAGACACGGAATGAATACTAAAGGACAAAACAACAGGAAAAAAGTAAAAAAATAAAATGATTGGGGAAAGAAAGGGAAAAGACACCATGAGCCTAGTTCATTCACTCCTCTAAACCTCATATCCTTTAACAATAATACCTGGCATATTGATAGCACTTTAAAAGTTTGCAAAGTTCTTGACAGATATCTCTTTTGTTCTTCAAAAGTACCTTGGAAGTGAGTGCTAATGCTGTTATTTCCATTTATAGTAAAAAAGAGCACTGGGCCTGGTGTCAGGAAGACCTGAATTCAGATCTGGCCTCAGACATTCAGCCCTGGGCAGCTAAGTCACTTAACCTTGTTTGCCTCAGTTTCCTCATTTGTAAAATGAACTGGAGAAGAAATGGCAAACCACTCTAGTATCTTTGCCAAGAAAATGCCAAATGGAATCACAAAGAGTCAGACAATGCCTGAAATGACCAAAAAAACAGCAACAACAGATGAGGAAACTGAGGCAAACAGGGTTAAGTGACTTGTCTAGAGTCACCCAACTAGTTGTTGTTGGTTTTTTTTTTTTTGATGCTTCTTCAGATCTTGCATTCAGACTGAAGTCTTTCTGCCTTCATGTGTAATGCTCTCTCCTCTGTGCCGTCTAGTGGCCAAGAGAAGATTGAGCTAGGTGATCTTAAATCCTACCAGCTCTGACCTTCCCTGGTTTTCAGTTTCTGACTTCTTGACTATGAGAAGCCCTTGTTGTGTGACATTTCAAATGGAAAGATCATGGAATCTAATTCAATAGTTTCTGCCGAGTTAACTAACCATGATCACATAGGCAATAAAGTTTAGACAAATTCTGTAATATTTTTATCCATCAGTCAACATTTATTAAGCACCTACTATGTGCTGGGCATTATGCTAAGTGCTAATTTGGTATGAGTTATTATAATAAAGCGTCCTTCAATTATGTCCATTATATAAAAGTTCTGCAAAATGTTTTTGGCTTTATGGCTTCATGAATATTCGATCCCATGCCGTTTGCCTGACATTTAATTTCATATCCGTATTACTTTTATGTGCCATTGGAGATCTTTCATTTTTAATAATATTCCTATTCATAAATAAAATATAAATGATATAAGTAGTACCCAACATAGTTCTTGGTAGATTCTCCAGTTGCTTTAATGTACCTCAAGACTATAAATATGTTAGGCTTTTAAATATTCAGTAACAAAAATACTACCCTTTAAATGCAAAGTGTTATTGATATACATGATAGAGATGATTTCATTATTTTTTTCATCATGTTTCTTCCTCTTACCATAAACATATTAATTGAGTCTTCAATTTGTTTTCAAATGGTGTGCCTAGTTGATGTTAGTAGCACCATATGCCCCCAGGTACACAGTGAAGAATTGCTACCTTTTCATAGATTGGTTCTTAAGTGTTTGGTTTGTAAACAGGATTTATGGAATTCGAGCAAAGTCATAAAATTCACAGAAATCTTCTTTTCATTCATTACCTTCTGGAAATGACCCTAGGCCCTTGAAAGCCACATTAGAAAGAAGTTATGGCAGCTTCTGCTCTCTCAAAAGGCTTTCACATCCAGGCCTGACAAAGGTACCACATAACTGGTTTACCAAGAACAAGACTGTATTGAAAATACAAGATCACTTCCATGCCAAGTTGATGCACCAAGGGAAGACTCTGGACTATACTAAGACTTGCAATAAAGGCCTTAATTAAACAAATCATATGTAGCTTCATATATATGAGTTGTTAAAGGCAACTTTGAACTCTAGTCTATGATTTCATCGGTGCCTACATAAGAATCCCCTCTTTTGCATCCAGACTACTGGTCATCCAGCCTTTGTGTTTATACACATTTAAGAACAGCTCCTGGCAAGTTGACACACCCCTGAGTGGCCTGCCTGCTGGTGCTGGGCATCAATGTTTCACTAGTGACCATCCTAAGCAGGCTTTTAAGCTATTACTACTTTTATAATATGATCCTTATTTTCCTAGGTTATAATCTTCAACTAGGTAGAATTTAAGATTTGTATTATTTCCTGGAACATACTAAGTGCTTAATAAATGCTTGTTGATTAGTATGCAATCATTTGCCTACCCCTCCTTTAGAACAGGGATTCTTGGAAATATATATCATGGTCCCCACTTTGGCCATCTGGTGAAATCAAAAACCCCTTCTCAAAATAATATTCTTAAATGCATAAAAGAAAGTATACATGACTAAAAAGGAAGTCAATTATATTGAAATACAGTTGGGGCAGCTAGGTGTCACAGTGGATAAAGCACTGGTCTTGGATTCAGGAGGACCTGCGTTCAAATCTAGCCTCAGACACTTGACATTTACTATCTGTGTGATCCTGGGCAAGTTACTTAACCATCATTGCTACACAATCAATCAATAAACCAATCGATTAATACAGTTGTCCAAAAATTACAAAATAAAGCAAATTTGATGACCGCTGAAATCAATCCACAAGACTTGATCCAACTACCCTAGATTAAAAATCCTTGCTTTAGAGCAGAGGTACTATATAGAGCTCACAACATTCTTAAGTGTGGCCCCAACCAGATTAAAATGTAATTAGGGAAAAACTTAACAAAATAGAGATATAATAAAACATATAATATTGTGTTTTTCTAAGTCAACATGGCAAATATTCTTAATATATGATTTAGATCACCATCACCATCCTTGTTTCTATTTGAGTTTGACTCTACTGTTTTAGAGTATGCAAGTAACCATTTCTTACCAGTCTTCTCTCTGTCTCTCTTTTAGGGATACCCTTTATAAATTTCAGTTAATTATTACTTTTCTACTGATTTCTTCTAGTTCTACAAGATACTGACTTATCTTTCTTATGAAATATGAAAGGAAAAAAATCCATTAAAATGGAATGGGTGGGGAAAAGAAAAGAAAGACAGCTTCAATTCTCCTGTGTCTCTGGTCTATTGTTTTGTTTTTTTGGGGTTTTTTTTGTTTTTTTGGTTTGTTTTTTATCAAACTTGAATGGTTCTTTTTGAGCCCTTGTTAAAGGGTCACAGAAGGAGTGATGTGGGAATTAAGTACTATTTATTGTCAGAAACACGTTGATAGTTTTTGAAGAGCTGAGATATTTAAAAAAATAAATAAGGGACCTTTGAAATACATGAAAAATAGAGTACTTAGGAGTCTCATATAGATAAAAGCTTTCTTTTCTTGGAAATCCAAAAGTCACACTCAGAAAAGCAACAATTTAAGATCATTCATGCTGGCTGGAAGGAGGAACAATGGCAGAAGATCTATCAAACTGAAGGTTCCTTTTTCTTTTTTCTTTCTTTTTTTTTCACCCCCTAAATCCAGACAGATACTTCTAAATAAGCCCAGTGGCCATCCACTGCCACATTAACTCTTTAGGTGCTTAAAGCCCTCTTGTGTTTGGTCAACAGAGCCGATCTCTTTCTAAGACTTGGCAATCCCTTTTTGTTTAAGTAAAGATCACAGCAGAGACTGGGGAGTTGTTTCATGATTATCCCAGGGAAATGGATAGAATATCTAAAGGTGTGTGTACACACACACATACATACACACACACACACACACACACACACACACACACACACAAAAGAAAGAAAGAAACAGCAGGAGAACTTGCCTGTTCCCCACGTCAGGGGAGAAAGGCTGCAGTATGGCGTGCAGTCACATCATTTTAAAGTCTTAGTTATAGATAGGAACTCCATGCTTTTAAAGTATTTTTACATTGAAATGACTTAGGCATTCTTCAGAAGCAATTCTCTTCTGGTATAAATGGAGCACAGTGGAGTTAGCAAATGACTAAGGTGAGAGTATCCTTTGTTTCTCCAGAACAGTGCGTCTCAGTGAAATTGGTTCTAATAGCCATTTCTTTAAATCATATTTAACAGTTTAATTTCCTAAACATTTATATTAAATACATTGCAAGGCACTGGTGAAAGTCTCTTAGGATACAGAGATGGAGAGGAAATTGTCCCTACCCTTGAGGACCTTGTACACTGCTGAATAGGATACCCACTATGTGCACAGGTAAACACAGGTCAGGCAAATGGAAGATAGGGTTCTGCAGGAGGTCTGGGGGATCCTCCAATGAGCATTCTAAGAAGTGGAGCCTAAGACAGGGAGGATGGACGGCAATAGCTAACATTTCTAAGGCACTTTAAAGTTTGCAAAGTTCTTTATGTAAAATATATCATTGGATCCTCCCAAAGGCCTTATGAGTCAGACACCATGATTATCCATATGTTACAGATGAATAAATTACCTAGGGCTCTAAAGAACCTAAGATGATTTGTACCTTATCACTTATGGGAAAAAATGATTGGACAAAAATAAAACATCATTTTACTGGCTGTTTCACAACAATATATCACCCATCTATGTATCAAAATCACTTTATATCAATTATATTTATAAGGAGGAACTAACTTCAAAAATATATATTAAAAATACCTGAAGTACAAAAATGATTCCTTCAAATACCTAAGGGGCACATTCTAATCTATATGAACTCAGCCTCTGGGAGAGTGGGCTCAGGCTTAGCTTAGGTTCTACTTAGTATTAGTCCCTCCAAATTTATATCCAGATGGTACATGAATACCCAATGAGTCTTCACCTTGCTTAACCCTGTCCAGGGTCTTAATGGTTGCATTTTGTCCTTGGTGCATATATACTGGGCTGTCTACAAAATGCAATATTGACTAGACTTGAATACTGAAGGTTTCTCACTTTCTTGACCTTTTAAAACTCAAGGATAAGGACTAACATCCCCTTCACATAGAAAGGACAAAAGCTGACATGGACAAAGAACCCAAATCACAAAGAACTTATCCGCAGGGCCACATTTTGGCCTGGGATGGGGTGGAGGCCTCAGGCTTCTCCCCTAACAGCATAGACTCTTATTGAATACCCTTTACAGAAAGAAGTTAGCTTAGGGAGGGCATCAAACCAGGCGTGAGGCTGAGAGTGATGAAAACCTTTCCAAGAAAGCTCCAGGTTTGGTGACACAGTTGGAATAAATAAAAAAAAATGGTTGTTCTTCTTCACCATAAGGTTAGCAGACCAGAATCTGTTGCTCAATGTCTCTATTACATATCATCACAATTCTGAAATCATCCCAGCCTCTTCTATCAGCAGGGAGGCTGATATACTCT
This sequence comes from Dromiciops gliroides, assembly GCF_019393635.1. Lineage (NCBI taxonomy): Eukaryota > Metazoa > Chordata > Mammalia > Microbiotheria > Microbiotheriidae > Dromiciops > Dromiciops gliroides. Next base: position 36,648,915 of record NC_057863.1, read on the forward strand.
GTCTAGACATATAAGGGCTAGACTTAGGTCCTCATTACACCAAGGAACAATAATATAATAGCTCATATTCATATGATTTTTTTTTTTACGTCGGGGTATGTATGTATTTTAAATCACTTTTTTTTTTTTGCACGGCATTGGGGGTTAAGTGACTTGCCCAGGGTCACACAGCTAGTAAGTGTCAAGGGTCTGAGGTAGGATTTGAACTCAGGTCCTCCTGAATCCAGGGCCAGCGCTCTATCCACTGCTCCACCTAGCTGCCCCCAAAATCACTTTAAAAAAACAAATATAAAAATTGTTGTAACATGTAATTGGAGAAAAATAAAATCCAAAAAATCTTATCGATTCACTTAATTCAATCTTTTGCAAGTTGATGATTGCATGGTTTGTCCAAAGTTATCATTGTCTCCATAGATCTTTTATTAACCATTTGAACATTTTGACAATTTAGTCTGCAAAGTTATTATTTGGGCCATATGCACTTTGTTTTGACTCTCTCTTCTCAAACTAAAATCATAGCAACAAATAAGCACTGGAATTTTTATTCTGAAGAACTAAGCTTGAACACGTAGTTTGTTGTTTCCTACATGTGTGACTCTGGGCAAGTTACTTCTTTGTCAAATGAGGGGATGGCATATGGTAACCTCTGAACTTCCCTGAAACTCTGTGAGCTATGATCCTATTACTTTGTAGACCAGGATCAAGTGTTTTGTTTGTGTTTTTCCTTTAAAAAATGATTTTCTTCCATTATACTCTAATGATGAAAGTCTCTTCCCATGTTATAAGCTCCGTGTATTCACTTAGTGAAGCATAAATGGCGAATTACTATTGTCATTTGTTTTATGTACTTGACACACAGAGTGACCATTAAATAGGAGAGTCTAGGCATCACAGTGGTCACACAGGCTATTTCAGAAAAGAAAAGGAAAATATCATTATGGTGAAAAATTAAACAAAGGCATCACGATCTTCTGAATGACTGTTTACAGGTGTGGTATTTCTTGCCTTGCTAGGGAGCAAAGGCTTTGAACATCTAAATCAACAAGAAGCTGCTGTCCAACACTTCTAGCTCTGAAAAAGTTTCTCAGACTGAGAAGCTGGTATCTATTATATTAAGTCTAGCAGACTACCATGATAAATGCCATCCTAATAAAATAATTAGTCTCTTAAAGGATATTTACAGTTCTCAAAAGAAGAATTGAAAATTCTCAACAAATATATGAAAGAATGCTAAAAATCACTAATAATGAAAAAAATGCAAATAAACTCAGAAGGTTCATCTCAAATCCAACAAATTAGGGAAAACTAAAAAAGAAAGGAGTTGTACATTTTGGAGAAAAGAGTTGTGGAAAGATGTTGGGGTCGGTGTGATGTTGTCCAGTAATTCTGGAAAAGCACTTGGAATTCTATAAAGAGAGTGACTAAAATATCCAAGCCCTTTTACCAAATTAGAGAACCCACTGCTAAGCAAGCATACACCCCAAATGATATCGTTGACAAAAAAGAAAGCCTCCACATGCATCAAATTATTTATAACAACACTTTTTTGGTATAGCAAAGAAAAACTAAAACCAAGTGGATTCCCATCAATTGGAAAATGGCTAAACAAATTGGAGTATGTGACGGTAATGGAATATTACTAGGCTGTGAAAAATGAGAAACACGGAAAGACATTTACTTCATGTAAAGTGAAGAATGCAGGACCAGAAAAACAATATGCACAATGATTAGAATAAATCAAATAGAAGAAAATAATAATCAAAGCTGAGATCTATGAAAATATAGTGGCTAAGCTTGCCCACAGAAAAGAGATGTGAGAAAACACTTCCACTAACTTCTTCACAGTTGGTGGGGTTCGGAGGGAAGAGGGTGTATGACTCTGGACTGCTGCATTAAACATCAGTCTTTTTCAGCATGCTGGTTCATTTATTTAAATATTTTTCCTCTTTTTTATTTTTCATTAGAAAGCATGGCTCTCTAAGAGGGTGAGGGAGGAGGAGATACCTTAGGAAATGTAGATGACGTGAAAATAAAAATAATAATAAAATTATTTTAAAATAGACCCTTAAGTGTTTTATGAATTATTACAATTAAAATAATTTGTATTGCATTTTACTTTAATTTCTTTAGTACTCCTTGATTTCATTAAATTAAGATATTACCTTTTTGAAGTATGTTGTCAGCTACCCCATCGCAGTAGATTGCTTAAGAGGGTTTTCTTCATGCATGATTTGCCTTGACCAAAATAACTCATCACTTACATGAGAGGACCTGAGGGCTCTGCTACTTGGTACCTGTGTAACCTTGTACAAGTTGCTTCCTCCTTGTTGTCATCAGTTTCTACATCTGAAAAATGAGAAGTTTGGACCTGTAGGACTTCTGGGGTCACCTCAGCTCTAAATCTCTTATCCTGTGATTTATAAAATGAGGAGGTTGGTTGAAATGACCCCTGAGTCACTTTAAGTTCTGAATCACTTGTGACCAGGCCAAGTCTTTGGTAATGAACTTTTCTGAACTCTGCTAAGCTGATGCTCCAGTCACGATTGCCTGTCTAGCAAGAGAGTTTGGGATCATTTGGTTTGATGTCAGACTAGAACTCCAGAGAGAGCGGTCTGAATGATTCCTCTGAAAATGGATGAGGGAGTCAAAAATCTGAGAGTTCTGTCCATCAGGCAGTGAAAATATGCAGCAGTGAGATTCACAGAATGTCTCCTGGATGTGTCTGATTGAGGTCTCAGAGATCCAACCTGAATATTAAGGCTGGAGGCCCTTGATGTTTCCAATCAGAACCTCCTTCATGGATAAAGGACAAGCATTCATTTTAGAAGGCCATGGACACCATGATGGTGTTTGAGGCATGTGCTCATATTGTGAATAGAGCGCTGGAATCAGGAAGATCTGAGTTCAAATTCTGCTTCAGACACTTATTAGCTGTATGACCCTGGGCAAGTCACTTAACCTTCATTGCTCCATCCCACCCCCAAATTAAAAAGAGCTGGAGAAGGAAATGACAAACCACTCTAATATCTGTGGCAAGAAAATACCAAATGGGGTCATGAAGAGCCAGACAACAAAACAGGTTTGCAAAGCACTTTATATAGTGTTGCCTCATTTGATCCTCACACCAGCTTTGTTGAGAGAGACAGAGAGAGAGAGACAGAGAGAGACAGAGAGAGACAGAGAGAGACAGAGAGAGACAGAGAGAGACAGAGAGAGACAGAGAGAGACAGAGAGAGACAGAGAGACAGAGAGAGACAGAGACAGAGACACTTAGTTATGCATGGTTATACAACTGTTATGTATCTGAGGCAGGATTTGAACTCGGGTCCTCCTGGGTGCAAGTATAACATTCTATCCATTGCCACTCTGTTCTGAGCCTGTTTTCTCGTCTTAAGTGGGGAATAATACCACCTTCAGCCCCTCTTTCTCAAGGTTCTTTTATGCTCAAATGGGATACTAGATGGAAAGCACTTTGCATCACTGAAAGAGGCACATAAATGTCATAATATTACTGTTGGTAGCAGCATCAACTATTGGGGCAGGCCTCTGCTTAGGGAAGATGATGTTTTAACCATTAAATTTTCAATTCACATACATATATCCTTTATGTATTGTCTGAATGATATCAAGCTTATAAAGGTTTGTAAACAAATTAGAATTCAGAAGAACAAAGGTACCGGCATGTAACCGTGTGATATAAATTCATTGTGTGGTCCAAACCTATTACCTGAAAAGTACTGTTTTGTATGACTTGTGTCTGCCTGTATTTTACCTCAGCTTCAGTTGGGCATTTAGACAGATGTGGAGAAAGATGCAGGCTGTGTACAGCTGTATAGGTAAATAGAGAAATATTCCAGGGTGATATATTTTGAATTTTGATTTTGCCTTTGGGGGAAGAGTAGAATCGGAGAGGCCCTCACATAAATGAAAATGATGTTTGGAAAGCATGAGAAAATATGTTTTACCTTCCATAAATGTTGCATTTTCATAAGCTCAAGTGCCACAATATTAAATTTGAAAAACGACTCGAGACATTTCTATTTGAAGAAATGTCACTTGAGTTTCCGTGACCTTTCCAACATCAAAGTGGGTCTCTGCAAGAGAGATACTTATATGATTGAAAGTAAAGACTTAAGCTTCTACTCTTAAAAATATGTGATTTTGTAACCTTTTAAACATATTGAATAGCAGTTCACCTAACAGTAATGAAACAACCATCTTCATCAATGATGTATGAATGCATATGGATATAAAGGTATGAAATAATAATAACTAACATTTATATAATGCTTGTTGTGTGCCACGCATTGTGCTAAATACTTTACAATTATTATCTCACTTCATACTCACAACAGCCCAAGGAGATAGGTGCTATTACCATCCCCATTCTACACATGAGGAAACTGAGACAAAGTTGAAGTGACTTGCCCAAGGTCACACAGCAAATGTGCATCTGAGGCTGGATTGAACTCAGATCTTCCTGACTTCAGGCCCCCCCTCTAACCACAGCACCACCTAGCTGTCTATACAATAATCCCATGAAAGAATACTTTTTTGAAGGGATGTTATTTTTACAAGTGAAGTTTTTTTTTTTTAATTTTAATTTATTATGCAGTAAGGTATGTTGGGATTTCAAATCCCTGGATGAGGCTGGATTTATAATCAGGGACCCAAATTCAGGTTTAAATCCCAGCTGTTATCTATTACCTGCATTTCAATTGACTCATTAGTGGATTGATATGGCTGGACCAAATAATCTTTAAGGATCATTCTGATTCTGAATCTTCAAGTCAGTGTGAATCTCAGGAAGTGAGGGCTATTTCTTTGCTTTTCAAATCCTAAATCTCACCTCCTTTTCCACCAACTCAGAAATGGACTTCTTATTTTAAGAGAATAGGACCATTCCATTCTGTTTTACTTCTTAAGAGATTAGCTTTTTATTCATGCATGAGTATAAAATGACCAAAAAAAAAAAAAAAACCACCTCAGAGAGAAGGAGGATTTATATTATCCTGTTATAATAAGTCTGTCAACTGCTTTATCTCCTTTGGGGCAAGAAAGTCTATAACAAGATGAGATTCTCAAATTAGGTACTTATGTAGTGAAACAATTGGTTTTGTAAAGTAAGTGGTCCAACTGCTTGCTCACATCTCTCCTATCATCCATTCTTCGCCTCTATAACTTTCCTGAAATGCCCTGGATTCCGTAGTATCAAGTGGTTGGGTCTACTCACATATGAACAAGAGAGTATTCTCCTGGGAGCCTAATCTCTGAGAAAGATAATTCATTACTGGGTTAATGAGCACAAAAGTAGTCACTGGGGTTTCCATCAGAAATCCATTACAGTGAAGAGAGAATGTTTGAATTCGTCTTTCATTCTCATTGATGGTTCTGTCTGATGTTAGAAAATCATTGTATTGCTGATATGCAAGTGAAGGAATGTCTCCTGTTGGACAAGACATGAATGTTCTGCCTTCCTGTTCCCTTGGTTGGTTTTCAAATAATTTGTCTGAATATGAATCTGGAGTTTTGAATTATGATTGGAATTAGAGATTCTACAGCTGGGAAGAATTTACATGGTTGCTAAAGTCTTTCCTGTCCAGAAACCATTGATTTAAATTCAGTGGAGACCTTAGGATGACTGGGATTTATGCTTTGCATTCAAAGTGATCCACCCAGTGCTTTCTGGTGGACTTTAATTCAATGAAATCAATCAAGCAGGATTTATTGAGTTCCAACTATGTGCCAGGCTTTGTATTAGATACTGGAGATATAGAAGCAAAAGCTAGACAGTCCCTACCTTCGGGTAGCTTATATTGTGCTGGTGTTGAAGGGGGAAATCTAGTATGTCCACAGATATGACAATATAAAAGATCTACTGGCTGCTTTTTTCCCTCATTTATAAAATGGGAGGGTTCTGGATAGATTCAATAGCTTGAAGGTCCTTTCTATCTCCAAATCAATGACCTTATGACTTCTAAAGTCATCTCCAGCCTACAGTCATCTTGAGTCTACTTTTCTGGCCTATGACGTTCTAACATTTGAGGCCATGCTTTTTATCAAGGCATGATCTCTCTCTTGATGTCCTCTTTCTATCCATTTCCTTCCCATCTATATATTCTTTAATTCCCTGTACAAATGGGTCCTTAACTTGTGTGTGTGTGTGTGTGTGAGAGAGAGAGAGACTGAGAGACTGAGAGAGAGAGAGAGAGAGAGAGAGACTGACTGACCCCCTTTAGCATTCTGGTTTTTATTTTATTCATTTAAAAACATTATTCTCAGTAGAGGTTCATAGATTTCAACACACACGCAATGCTGCACATAGCAGGTATTTGGTTCTCCTTCCCTAAAATAATAAAATATTCCAGTAGCATAAATGTTTTTCTTTTATAATGGTTATCAGATGCCCCATAAGTTCTGAGCTCATATCAATATTCAAATTCCAATGTAATTCAACAAACTCTTACTGGACACCTACTGAATATAATAAATAAACATTCATTAAGTGCCAAATATATGCCTGGTACTATACTTAATGCTTAGAATACAAAAATTAAAATGAAATAGTCCCTGACCTCCCAAAATTTATATTCTGCCAGGAGTAAAGAATATGTATGCAAATCAGTGAATATAATGAGATAATATTTGTAAAGAACTTAGCTCGGCTCTGTAAATATTACCCATTAAGAGAGGCAGTGGCACAGGTGGCTGAGTGGCTTAGTGGATAGTCCACTGGACTTAGAGTTAGGAAGACCTGAATTTCAAACCTATTTCATACATTTATAAGCTTTGCAACCTTAGGCATATCATTTAATGTATTTCAACCTCAGTTTCCTCTTCTGTCAAATGAGGTCAGTAGTAGCACCTACTTCATAGAATTGTTGTGAGGATCCAGTGATGTTTCTAATATGCTTTGAAAAAATTTAAAATACAATGCACATACATGTATATATACATATATTTGCATGTATATATGAATATATATGTATATAAATATATGCATATATACACACACACACATATATATATACATATATATGCACATATCAGTATCAGTAATGATTATAATTATAGGGTGGGGAGATAAAGAGAGGCCAATCTAATCTATGTGTTGGAATAAAATAAACACCCATTTTGTTCATTATTTGAACAGGTAAAAAGATGGCCTATCAAAAGGTGAATGCAGATCAGAGAGCCCCGGGACATTCTCAGTACTTAGACAATGATGACCTTCAGGCCACTGCCCTCGACCTGGAATGGGACATGGAACAGGAGCTGGAAGAGCCTGGTTTTGACCGTTTCCAGCTCGATGGCTCAGAGAGTCAGAACCTGGGGAATTCAGAAACTGCTGACCTAGACCTCGATTCCATTCAGCCAGCCACGTCCCCCAAAGGAAGGTTCCAGAGACTTCAGGAGGACTCAGACTACATGAGCCGTTACCCAAGGTCGACACCAAAGAACATCCACTGTAATATTTTCCGCTTCTCCAAAATCTTTTGCACTCTGACCCTCTTATTTATTTTGGGGATTGTGATTGGGTATTATGCCCATAGAAAATGCCCTTCCCAGGATCCTTCTCCAGGAACATCAGATTCTCAGTTGTATCAGGAGATTCTCAAGGAGATCCAAGCAGAAGACATCCAGAAGCTTTTCAGGTGAGTGTCCTGCCTCATATTATGGAAGTAGTTCATGATGACTTGAGAAATGGCAGGCGTCTTATTAGAGTTTTCTCACAATGACCGTGTCATAGGAAATGGAAATATTCACAGCCCTATTTAAAAATTAATTATTTGATAGAATTGAGCTGTTGTTGGCTAATTGTTAAATAGCCATGATCAGGCCATAACTTGTCCAGACTCAAGATTTTTCCTTCCCCCCAAGAAATTTAATAAGAATCCTCTACTTAGATGTGAGTTTTGAAAATATATTATACCTCCAGTCCCTGACAAGTTGATAGAATATCATATGTGTCATGGTACTTACCTGTTTGGTGGCTATTTTTATTTGAAGCATCTAATGAATGTTTATTAGACTGACAGACAACCAGAGCTGGGCATGCTACGTTGAGGTATAGGGCATGTAATAACTTTTATTTCCTCTTGGGGAGGATCATGAAGAACCTAGCTTTCTCCTTGAAGACCCCATGGGCTTGACACCTCTAGTGCTGGCTGCTGCTTCTCTTACACTTCCAACTTATAAGGCCAAGAGGAAGAGTTGTCCTTTTCACTTCCCTTCTTGGGGCTCCCCACAGGCATCAGCACTCTGCATCATCTGTTCTCAAAAGTTCAATCCACTATGTCCAGATTTTTGTTGCTGTCATTTAAGATCTCATCCATAACCTCTAACCCTTTTAAGTGCCTTGACTCTCCAGTTTTTCAACACCACCAACTTCCATGACCTCTCTCCAAAGTCTGTCTCAACCAAGTACATGAGTAGGCACAACTAAATTCCTTAATCAGCTCCTTGCTCCAGACTACTCCAAACCCATAATTCTGTTTTCTGGAACATTCATTTCAGTGAAACAATTTTAATGTCAAGGAAATGCCCCAAATTTTTACAAGTGTAGGCAGATTAGAATAACGTTTTGTGTTAAAGTCATTAAATTCCATTTATTCTTTGAGTTTCACTTTACTTTGAATTTTACAAGATACATTCCCTTGTTATAAGCTAAGGGGGGTGGTGAGTCATTTCCTCTGAGATTCTAGAAGTTCCAGATGCACTGGGCTGGGCACAATACAGAGATAGAAAAATGCCATTTCCTTCCTTTAGAAGTTTCCTGTGTAAATTCATCATTTTGCCCTAGGAAGGTATTTCAAAGCATAGTAGTAAATGAGCCTGTCTTATTTTCCAATGCAGTAACAGACTTGCCTTTTGATAGCCCAGCCTACTGAGAAGAAAAGTATATAATGTGCGGTGCGCTAATTATGGCTCGTACCACTACACAAACAAAAACAGGACTCCTTATGCCTGGCATCCCACGTCTCTCTATTTTAGCTGGTAGCAGGCATGGGTTCCCATTTGTCAAATGTTTGGAGGGGGAATAATCAGATACAGAATGGGGGTGGGACATCGTCTGGAGATTTAGCTATTGTCAAATGTTTAGACTTAGTATAGACAGGGAAGGCTCACATACTGGTCATTACCCTTGGTTTTGGATAATTAACCATGAGTTAGGTTATGTTGTGTAAATGTACTTTGTAAACACGCAGAACTCATCATATGTTATCATCTGGTGATTAATCCTTGAAAGAAAGAGTGCCTGTTATCTTCACTCCTCAACCATTCCTCAACTATAACTTAATGAAAGAGACCTTGACCAAAAAAACAAGGTAGAACTCTATTGTCATAATCACCGCTGATTCACACAGGAACCTATTGCTGCAATCATTTCTTCCCCCTTTAAAAAGGGCACGTTTTGAAAAAAGTACAATGCTGTATTCAGGAAAGAATCCCAGTATTTTTCTACAATGAAATGTAATTTGCAGACCGTCATCCTTGTCTTTTTTGCAAACTAGCATGTATTGTACTCAGTGGTGACAGTGGAGGGCTATAACCTGGAGTCTTCATCAGGGCCCATTCTAGCCATCATGTGGCTCTAGCTAAAGGCCGTCCCTGGGGGATTTCAGATCCTTAAGACTCACCTTAATTGGTGATCAGGTACATTCAAACCTGGGAAAATAATCATAGGGCAAAGAGAAACAGACTTCAGAGCATAAGCAATGAGGACCTCCCTTCTACAAACCCCTAGCTGGAATCTGGTTTTGCAGGAAATAAGAAAAATGGGGAGCCACCCACATGTCCCCTCCCCAAATAGGCCTGATTTTTATATACAAGTCAGCATAGATTTCAAGCTAGAAGGGACCTCAAAGAACACCTAGTTAAATGCACTTATTTTACAGAGGAGGAAAATGAGGCCCAAAAATGACTTGCCCAAGGTGAGTAAATCCGTCAGCATATACTGTTAAGTACTTAATTTGTTCCAGACACTATGCTAAGCATTGAGGATACCCAAAAAAGGCCAAAACAAAATAAACAACCAAGGAACAAAAAACCCCCAGACAATTCTTGGTCTCGAGGAGCTCACAATCTAATGACATTGGCAAAGGTAAGCAGAGGATTATGTTCATCGAATGATCATATGATCATAGATTCCAAATTGTTCAAGGCCTTAAAAGTCACTGTACCTTCATTTTACTGTTAAGAAAACTGAGGCCCAAGAGTTAAGTGTATTGCCCAAGTTCACCTAGATAATAAGGGGCAGAGCAAAGATCTGAGATTTGAATACAGGTCTTTTGACATCAAGAGTTCTTTCCACCACAGCACACCACACAAATGAAATCAGTGATGCTTGATTTTGTTGTGGGTACTTCAAAGAAGATAATACATGTGATAGAGTTTGTCAAACTTAAAACCCCTTGTATGTTAGTTATAATTGTTTTTATTATTATTTTGGGGGGGGCGGGAGTTTGGACTTTTTATTTCATCAGTATAAGTTTTAGTGAATTAACAGAGTTAGCTGGGTTTATTGATTTGCCCATGATAACAAGGCAGAATTGGAACCAAGGACTTCCTACCCAGAGCCAATGCTGTTTCTACTAAGATAGATAGAAGTATTGAAGCATAAAGATATTGTTGTGGTTGTTGGTCCTTTGTTCTTGAAGAGGACCATGATTTTGGGGTGAAATCTGGGTCCAATGGTAAGATATATAGAGATAGAGATAGATATAGATGTAGATATAGTTATCAGGATGACTGGAGATGGCCACAGAATTTTAAGGCTTTAAGGGCTTAAGTGATTTTCCCAGGGTCACACAGCTAGTTAGTGTCTGAGGTGAGCTTTGAACTCAGGTCCTCCCAATTTCAGAGCCAGTGCTTTATCCACTGCACCACCTAGCTGCCCCAGCATAAAGATATACATGTGTGTGTGTGTGTGTGTGTATATATGTGTGTGTGTGTGTGTGTATACACATATGTATATGGATGTATGCATGTACTGTTATTGTTGTGCTCATTAGATAAGGCAGACATTCAACTCATTTTTTTCAAAATGTTATACATAGGACATTTGTTCTCCTTATCTTCTGTATTCCACCCAAGAATAATGGCAGACATTATTAAACATCTTCATACATTTAGAAAAAAGCTGCCACCCTCTAAACCAAGAGTGTCATACCTAACAAGATGAATTTTATGATCAAGGTTTCCAATGCCACATAGGCTATCACCTAAACTTACTAACCCCCAAAATGTGGTTTTTCCTCCTCTAGATGATATACAAGTTTAAAAGAGATGAACTGGACACCTACATCAGGGCTTAGTACTGAAGGGGATTCAAAGTAAACTGCTACTTCTTGTCTCTTCTTGCTCCCCAAACCCCAAAGAGATAATATTTGAAATACATGGAGCATTGCAATTTCACAGTAAACATGGAAGAGAGAGGCAACATTATGTGCTGAATAGAGAGCTGGCCTCAAAGCCAGGAAGACCTGTAACAAGTATTAGCTGTGTAACCCAGGACAAATCATTGAACTTCTCAGTGATTTAGGTCACTTCTAAGGCTATGAATTGGGGAGAAGGCAGCAATCTGCTTTAGTTACAAACAGAGCCACAAGTCCCTCTCCTAAGCAGATACACAGAAGAATGATAAGTTTCACACAGAGACAATTAAATGACTTCCCCAAGGTAACATAGTGTCTGAGGAGGGATTGGAACCCAGGTCTTCCTGATGCTTAGTTCAGTACCCTATCCACTACACAACATTGCCTGATTGCTTAATGGATGGATGACTGATATCACTCTCATTCAGGATCAGGAACATTTGAATGGATGTGCTCAAGGTCACATAGCTAGTCAGTGGCAGGATCTTTATGCCAGCCTGGCAGAAGAGCCGGTTGCCAAATCCCCGCTGTGGGCTTTTGTAGCATCTTGCCTTTGCTCAGTCTCAAGTAGCCATTTATGCCCCAGATAAGCCTTGCACCAAGACTTTATTTTCTCTCCGGGGGAGGCCAAAGCAAGTCCTTGGTTACTTTTTGCTCATCACTGCCTATATGTGGTCAAAGGTGTGTTTGGGGAATAACTCTTTATTAACCTCCCTCTACTCTCCTTCTAAACCAGGTCTTTAAAATGGACAGTCAATATGCCACTGAAATTTTGAAAATTACTTGCAAGTTCTCATTGATCATGTAAATTTCCTGTCAAGCTTGAAATCGGGCTGTGAAGATGAGCTGCCTCTGGGATGACATATGTCCCCCAATTAGGATTCTGTTTTTCAGAGTGCTGTGATAATTGCACATTTTCCATATATTTTATAAATTCAGCTATGCAGCCTTTTTCATTATTCTCCAGGCTATAGTCTTTTTATGTTCTTCCCTCTCTTTATGAACTTCTTCCTCTCCCTTCATCCTTCCTTCCTTATCTTCATTCTTTCCTGCAGGCTTTCTTCCATTCTTTTCTTTCTTTTCAACTTTTTCTCTAATCCATGCATTTCCATTCACTTTCTTAATAACAATTAATTCTTTACACTAGAATCCTTCCTCTCCTGTTTAATCTCTGCATCTCCGTCCCCATTTTCATCAGTCTTTTGGTGTTTTGCCTCTTTTTTCCTTATAAGGTTGTGTGTTTCTCAAGACCTAATCCTTTCTTCACTGTGACCTTGGGCTACTCATCATGACTGTCCTCACCTCAATACTTTATCTTCCTTTCCCTTTTTCTGAATAATCCTTTCCCTTTTTCTGAATAATCCTTTCCACTCTTAACTGAATTTTAGCCACCCAATACTTCAAGACCCAATTAAATTTTTCCCTAGCTTGGAAAATGGCAGATTTCTATGTTTTTTCATGTTGGCTTGACAAATGATCATATTGGTATACCTCGGCATGGATTCACCATTGACCTCCATTTGACTCTTCTTCCTCTCATTGTTCCTGGATGATATCTCTTTAAACTGAGTGTACCTGTGGATCTATAAAGAGTGACTTTAACAGGATTTTTCCCAATAGAAAAAGGAATGACTTTTTAGTTGTGGAGTTTCAGATACTGTGACCTGGGGAACTATTTTTAGAGGCAAATGGATTTCCTGGAAGCCCTTAAAGTCATAGGGTGGCCACTCTCCCCAAAGACCTTTCATCCCTCTTGTACTTATTGTTTAAACATGGGGTCATCAATTTATTACATACTACTTTCACTTATGTTTTGTGTCTTCCTTCTTTTGAGGAAAGGGAATATGAGGGAAAAAACATCCTCTTCTCAATAATTCTCAGGAACTCAACAGTGATGTGGCAAAGGCTCTTTATTTTCTTCTCATGAGAAGGAGGCACCCTAGTGTGCAGCTTGTGGGTGCAAAGAAAGGGGACTTGCAGGCCCTCTTTTATACCCTAGTCCCTAATGCAAATGGACCCTCCCCTTTTTCATCACTGGTGCAATTACTCAAGGGTTATAATCTACGTACAAAAACTAGCTAATCAGAACGCAGTATTCCTACCCCTCTTCCTTGTATGGGCATAACTCAGGAGTGGACCTTATACTTCCTTATATGGACACAACTCTGGAGCAGACCTTATTGAGACCAGGGCTCCTTGAATCATGTGACCTTGTTAACCTGAGGGGGAAGCAGGGGATCTGAGACCTTTGTCCTACAAACAGGTTAGGAGGAGTATGACTGACTGTTATATACACATTGAGAGTAGATAACTATCCTTTTTCTCACAGGGAATAATGCTTATTTTGTATCCAGTACTTGATATAGTATTCAGCATAGAGTAAATGTTCAATAAATACTTGGATGATTAATGAAATCTATCCTTAATTTTTTCAATATCTTCCAAATAAATCCCTACCAATTTCTTGAAGAGAGCAATAATAACAGTAATCATAGCTGACAATAATAGTAATAATAATTGATATGTTTATAAGTGCTCTCACATTTGAAAAGCACATGACCTTATTCAGTCATCACAACTCCATAAGGATATAAATATTTTTTAATGAAACTCGGAGGAGCTAAATGACTTTTCCAGGGAAAAACAATTAGTAAATTTCTGTGGTGGGATCTTGACTCTAAGACAGATCTTCTACCTCCTTAAGGATTTAAGTCTCTCAGTCCTTTTGTATCACTAATTAGTTGCTTTTTCCCCCTTGGGCAATAATCTGTGCTTATTTGAAATGAAGTTAGATAAGCATTGCTTTAATTGTGGTGACTTCAGTTTATTGTCTGAAAGTACGAAGTGAAAAGTTATTAGCTTGTTTTTGTTTTGTTTTGGTTTTGCCAGACTGTTGACATATTGAGTTATTATTCCATTAAAAACCATAGGTCTTTTTCATATGAACTATCATGTAGCCATCTCACTTTGGGAAGTTGATTTCTTGTACCTACTTTACATTTTATCCGCATCAAATGATATCATATTTAATTCAGCTTGTCAGTTGCCTCATCTGTCAAGATATTTTAGGTTCTATATTTGTTCATCTAGTGATCTTTTCCAACTTTGGGTTATCACTGAGAAGCATTCTGTCTGTACCTCTAGCCAAGTCATTGACCAAAAAAAAATGTCAAAGTGCATAAGGCAAAGAACAAATTATTGGACTGCTCTCATTGAGATGTCTTTGTAAGTTGATATATAACGATCGATGATTACTGTTTATTCTAGTGATTCAACTGCTTTCAAATGCATCTAGTGGCACTCTTGTCTAACCTATGTATTTCCATGTTTTCCACAATAATAACTTTATCAGAATCTGCATACATTATAACTCCATTGTCTCCATTATCCATCAGTTTAGTGACCTTGTCCAAAAAGGTCATGATGTTAGTTTCCATGACATGTTGGTGAAGCCCATATTGACCTGTTTCTGGTCCTTGGTCCATATATTTTGATACTACTTCATTCTTTATAGATTGTTTTCTACCCATTTAATTAGATCTACCTGCCTCTTTTCCATTAAGTAAGAGTAAGATAACGTGTAAATTGAATTAACTAATTAGAATAGTGATGCCTGAGACATGTAGACTCATATAGAGTATGGAGACTCTTTTTTACACTTGGCCAGAAAGAAGCATTTCCATCCTTGAACTGACATTTTTATTTTCCTACAGAATCACCTAGCAGCTGATAGTGGCTTGTACTCAATGTTTTTCACTAAGCATTCATGGCTTTATCTATGGTTTATACTATAAACTCTAATAATATTTACTGCTAAAAGGTGGGCTTTCCTCCTGCCCCTGCCCTTCACCATAAGCTGTTAACCTTTCTTAAGAAATAGCTCCTTTAGGATTTCATTCACATCTGTTTGACTGATGATATTGACTTTTGGTATGCTAAAATTATTATTCAGATCCTTTGGGGGAGAGTTGGTGATTGAGAAAGAAAACAATCACCTTTAGTTTCCTTCCTGATATCTATCTTTTCTGTGACTTGGTAGAACAGCATATTATAGACAACAGCTGAAAATCTGAAGAGCGGTTGTCAGATTGGCACGCTGACCAACCGGTCCATGAATAGAATGTCTGACTTCCTTCATACCTCAGCTCAAATACCACTTTCTACAGGATGTCTGTCCCCAGATTTCCAACCACCTGAGCCTTCCCATTGAAGGTTGCCTTTTCTTTACTCTCTAGTCAGGAAGATGAGTTCAAATCTGACTTCAGACACTTACTAGCTGTGTAACCCTCAGCAAGTCATTTCACTGATAACTGTTTCAGTTTCCTCATCTGTAAAATGGTATAATAATCACCTACCTGCCCATGGTTGTTGTGAAGATCAGATGCAATAATGTCTGTAAAGTGCTTTACAATTCTTTTTGTTGTTGTTGTTGTTGTGTTTCTTTTGCAGGGCAGTGAGGGTTAAGTGACTTGCCCAGGGTCACACAGCTCGTAAGTGTCAAGTGTATGAGGCTGGATTTGAACTCAGGTCCTCCTGAATCCAGGGCCAGTGCTTTATCCACTGTGCCACCTAGCTGCCCCTACAATGCTTAAAGTAATAAATAAATACTAGCTATTAGTATATATTTCATCTCCACTGTAAAAGTGTAAATTCTTTGACAGTGAAGAATAATTTTGCCTCTCTTTGTATCCCAGGTGATTAGTACTGTGCCTGGCACAGAGAAAGATCTTAATAAATGCTTGTTGATAGATTGGCTGAATGTTTTCTGTATATTCATTTCCACTCTAAGGAAGAATAATAATAATGATGATTTACTTGGCTAGTGGGATTAACACCATTATCTCTTCAATAGGTGTTTGGACAAGTCTTTACATTCTTCTTTGAGGTAACAATTCCCCTTCTATCACACCCCAATAATCCTATCCTAAATCCTTCAGTTCTTTATCTACATACCATTCCTTATTCTTAATTCCACATACTTTGTTCAGGCCTTCTTTGCCTCTCACTTGAATTATTACAGTAACCCCCAAACTAGTCTATCTACCTAAACAGAATGAATTCTCTCAACCTATCCTACACACAGCTTCCATGTTATTCTTTCCTATTCATAGGTCTCTCCATATTACAACACCACTCTCATACCTTTCCATATTCCATGCTTACAGTCAGTACTTAATAGAGGTTAGTCAAATGGAAAAGCCAACAAACAATCAAAAAAAGAATTTAATTCATTAAATCCCAATTTACCTCTAGAATAAAGTCTAAAGTCCTTACCCTGGCTTTCGATGTCCTTAGTTATCTGGCTTCAGCATGTTAAGCGTGAAATCCCCAATGTTTTAGGGCAATTTTAATCTCTAATAGCATGTGTATATAGTTATCCACCTTTCTATCTATCCTTCCATCCATCATCTATCTATCTATCTATCTATCTATCTATCTATCTATCTATCTATCTATCTATCTATCTATCTATCATCTTTCTACCTACCTACCTAGCTAGCTAGCTACAAACAGGTTATCCCAATAGTCTTGGTGCAGTTTTAAGTTTTAGATATAAATATAGACAGGGTGTCCCAAAACTGTTTGTGCAGTTTATTTAAAAGCACATGTAGACACAGATATAGGTATAGACAACATGTCCCAAAAGTCTGAGAGCAGTTTTAAGCAAGCACTAAGACTTTTGGGACATTATATTTATTTTTATACACACGCACACACACATACACACACATATATATATATATATATATATATATATAATTTCCATCTATATCTAATCTATATATGTAATATTTAGACTGACTAAATTGTTCTGTTCCTCACTTGACCTCTGTTGAAATTCTACCCATATTTCAAAATCCAGCTCATCTCTTGGACCATGGCTAGACGTGACTTCTAAATTCTTTTGGACTCTCATAGCAGTATTGCTTAATATTTCTGAAACTATGCCTATTTATTATATAATTATCTACACAAAGTCTACATATCCTCCTAGCACATAAGCTCCTTATTTATGTCTGGGTAAAGGGAGATGTTTAATCAGAGATTCTTGTACCAATGTAATAAGAGTATCTCTCCCTATAGAATGAGTGATTGTTATTAATCTCTTACCATGTTGCAGTAGTATAGGCCTTTAAGGAACTTCCTATATTAATGATAGAGACAAAATATAGAGAGTGATGGTCTGTGTAGGGAGTTGTGGTCTGGAAGCTCACAAGGATGGTCGGTGGAACTCTAGACCGATGTGGTACAGTAGCGGTGACTTGACAGCAGTTCTCAGAGAAAGAGGTGAAGCTTGGGAAGAGGGAAGGTAACATGCAGGGCAGAAAAGATCTGGGGTTAATGTGAGGTCCAAGGAAGGGAGGAATATAGAAGCTTAGCTACTAGGCATGGCTCTGTTGGCTGCATTTGAATAATGGAAGAAGAGAAATAACAGCAGAAAATAGCCAAGTTGAAGAGGCAGTCAGAGTCTCTCAGATACAACATGTCCATTGGCACACCCATCTGAACATGAGCCATCCCATACCTCATGACCCAGTGCCATTGTTCTCTACTCTATGAAACAGCAGGCCTCTATTGTCATGTCTGTTTAGAGGGGTAACTTCTGATTGTTTTCCAGTGACTGGGGCTGCTCCATCCTGGTCTCCAGATGAGTTATTGCCTAGGACTTTAGGAAGATAGACTTGTCTAACCAAAGAAACCATTTCTCTCTGTTTATCTATTAATTTATTTTAATTTATTTTATTTTATTTTTTTTTTTGCAATTAAGTTGCCCAGGGTCACACAGCTAGTAAGTGTCAAGTGTCTGAGGCCAGGATTGAACTCAGGTCCTCCTGAATCCAGGGCCAGTGCTTTATCCACTGCACCATCTAGCTGCCCCTCTCTTTTTATCTATTAAAGGGAGGTTATCCCTCCATCACTCCCCCTCCCCCCTCTTTGCTTCCATCTTCTTTCAGAAATGCAGGAAGTGAGAGATGGGGAATTCCTCCTCCCTCACCCCTCAAGCAATTAATTGTTTCAAGCCGGTAAAATAATGGTGATCCTCCACCTAATATGCATTTTGTTCCCTCCAGTTGTACTGGAAATGGGAATTTTTTACTGTATTTATGGAAACCAAGATATGAGCATATTCAGGAGATTTCACAGAGGAAATTCTGCGTGAAGACGTTTAAGTAAAAAAGAAAATAACCTTTTGGGGGGTAGCCCCTGGGATCCAACCTGGGACTGAACCTAGAATTGAATCACCAGGGCCATGGGTTAAGCTTATATCTATTTCAGCACTTAGAATGATGGCTTCCATAGAATAGCTGCTTAATGAAGGTTTTTTTTTGTTTTTTTGTTTTTTTTTTTTTAGTGAGGCAATTGGGGTTAAGTGACTTGCCCAGGGTCACACAGCTAGTAAGTGTTAAGTGTCTGAGGCTGGATTTGAACTCAGGTACTCCCTGACTGAAGATTTTTTTGAATGAGTGAATGTATAGCTGCCTATGCAAATGTGCTTTTTAGCTTCTATTAAAATAAAAGTCTTCCTTCCCCTACACCTTTGCGTATGAAACTCCAGGGTGAGGTAGGTTATTAAACAAATTAGGCAAAAAGGAACTGATGGACTTCCTGATTTCACTTCTCTGATATTTAATTCAAAGCCAGGTTTTTACATAATAAAAGGATATTTCTTCCAGTGCTATATTCTACTTTCTAGGAAGTATTTTTTACTTCAGAGTAAAGAGCAAGGTCCCCTGTGCTGTTGGACAGCTTAGCCTTAAAATGATTCAAATTTCAGGGCTTATCACATTTTTCTCATACCTCTCTTGTGCTTCATCCCAATGCATTTTTTAATCCTTTCAACTCCTCCTCATTGAAAGAGAGGAATAAGATCAAGCAATGTAAAATGAGGGAAAACAAACTGTTTTTTTTTTCTTTGAGGAACAGTTTTTCAATTTCCTGTGGTTTCCTTGGATTACTCGGCACTCTGCAGCCTGGAAGAGTTGCTAATTATTACCTTGAGCAGAGTAAGAGAGAAGTCAAACCTCTCAAGGGGTGGGAGACTTTAATTATATATAACAAGGGGCTGATCTGTAACCTCTCTGAGCCTCAGTTTCTTATCTGTGAAAGGGATATAATAATATGACCTCTAGCCTCAGAGGGTTTTGGGGGGAGGACGAATCTGTGAAACTCACAGCATATAAGACAACAGCAATAGTAAAGGGAGTCTAATATGCTTATACCACATACCTCAGTAAGTACTCTGTAAAACTCAAAAGGCTTATATAATTAATAATAAATCATCATAATAACAAATAATGATAAGAAGAGAGGAGAAGAAGACAAAGAAGAAGAAATAATAATAATTGTGCTTTAAGGTTTGCAAGGAATGCTTTCTATTTATATCTTCACAACAACCCTGTAGGGCAGGTGCTATTATTATCTCCATTTTTACAAATGGCAAGAAGAGAATAAGTGACGTACCCAGAGTTACACAGCTCTTAAATGTCTGAGACTTCATTTGAACACAGGCCTTCTTGACTCCAGGTCCGGTACTCAATCCATTCCCTTTCCTCCTCTCTTTTGCTCTCTTCTCTCCTCTCTCTTTTTCTTTCCTCTTTCCCAATTTCTTTTTCTTTTTTAACTTTTCTGCTGAACTAGGTACCAAATAATAAGGAAGAGAAAGAAGAAAGAGAAAGAGAAACAGAAGGAAGGAAAGGAACAAGGAATGAAGGAAGAGAAAGAAGGAAGAAAGAAAAAAGGGAGGGTAGGAGGGAGGGAGAAAAACAGAGAGGGAAGAAGGAAGGAAGGAAGTTTTCCCTTAAAGCTTATCAAGCCCCATTCTACATATGACCCCGTGATCCCGCTGCTAGGCACATATCCCAAGAAACTCAAAGATAGAAAGTATATATTCCAATCTATTTAGAGCAACCCTTTTTATACTATCAAAGGACTGGAAACAAATTAAGTGCCTATTGATTACGGAGTAGCTAAACCAGTTTTGTTACATGAATGTAGTGGAATGTTGCTGCGTCCTAAAGAAGGATAAATAGAAGGGCATTGAGAAACATGAATCGATGTATAGGGAGCTCAGCAGCACCAGGCAAAGCAATATATGCCAAGACAGAAGCAATGAGAATGGAAAGAAAGACAAAAACCAAAGAAATGTGTTTGAATATTGTGTTATTATCATGATCAAGCATCATTGCAGAGAAGAGAGATGAAATCACACACCTCTATATGTGGATAAAAGCAAAAGATTCGATTTTTAAATGAGAAAAAATCTGGAGCTTTAAAGAATAGTTTAGAATAGGAGCTCTTAGTTAATGTACTATTTATAACCATTACTTAGCAAAGTCATAAAGGAGTCCACTCCAGAATGTGGAATGAGCTGCTTACTGAGGGAATGAGTTCCCCTTCCCTTGGAGATATTCAAGCGAAGACTGGATGACCTGTTGTATTGCAACATATGAGTCTCTTATTCAGTACTAGTTAGTACCTGATGCCAACTGAGGTCCCCTCCCAACCCCGAGATGAGTTACTGTGAGAATATTGCAGAGTGAAAACACTGGGCCAAGCTATTAGGGCAACTTTCTAACGAATAATATATTCCAAATTTGCAAAGAGGTCAATCAGATCTGGGGGAAAAATAAGCTGGCACTGAGGACCCTCTCTCCTTCATTATAACTACAACAAAATATATTGAGTTTTCTTCTATGTCTGATTTGGGAAATCAGTTTCTGTCTCCAATAACTGATTGTGTATTATCACTGCATCTTTTATAAGTGAAGCATATTTCTATGGCTTAAAAATTGCTTTCCTGTTGCAATGTGATAGAGTAATGAATTAAGTCCAAATGAGCCTATATTCACCATGTCCATAATGTGGAACTAGTCCCCAGTGGAAGTTTTTATATCTAATATAGTCCCTTGCTAAGTCTTCCTCATATGGCTAGCTTCTCAGAAGACTTTGGTGACTCTCCTCCCTGGAAAAGTCAAGGAGCACTAGGATTTCAGATCATATTACCTTTTTTATAAACTCCCCTGAATCACAGAAAGCACCTTAATATGCTTCCTCCCCTCACATATGCAAATTGCATGTTGAGGAACAAAGGAAGCTGCTATTGAGCATCTTCTATGGGGAGAGAGAATGAAAACCTCAATTAGAAAAAAAACAGAAATGGGTGTGCAGGTAGTTTTTACCTTCAATAAAAATATGAATGTGGGTGTTTTCCCTGGTTTTTTTTTTTAGTCTGTTTTGTCATTTTAACTCAATTCTGTAGGGAACGACTTGTAAAGTCAGCCTGCACCAATATTTTAGGTCAGACTGTTTCATAGATTCAAGAAGGTCTCATTTATTAGCCTAACTCCGTGTGTGTGTGTGTGTGTGTGTGTGTGTGTGTGTGTGTGTGTTTATTTTATGTTACTGGATAGGGATGGAGACCAGACCTGTGATTTCATTGGCATAGGTAATTCCCAGTAGGAAATTCCCTCTACAAATATACGTGGATGCATTCGCTTCAATTTATAATATTAGAGTTTGGTATGGGGCACTGAAAGGTTCTGTGATTTACCCAGGGCACACAGCTAAAATGTATCAGAGAGGGCAGCTAGGTGGCACAGTGGATAAAACATCGGCCCTGGATTCAGGAGGACCTGAGTTCAAATCCGGATTCAGACACTTGAGACTTACTAGCTATGTGACCCTGGACAAGTCACTTAACCCTCATTGCCCCACAAAAAAACAAACAAATAAACAATAAAATGTATCAGAGACCAGACTTGTACCAGAGTCTCCCTGTTTAGAGACACCTCTATCCAAGACGCCATGCTATTATTATTTTAGTAGAATATTTACATTTCTGTGTAGATTCAGGTCTAGTTTATTTCGTACATTTTATTTCAGTCAAATGTTGACACATACATACAGAAAAAATAATACAGACAATATCCAACAACTAGGTCCCACTTAGTGAGAATAATAAATCTCATAAAGGTGGTCCGTGCATTCAAATTCACATATATTGAAGTTATAATTATATAAATTATGGTAATTGGTTTCCAGCAAAATGAAAATATTTAGTGCAAATTTAACTAATAATGTAACCACTTAAGGGATTAATTTATTCTCACTAATTGACATCTAGCTAGTCCAAACTTGCAAAACAAGACAATAGAGGTAAGATCAGCAGCAGTATTGTAGGGTGGTATCTTCAGTGGCAAAGAAGGCTGCCCAGAAATAACTTTTGGAATTTTTCTTGTTCTAAGCAGAAATTTAAAATTTACATTTGAAACAGAAATTCTAGGTATCCATTTATTATCAACCAGAATATTTTCCTCCCAGTATCACATACTTAGATATATAAAGGGATCTAAGAGTTATCTGGTGTAAACCTTTTGTTTTATTGGTAGGGAAAGTGAGGCCCAGAAAAGTGAAGAAACATCAGAAGTAGAATTTGAATCCACGTTGTTCTGATTCTAGGGCCATTTGTTTTTTCCCATTATTATGTTGTCTCCCTATCCCATGAATAGGGATATGAAAATCCATGAAACAAATGGAGAAACAAAACCCAAACCAAAAATTTGCCATCTTGATTCTGAAATAACCTATCAGGAGTCCTCAGAGAAATTCATGAACATATTGACGGTTCTCCAGCTTGTAGCCAAATTCTCCGTCCCTCTCCACTGATACAATGTACAGGCCTCAAGAGTAGGGATTGTTTCATTCTTCAGATACATATCGCTGATATATAACAGTGTGCCTGGTGCATCATTGGAACTGAATCAATTTTAGGTGAATAATTGAAAAACAGGCTGTAGAAGGAATTCTTTTCATGATATGGTTGGATTCAATGGCTTCTAAGATTCCTTTCAAATGAAATTGGAGAATTCTATTATCCTCTTTTCATTAATTTTTTTTTCAATTGACAAAAATCTATTTACCTCCCTCTCTCTCACCTTAATCATTATGCTCAATGTCTCCTCCAACTCTGAAGAGGCGGGGTTTAATTTGTGAGCTTCCAAAGAAGCCACCGAGTATCATGCACCCCATCCCTCCCCCCACTAACCCCTGGAACCCTGGCTGTCTAGAAGTATGGCGCCTTTTCATTTGCTTTAAACTGCTGAAGACAAAGAGTGACTTGTTTCAAGTGGTGTTTTTCCTCCTTTAGTGATATCACTAATGAGGATTATATCAGCATTCCCAGTTATTTTCATAAATTTCAATAACCACTCTTTAAGTACAGAACTGGTATGGTATGAGCAATAACACTAAAAAACTCTTCTCCAATTATAGCTCAGCCCTATCCTGGAAGAACTATTCTAAGGCGGATGTGTTAATTCGGTATTTTTGCTTCCCCAGTTCTTGTTTACTCAGCTGCAACCTTTTAAAAGAGTTGCAATTCACCAATTATATGCTATTATACTATGACACCCAGTGGTGTGCGCTGACTTTTTAAAGCTGCAGGCGGTATCAGATGAGGGTGAACTGCGTTCCCAAGAAGACTGAAAAAAAGGCAAGACTGTTTAGATACCTCTATGCTTGTGCAGAGTCTGAAGTCCATCCAATTAGAATCATTCTATTTTGTTTATTTTTCAATGGTTTTAACCAACTCGTAGTTAGACTAGAGTGGGGGTTGTCAGTGTGGCAAGAACTGAACAGAAGACATAGGGATGGTTATAAGATGTGATTTAGAATATCATCTGCATTCCATCTTGGGCAATGGGAAGCACAGGTGACATATAGTAGTGTGATGTTTAAAATCTAAATGTGTGTGGCCTTAAATTAGAAGCTTTAGCACCAGTCTTGGGCATTAAGCTTTTATTAAAGCATACTAGGTATTAGTAAAAAGGAAAACACGTGGAGTTTGGAAAGTTAAGAAAAGGCCTATCCAGGCTAGAGTTTCCAGCCTGGTCTGTGTTCTTCCTCAAGTCCTCCACCATGAGCCTGCTTCAACCACCAACTGCTCCCACAAACTAACTGAATGTGGATGCTTTTTATAGGTCCAGAGCAGAGGCAGTCCTTACACACTGCTTTAAAGCTGATTGGTAGTTGTCATCCAAATCCTATGGTTCACTGGACTTGAAGATGGTCTTGAGATCAGTTCAAAGTGCTTAGCTTCTGAGAACAATACCTTCTTAAGGGCCAGCCAGGTGTGGCTACAATCTAATTAAATAGGCTAATTAGCAAAGTCAATCACTTTCACTTAAATTCAATCAGTTTAGATTAATCTCCAGGTTGGACCTTTGAGTATCTGCCAAATCCCATTATTTTCTCATATTAGTAAGGGAAAGTGTTCATTCCCTTGTGGTTATCTTGTGAGAGTCATGCTGTTATATTAACTAGATGGGAATGCCATTAAAATGAATGTTTGCTGACAAAAGGTACCCCCATCAAAATCATTGGGAAGCACAGGTAGTTTAATGGAGAGAATGTTGAACTAGGATGTGGAATATAGAACCTATCATTGGAGGCATAACCAGGATCAGTCCCAGGGCACCAAAAGATAGACTTGTACTGATAGGATTTTTTAATCATTTTACCTGGAAAGAACTGAAATATGAATTTTCTTAGCAAGAAAAGTAGTTAAGGGGGCAGCTAGGTGGTGCAGTAGATAAAGTACCAGCCCTCGATTCAGGAGGACCTGAGGTCAAATCTGAACTCAGACACTTGACATCTTAACTAGCTTGTGTGACCCTGGGCAAGTTACTTAATCCTCATTGCCCCACAAAAAAAAGAAAAAGAAAAGAAAAATTAGTTTAAAATAGGGTGGCTTCCATATAATGGCTTCCTCTCTAAGGGGGACAAACCAGGCAAATCCTTTCTCTGGATCTAGCACCAACAATTGTGTTTTTTGGCAGTAGTGTCCTTTTTTGTCCCTAAGACTTTGCCCACTCTTTCCCCTTAAGAACTGACACACAAGTGTTTTTGCCATAGTTGCCCTGGTGCAAAAATTCCTAGTTTATGCTCTGCTTGTAAGCTTGTCATACAACCAACAAGCTGTGTGACTTGGGGCAAATTATTTGGTTCCTCTAAACCTTTGTTTTCCCTTGTGTAAAATGGGGAATGATAATAACTCTTCCCTAACACAGGGATTGCGGTGAGGTTAAAAGACAGGGGAAGCAAAAGTCGTGTATTAGAAGGAAAAGTACTATTGGTGTCATAGTATCAAAACTCAGAAGACCTCTGACAATTTGACTATAGCCCATTTTACAGACTTGTTTGAGGATATGATGAGAGTCACACAAGGATGGGCATGGTTGATGTCTACAACATTGAAAGTGGTGGCCAAATGGATAAATCATTAATCTGCTGGATAGTTTAGCATATAATAATATTTCAGAAGGTGTGTGCCTCTTTTTTCCAATAGCAGAGATGGCTGGGACTCTGAAACTAGACTAGTTCAGGATGGTACAAAAAATGCTGTACTTACTGTCAGATGAGATCTGAGTTTCAAATCCCACAATGGCACTTAGCAGCTATGTTACCTTGGGTAAGTGACACCTTTTTTTTTAGCCTTAATCTCTTTCTCTAAAATGGGAATAATTTGTAAACTAGCAAGCAGAAGTGAATAACATCATTTAGTGTTCCACTCTTTGTGATCCTTTTGGGAGGTTTTCTTGGCAGATACCAGAGTGGTTTGCCATTTCCCTTCTCTAGCTCATTTACATATGAGGAAACTGAGCAAATAGTGTTAAGTGTCTTGCCTATGGTCATAGAGATAAGTGGCTGAGGTTGGATTTGAACTCAGATCTTCCTTCCTTCTAGGTGTAATGATTGAAATGATGCCACCTGCTAGAAACTTACTGTAGGAAAGCTCTGTCATGAGCAGAAGGCGCCTGAGGGCAACACATGTGGCTTTTCTTTGGTGTGAGGAAATGATGTTTGCTTGTGGGAGGAAGAAGGGGGAGACTGGCTCTCTCACTCTCTTTCCTCAGGACTCTGGTGGAGAGTGGAGCTAGAAATGCGCTCTCTCTTTAATAGATAGATGAATCTAGCCTTTCTCTTTCTCTTCACCAAATTCTTATTCTCTTTAATAAATGCTTAAAAGTCAAACCCTTGCTAAAGCTTATAATTTATTGGCGACCACTCACTAGATATTTTAGACAATATAGCTATAATTTTAGCCCCTTACATAGGCCTGGCATTCTATACAATGAGCCACCTACTTGCCCTACATACAGGGTTCTAGTGAGGCTCAAATAAGACAATGTGTGCAAAGTGGGTTATGAGCCTTAAAATGCTAGATGAATTAGTTAATTAAAAATTATTTATTAAGTATTAAGTACATGCGCTGCCTTAGAGGCAGCTAGGTAACACAGTGAATGGTGTTTTGGTCCTAGAGTCAGGATAACCTGAGTTCAAATATCAATTTGGACATTTACGAGCTGTGTGACCCTGGCAAAGTCATAATCCCTGTTTTACAGTTTCTTCAACTGTAAAATGGTAATAATAATAGCACCTATATCACAGGGTTGGTGTAAGGAAAAAAACAAGATAATACTTGGTAAGTGCTGAGCACAGAGTAGACAATAAATACTTGTTTCCTTCCTTCCTTCCTTCCTTCCTTCCTTCCTTCCTTCCTTCCTTCCTTCCTTCCTTCCTTCCTTCCTTCCTTCCTTCCTTCCTTCCTTCCTTCCTTCCTTCTTTTCTTCTTTCCTTCTTTCTTTCTCTAGGGATACAAAGGAAGGTAAATACATAGCTACTATGGTTCTTTCATTATTTCTATTTCATTTTTTTATTTTGTTTAATGAAGTTCAGCTAGAAATTGTACAACGGTAAAGCACTAAGCCACTACCTACTTACTTTTTTATGTTTAATGTTCTGTGAACTATTGTGCAGGTAGATGCAATAATTTATTTTTATAATTGAATGGAAGTGTTGAGAATAGAAAGTTATCTTCTGTGTCCTCTCTGAAAGTATGTTCAGGACAATACTAATAGGAGCTAGAACCAGAGAAGTGATATGCAAGTACTTATGCCGAGTCTCACAGGGTTATTATTTCTTCTGATTGGTGTCTATATTTTGAAAGTTTTCACTTCCATGGAGTTTGGAGATTGTCGTTGTCATTGTCGTCGTCATCATCATAATAGTCTGAGTTGATAGTGATTTTTGAAAAATCCATCCCCCTTTAGCCGTTCTATTAGAGGTGTACCTAACATTGACATCTTGTTGTTAATTCAGGTTTGATTTTAGGACAAATGAGGCATTTGTAAGTTATTGAACAGTTTATAAAAGGCAGTTTATTTCACCCTTATCTAGAAATGATATGTGGATAGAAGATTGAGGATAGAGCGCACTTAGCTTCTGTTCTCCATATGAAAATGTCTGGTCAGTAGAGCAAAATATGATGATTCATTTGGTATTCAGACATTGATGAAGTTGGAGACATCCTGAACTCCATGTGATTGGGATTTTTATACCTTTAGGTGACCAGAAGATGTATCAAGGGAATGAGGGGCCAACATAATTGGGCCAACTAACCCCTCTTATGGAAAGCTAGATGGTGTAGTAGATAGATTGCTGGGCCTCGAATCAGGAAGACTCATCTTCCTAAATTAAAATCTGGCCTCAGACACTTACTAGCTGTGTGACCCTGGGTAAATCCCTTGACCCTGTTTGTCTCAATTCCTCATTTGTAAGATGAACTGGAAAAGGAAATAGCAGACCACTCCAGTATCTTTGTCAAGAAAACCCCAAAAAGGGGTCACAAAGAGTTAAACAGGACTAAAAACAATGACTAAACAACAACCACCTCTCTTATAAGGAAACAGGGTCCTACTAAAACCTCTCTGAATTTAGTTCTATAGGTACTCAGACTAAAGGAACACAGACTATTTCTAAGCTTATACTCAGACTTTCAGGCTCATTAAAAATTTCCAGAACTGGCATTCCATTGGCATAGCCATTGAGAACCCAAAGTCATTTCCATGACATAAGAAATGTGTAATTTAAGATTCTAAATGTGGATTCTAATGTGTTCCCCCAGTTTTGGGAAAACTGACTAAAAATCACTGATAAAACGAGTTTAGGTTTTTAAGGGTTATTGGAAAATAGAAAGAAAAAGATTGAGAACAGAATTCTAACAGCCTGGCATTCCTATCTTTCCTCAAATTTCCTGTGAAGTCCTCTGCCGCCACCACCATCAAGTCTGCAAGCCCAAAAGGCCAGCGCTCTCTGCGCAGGCTCCCTTTCCTCCTTCCTGTCTCCTCCCAGACCATAGGAGGCTCCTCCAGTTGATTGGCTGGTAGACTTGATAGACAGCACCCATGAGCAAACATCATTTCCTGACGCCAAGGAAAAGCCACGATGCCTCTGAGGCATTTTCCTCATGGTGGAGCTCTCCACAGCAAGTCTCCAGTAGGTGGCGTCATTCCAATCATTACAGTAAGCAACAGAGCAGAATTCAATTGAGGGAGAAGTTAGTGGAAGGAGCACCAGATTTGGGTTTAAGAAGAGATGATTCTAAGTTCCTAAATCTGTGACTATGAACACATAACTGCCCCCTCACCCACCTCCCCATCCCCCCACCCCTGTTTTGGGCCTGTTCCTATATAGCAACATAGCATTGGAAAACAAGATAGGAATAACAAAATGACTTTGTAACCAGAGGACCAGGCATCACTATTGTCTGCGTGGCCTTGAACAAAACTCCCTTCCATCCCCTGGTCTTGGTTTCCTCCTCTGTAAAATGAATGGGTTGTGCTAGATGACCTCTAAAATCCCTCCCGGATATAAATCTGTGATCTGTGATTAGGTATAAGAATATACCTTAATTAAAACAAAAAGAAGGTAAGTTTTCAGTGACAAAACTGGAGTATTACTGTTGTATTACATTAAAAAATAAGGCTTCCTTCAGCCTTAGAGATGAATTTAATTCATCTCAGGGACACATGATTTACAGGAGTAATCCTTGAGCTCACCTACCCATGGCTCTCTTTCTCTTGATATCTATCTGCCTCCTGTGGATGTATCCAGATGTTTCCCTCAGACACCAATCTTTATGGAAGCATATTGGTGATTAGATAGTAAAAAGGGGGACCATAATTCACAAAATTGCTGTTTAGGTCCTAAGCTTAAATTTGTTTCAACTTGGCCTGAACAAAATTCATGGCTGTGTGCACAGAGTAGGAAAACTTTGGCCCATAGGGCATATCTGGTCCCTGCTCAATTTATGGTATTTAGAAAAGTTAAGCATTGGTTAATTGTTCCTAGTATCTTCCACTGAGATCAACGAATAGCTGATATGTATATACCTCTTTAATGTTTGCAAAGTGCTTTAGAAATATCTCATTTGATCCTATTTTACAGATGAAGGAACTGAGGGAGACTGGTTAAATGACTTGCCTAGGGTCACTCTCCTAGTAAGTATCAGAGATTGTATTTGAATTCAGGTTTTCCTGACGCCAGGGTCTGTCCTCTGACCTCTGTGCCACCTAGTGGCTGAGTGAAAGTTTAAAAGAATTTCAGTGGCGTGATACAGGTTTCTGTTCCCTGCAGTGGGGATGTTGTCAGGGGATAGATTCACTGGGAAATGAAGAACTCCAAAGCAGAGATAGGAAGTGGTTTTGATGGTAGAATACAAGTCAGAAGAATTGCCTGACCGTGGTTGCAACAGTCTGGTGCTTAGGTTCTCTTTTGCTTTTTGACAGGGACAGTACTTCTTAATCTATTCTCCTTGAATACTTTTAAAGGAGTCTGCGAAAGACAGTAACATCTTTGTTTTTACTAACCTTTGGTTTCCTTTGTATCCATTTATATTCATTATATGATGAAAGGGGTCCATGTCACAAATAAATTAAGAACCTTTGTTGTAGAGCCAGAAGGGACCTCAGGTGCCAACTAGTCCTACCCCTTTATTTTATAGCTGAGGAACCTGAGCCCAGGAAAGTGAAAGGACTTGACCAATAACACACGGTGTCAGAAAAGGGATTTGAACCTGGCTCTTCTCCAGAAATGGTGAACTTTCCACTGTAGTGCACTGCCTCATTTACCTCATGTGGGGGTGTTGCTTTTAGTTCTAGGTAAATGATTCTATGTCTGCAGAGCATACTTGGGCTTAGGGGTGGCATGGGGTTGATGCTTGTAGGGTTAGAAAGGAATTAAGTGGGTCTGATCTTTGAGAAGCAATCAAGTTGGCCCTGAGAGACCTGGGTACATATCCTGCCTCTGATATTTAGCTAGCTATGTGACTATTGGCAAGACCTTTTATCTTATCAGAGCTGCAGTTTCTTATGTATAAAATGTGGGAAAAATATTTACTAGGTAATGGACTCATAGATGTTAAAACTATACAAATGTGTGTCTTTTCCCCCCTTTAAATCAAGGGGTTTTATTGTAAAAACAAAACAAAAAAGGGGAAATTAATTTTAACGAGTGACAAAATTGTCCTATATAGTTTTCTGCCTAAATTCTTAGCTTTGTATCATTTTATGTAATTCTACCCACATTCTTTACATTTTGCTGCTATTTCTTGAAGCCCAGTATTCTGTTCCATTCATTTATTTTTTTTCATAAAAGTATTTTATTATTTTCCAGTTACATGTAGAGATAGTTTTCAACATTTGTTTTTATAAGATTTCTAGTTTCAAATTTTTCTCCCTCCCTCCCCTCCCCAAAACAGCAAGCAATCTGATGTAGGTTATATATGTACAATCACATTAAACATATTTCTGCATTAGTCATTCTGTGAAAATAGAATCAGAGCAAAAAGGAAAAACTTCAAAAAAAGAAAAATAAAAAAATTAGAAATAGTATAGTTCAATCTGCATCTAGATTCCATAGTTCTTTTTTTCTGGATTTGAGAGCATTTTCTTTTTTTTTTTTTTTTTTTTTTGTGGGCAGTTGGGATTAAGTGACTTGTCCAGGGTCACACAGCTAGTAAGCGTCAAGTGTCTGAGGCTGGATTTGAACTCAGGTCCTCCTGAATCCAGGGCCAGTGCTCTATCCACTGTGCCACCTAGCTGCCCCTTTGGAGAGCATTTTCCATCATGAGTCCTTTGGAACTATCTTGGAAAATTGTAATGCTGAGAAGAGTCAAGTCTATCACAGTTGATCAACACACAATGTTGTTGATATTGTGTACAATGTTCTCCTAGTTCTGCTCATCTCACTCATCATCAGTTCATGCAAGTCCTTCCAGGTTTCTCTAAAATCCACTTGCTCATCGTTTCCTTCAGCATAATAGTATTCAGTTACATTCATATACCACAACTTGTTCAGCCATTCCCCAATTGATGGGTAGCCCCTCCATTTCCAATTCCTTGCCACCACAAAAAGAGCAGCTATAAATATTTTTGTACATGTAGGTCCTTTTCTCTTTTTTATGATCTCTTTGGGAAAAAGTCCTAATAGTGGTATTGCTGGGTCAACGGGTATGTAAAGCTTTATAGCCCTTTGGGCATAGTTCCAAATTGCTCTACAGAATGATTGGATCAGTTCACAGCTCCACCAACAATGCATTAGTGTTCCAATTTTCCCACAGCTTCTCCAACATTTATTATTTTCCTTTTTTGTCATTTTAGCCAATCTGATAGGTGTCAGGTGGTACCTCAGAGTTGTTTTAATTTGCATCTCTAATCATTAGAGATTTAGAACATTTTTTCATATGGGAATAGATAGCTTGGTTTCTTCATCAGAAAACTCCCTGTTCATATCCTTTGACCATTTCTCAATTGGGGAATGACTTGGATTCTTATAAATTTGATTAGTTCCCTATATATTTTAGAGATGAGGCCTTTAGCAGAAGTACTGGCCACAGAAATTGTTTCCCAACTTTCTGCCTCCTTCTAATTGTGGATGCATTGCTTCTGTTTGTACAAAAACTTTTTAATTTAATATAATCAAAATAATCCACTTTGAATTTCATAATATTCTCTATCTCTTGTTTGGTCATAAACTGTTCTCCTTTCCATAAATCTGAGAGGTAAACTATTCCTTCCTCTCCTAATTTACATATGGTATGATCTTTTATATCTAAATCATGTATCCATTTTGACCTTATTTTAGTATAAGGTGTAAGATGTTGGTCTGTGCTTAGTTTCTGCCATACTATCTTCCAGTTTTCCTAGCAGTACCAAATCTGTACCAAATGTGTGTGTTTTTAACATAACTATAGTGAGATAATTTCTCTAGAAATTTGTATTGCCACAACAATGCCTTTCACCTCCACATTATAAGAAGATAAAATAAACCTTTTCCCATTTTGTTTTGTCTTTTTGAGGTAGCAACTAGAGATAATTATCTCTCCATTTCATCTAATCTCTGCCACGTCCTAGAATTTTTTAGACTTTGAAAGAGTTAGGGAAACCAAAGCACTTTAGAGTTTGACTACTAACATAAAATAAATATGAATAAGATCATTACAGTAATAAACAGGAAAAAACATTTATCATCTTACCCCTTACATATAAGAAGTCCATCTTCTAAAAAAAGTCACTCATTACCGAACCATTTCTTTCATTAACTTTGATTGTTCTTTTTATACAAATATTGAAGCTTCAACTAAACTGAACATTTTTGGGAGCTGGGACTATGTTTTGTTCTCTCATTCTTCTACATTCAGTATCAAAGTATTGATCATATTGTTGTTCAGTCATTAAGTTAGACTCTTTGTCACTTTGTGGACCAACTTTCCATGGGGTTTTCTCGACGAAGATATCAGAGTGGTTTGCCATTTCCCTCTCCAGTGGATTAAGGCAAACAGAGGTTCAGTAACTTACCCAAAGTCACATAGCTAGTAAGTGTCTTATGCCAAATTTTAACTCAGGTCTTCCAGACTCCAGACCTGAGTTCTATCCACCAAGCCATCTAGTTATCTCAATTGAGCATATACATAGTAAATATCCAGAAAATATATGTTGAATTGGCATTCTAAGTGTTTCCACATTGGAATGTAAGTTCCTTTAGGGTAAGGATTATCTGTGTGTGTGTGTGTGTGTGTGTGTGTGTGTGTGTGTGTGTTTCCTCATAGTCCAGTCCAGTGACTTACATTTACTAAAATGATCTGTTTTATCCATTGGGATATTTCCTCCTGTGATATACATTGTCTCCTGTTTATACCTCCTCAGACTATATGCACCTCTTATCTATGTCCTTTTATAAGCTAAACTTGCACATAGTAGGTACTCATATTGTTCAGTTTAATTTATTTCTACCAAATTTGGTTTACATAGAATCCTTGTGGAAAAGAATAAAGTTTCACTTAGTGGTGCTACAGTCTATGACACAAACCTTGACAAATTGCTCAAAACCAAATCTTTCCTCCTCACCATGTACTATGTTTAAATTCTTGTTCATATTGGCATATTAAATAAGAGAGACTGATGTGTAAAACATAATTTGGTGTGATGTTCTAGACATTCGACAAATGATGAAACGAGCTTGGGTCTAGTTATAGAGGGTCATTTAAACCCATTCTAAAACAACCGAGATGCTAACATGTAGGCATGAAGGCTAAGAGGAGGGAAGCAATGGAGTCACTTCTGACTAGTCATAAACATAAAAGAGAAAACAGTGAATCCATTAGAAGGTGCTGGTCAGCTGTTATAAAATCTTTAATGCCTTTAAGTGGCAAAGGAAGGTAATCCATTGTGAGTCCTCCCCATCTCCCCCTAGATAGAAGCTTGTTCTTTCTTCTCATCTCAAGTCAGAGGTAAAACTTGTTATGTTTTCATCAATGACTAACACAAAACATTTATTTATGAAGGCTGTATAAGGCACTGTGCTAGACCTTAGGGGAATAGAATAAAATTTTAATGAGGCAATCTTTGACCTCATGGAGGTCATATATGTATGTGTATGGGGTAGGAGTGATGGGGGGGAAGGGGTGGTGATAAATCTCTTTAAAGTTTAGTAAGTACTTTATATTTATTGTCTAATTTGATTCTCACAATAGCCCTATGGTGTCTCTGCTTCACACTGGAGGAAACTGAGTTTGAATAAATTTAGTGAACTTTCCAGGGTCACTCACCTAATAAGTATCTGAGCCAGAATGCAAACTCAGGTCTTTTTGACTGCAAGTCTGGTGGGCTAGCCCCACTGGGGACAAAACTACCTCTTTTATAAAATACATGCAAAATATAAATAAAAGGCAATTTGAGAAGAGACAGAGTATTAACTACTGCAAGGGAAGGGGAAGAGGTGAGACATGCATGCATGAATCAAGTCACCTCTAAAGGAGAAATTCTCTAAGCTGACCCTGGACAGATGATAAGGTTTCAGAAACTTGGAGTTGAGGGGATAAAGCCTATAGATATGTCAGCTTTGGGAAGAAGTTAGTAATCATGTTCCTATCAAGGACATGGGAGTGTTTAGCCTGAAAAAGAGGAGATGGAACAATACCTTTTTTCAAGTATTTGAAGGGCAGTATTAGCGAAGGGGAATTAGACTTCTTCTGCTTGGCTTCAGGGAACTCAGCTCAGAGCAAGGGATAGGAATTTCAAATGTATGGATTTAGGTTTGATATAAAGAATAATACTTCACAATAATTGGAACTATCCAAGAGTATAATTGGGATTGGTCTCCCGATGGTCTGGGAGGCACCACTATTTCTGTTGCTTTGGGGCTTACGTGGCTGTCGTTGGTATTGGTAGTAGCAGGACTGACAGGCTCCATCTCCAAAAGAGGTTCCTCCCCTTTTTGATGGCTGTGGCTGGTAAATTGGAAACAGATTTCCAATTGGAAGGTTGGGATGGGTCAGAGGGAAGCATACCGCTATTCCCATAGCTATTGGGAAACTGACTCAGAGAATATCAATGATTTGTCTTAGGTCACCTAGTTAATATATGGCAGAACCTATATTTGAACTCCCAAGTCTTCTTGATTCCAGTGCAATACTCATATCCATTCTGTCATTTTGCCTCTCACACAGTCAACCAACAAGTTCTTGCCATGTGTGAGGCACTGTATTCAGCACTGGGAATAATTCTACTGCACATATTTGGTCTTAGCCTATCAAGAATATTGTTTTCTTTATTCTACCCTTGGAAACAATAATACATTCTAGGCTAAACCTATCATTTGCCCTAATGAGAGCATCAAGTATCAGAAAACTGACCATTAAGTTATGAATAGAAGTATAAACACCCTATGCAGCCAATATAGTGTGACTACCAGAACAAAGACTTACTGAGTGTCTCCTTTATCCATTGTTCCTTAATGTCTAAATCAGAGTTTCTAGGACATTTTAAAAATGCAAGTTATAAAAACCTGCAGTGGATTTCTGGATCAGCGAACGCTGTCTGAATGGATTATCACTTGGCACTCTCTGTTCTGTCATAATTTCATGATAAATGGGGAATGACACCAGCTGCCTCTTTATCTTCCAAGATGATATTGATTCCTTGTTTCTCTTCAACCTGTGTCCCTCCACATATTTGTATTTGCAGAGAGCCTCAGTGGCTTCTTTATTCCTACACTTCATAATGATCTGTCTGTCTTGAAAAGTTTGTCTTGATCTTAAGAGACTTGTTCACCTGACTAACTCAGTCAGATCTTGTGAGTCAGAAAAAAGAGTACTAAATGTGGAATCAGAAGGCTTGGTTCCAGGTTCCACTTTTTCCACTCACTACCAGTGTGATTTGGTGAAGGACACATGCTCGGGTTTTCTCATATGTAATGAGGAAAGTGAGGGTCAGACAAATGTAGAGTTTAAACAAGATAATCTGAGGTCCTTTCCATTTTTAAAACTGTGGGTTATGTTTTTCAATGACTTGACATGCATAATGAGTATCATGTTGCTTGCCTTTTCAATGGGTCGGGGAGGGAGAGAATTTGGAATTCAATTTTTTTTCTTTTTCTTTTTGTGGGGCAATGGGGGTTAAGTGACTTGCCCAGGGTCACACAGCTAGTAAGTGTCAAGTGTCTGAGGCCGAATTTGAACTCAGGTACTCCTGAATCCAGGGCCGGTGCTTTATCCACTGTGTCACCTAGCTGCCCCCTCAAATTATTTTTAAAAAGTGAATTTTAGAACTGTGAGTGAGGGAGAAAGGAAACTTTGATTTAATAGTACTTAGGGTCATATCTTAAGGGGAAAAAATCTCTTAAAATGGGACAATCTGGGCCATATATTCATGCTCTTTTGTGATTATTATGTGATAAGACTTACTTACAAGATACCTTAGAAACCATTGATCACAGCCTCCCTCATTTCTTTTTTTCCAGAAAAGGATCTGAGAAAAAGACTTAAAATTAGGAGGGATCTTAGAGGCTATTGAGTAGAAACACCTCATTTTACACATGACCAAACTGAATCTTAGAGACATTGACTCTCCCTTAGAGTCACTTAGAGTCCCTTAGGGGAATGACAATATTTTTA
This sequence comes from Dromiciops gliroides, assembly GCF_019393635.1. Classification (NCBI taxonomy): domain Eukaryota; kingdom Metazoa; phylum Chordata; class Mammalia; order Microbiotheria; family Microbiotheriidae; genus Dromiciops; species Dromiciops gliroides. The sequence goes on from NC_057863.1 coordinate 36,685,587, forward strand.
CCTATTTCTTCTGGCTCCAAATCCAGTGACCTTTCTTCTCAACCAAGCTGTCTCTCAATAATACTTTTGTAAGCCTCTCTCCTGAGAAAGAGATGGTGTGATGCATCTAACCATTCCCAGTGATAGCCCAAGTATAATGTGTTGGGTTTGTTTCTTCTGACCTTGTGCTTGTGGAGTTGGGATACCACAACACTGACCTGCTTGGAGTGGGACACAAAGAATTGTCTTGTTTCATTTTTAATAATGCATTTCCCTTTTATAGACCTGTATGGTTTTGTTTTTTTTGTTTTTTGGGTTTTTTTTGCTGGGCAATGGGGGTTAAGTGACTTGCCCAGGGTCACACAGCTAGTAAGTGTCAAGTGTCTTGAGGCCGAATTTGAACTCAGGTTCTCCTGACTTCAGGGCCGGTGCTTTATCTACTGTGCCACCTAGCTGCCCCTTGTATGTCCTTTTAAAGGAGCACCCTCTGTCCTGATGACCATATGCGCTTCCTTATGGAGAAGAGCCTATTTTATTGATTACAAAATTCCTTTAGAAAGTATATGAAGTGGGCAGCTAGGTGGCACAGTGGATAAAGCACCTGGCCCTGGATTCAGGAGAACCTGAGTACAAATCCGGCCTCAGACACTTAACAATTACTAGCATTGTGACCCTGGGCAAGTCACTTAACCCCAAATTGCCTCACAAAAAAGAAAGTATATGAAAGGGCAGCTAGGTGGCACAGTTGATAAAGTACCAGCCTTGGATTCAGGAGGACCTGAGTTCAAATCCAGCCTCATACACTTGACACTAGCTGTGTGACCCTGGGCAAGTCACTTACCACTCATTGCCCTGCCCCCCAAAAGAAAAAAAATTAGAAAGTGTATGAAGACGATTCTTCACACATGGCGCTCCTCCTCTTGATTCTGTGCATTTTCACTGGCTGTTGTCTCCTATTTCTGTAATTCTCTCCCTGTTTAGCAGTGCCTCCTGGCTTCTCTGGCTTTCTCCAAGTCTCAGATAAAACCTTACCTTCTTCCAGAAGCTGATCCTGGTCCCCCTTAAGGTTATGGCCTTCCTTCTGAGATTATCTCCAGTTTGTCCACTTCACATCTTGTTTGTACATGGCTGTTTGTTGTTGTCTCCCCTTTTTTCTTTCTTTTTTTCTTTGTATTCTCAGTGTTAGGCACATAGTAGGTCCTTTAATATGTTTTTTGATTTGACTTGCTTGTACTAAAAAGCATTTTTTAAATTTCTCAGAGGAGTAGAAATTGTAGGAGTTGGGGCAAGAGAACCAATGTTCAAATTCTAATATCACTTATTAGCCATGTGACTTTGAACTAGTTGTCCATTCTGGGTCTCAATTTCCTGATATGTAAAAGAAAAGAAATTTGACATTTTAATGGTACTTCTGGCTCTATACCATTTCCCTCCTTAGGAGGAGGGAAGCCTAATTCCATCATAGAACAGCAAGGGAGTAGAAAGAACCTTGCCTATGAATCATACTCATATAGTGCACAAAGGGCACTTTCTGTTATGTTAACTCACCGCATAAGCTGAGGGATCAACTGGAACAGAGACTGAAATTTAGTGGGAGGTCCAATTGGGCACACAGGCTTTGAAAAGGAAGAGAAATCTGGTCACTTGGGGATTATTGTTAAAGACTAGCAAGGGAATACAGACTCAAAAAGGGAATGAGACCATGGCATCTTAGAGCTAATGGCCTTTGGAGCAGATTGGAGCCAATATGGACCTAGATGATTGCAGGTCTAAATGAAATATCAGATGAAATCAGCCTGACTTTTTAATATCAATATTTCCTAATGCCATGATTTCATGGGGGTACTTGAACTAATGGGGCAGACTTTCATAGTTTAGGACATGTGTTTTATTGTAGGGTTCATGGGCCTTCAAGAAAACTATGGATACATTGGGGATCCATGAATTCAGATGGGAATAACATTACATCTTTACTGATATCTTGCAATTTTGTGATTTTTTTTAGTAGGGGAGGCCAAAGAACAGCAAGTAAATTTACATAAGGTATAAGAAACCATCTCTCTAAAAGGTGAGGCCTTCTTAATAGTACTGAGAGACAGCTGATAAAGCTACTCCCCTGAACTCAGAACCTCTATCAGTATATTCATCTGAGACCTTGTTAACAGAGCAGATCACTGATCTCATTTTAAACCAGCAAGGCTGAATATTTGTTCCAGAGAGCTATGACTCAGGCAGCCCTTCTCCCTGAAATGATGAGAGCCAAGGTTGAAATCGATCAAGAATAATGAAATTGACATGGCCCACGTATTAATCAATTTTAATAATTGTGTGTTACAATAGCCTCCCAATAAAGAAGCTGTTATTTCCAATTCCATTCACTTAGGTTCTGTCTCCATGACTGCTACATCAGTGGTTGGAAAATGAAAAATGCAGACATTCTCAGCATTGATGCTACATAATCTCTTGGCCTTTTTTTCTAAAAAAATTATTATAAACAATGAATTATCAGACTGGGTGTTTTGATGTCCTATAGACACAGCCTTAGAAAGTTAAATGATCAGGTAGAGGAAAACTAATTTTATTTAATGAAAATCATTTTATCAACCAATAAAAACATGATTCAGGAGCTTTCAAAAAACAAACAAACAGCAATGTAGAAATTGTTAGGAGCTGCAAGGGACACCTGTCTTCATGGTACAGTATTGTGGTTTTTTTCTGTTGTTTTTTTTTTTTTTTCTTACCACCTCTGCAGTTTTGTGATCAGCCCAGGATACCAGAGCTTAGTGAAAGTCATAGAGAAGCTAGAGAGAGTTCAGGGGAGGAAAACCAGGATGGCAAAGTGTTTTGAATTCATAATTATATATCATAAGAATAATGACAGAATGTGCTGTATAAGCACTAGCTTCCTTCCTTCTCATGTTAAGGTTAAGGTTAAGTTAATTTTCTCTTTATTTCATCTTTTGCCTTTAAGAATTTTTAAAGCTATGTTGAATAAACTTCCATTATAATTAATATTTTAAGAAGGAGCATTGATGTTTTTATTATATTTGTATAGCCCAAGTATGTGAAATGAATGTGCCTCTGATTATTTGCTTTTCTTTGTTCAAAAATGTTTTAAAATTATATTTGTAACATTTTATGATATTTATATGAGTCTCAAGTATGTTGTGGTAAAATTGCTGCTCTTTTATGAATTTTGTACTTGTTTTGAAAGAGATCTCTATATTATTGCCATCTGGATTTTATTATTGCACAAAGAACTGCTGTTTACTTTTTAGATTCATTTTGAATCCTACTGCTTTATTGAAGCCATCAACTGTCTCCATTTTTTTTTACTGCTTCTCTAAGGTTTTCTAAGTAAACCTTCATGTCATCAGAACATAGAGATTATTTTGTTTCCTTGTCCTATGATTACGTCTTTAATTACTTTCTTATGTCTAATTGTTGCAAGCATTTTTAGAAATGCCTTATACTAGTAGAAAAAAGGAATTTTTTTAACTCTAGTGTTTGTTGAGAAATATAGTGTCCCCTCCCTCCTCCCCCCACTTTTTTATCATATTGAAAATGGTCTTTCTATGCCTAAGTTTTATAGAGTTCTCTTTAGAAAAAAATGAAAGTTTTTTTTTCTTTCTGCAAATACTGATCTAATCATGTAAGTGTTGGTTTTCATGTAATTAATTATGTTGATTTCCTAACGATGCTCTTTTTATCCCCACTACAAATTCAACTTTTTCAGAGTCAATAATTTTTTGCATATATAACTATGAATCTAGGACAGCTAGGTGGTGCAGTGGATAGTGTGCTGGGCCTGCAGTCAGGAAGACCTGAGTTCCAATTTGGCATTAGACACTTACTATGTGACCCTGGGCAAATCACTTAACCCTGTTTGTCTCAGTTTCCTCATCTGTAAAATGAGCTGGAGAAGAAAAGGCAAACCATTCTAGGATCTTTGCCAAGAAAAACCTAAATGGAGGCACAAAGAGTCAGGCAGGACTGAAAAGCCTGAAGAACAATAATATCTATAGATCAAAGTACTGCTCCTTGGCTACCATGCTTGCATATGTATGTATGTGTAGCTTTCTTCATTAGAATGTAAGTTCTTGGAGGATAGTGACTATTTTGACTTTGTTATTTTCATCCTCAAACAATTAGCCCTAGTCTAATGGGATTTTATTTTTACATTTCACAAAAATTGCCCAAAAGAGCACTATTGGTATTTGTCAAGAGTTCTCATTCTTTCTTTTATCACTGTATAGTGTAGGTATTAGAATTAAATTGTCTCATAAAAGGAATTTGATAGAGTGCTTTCTTATTTGTTTTGAAAATAATTTGTTTAGCATAAGTATTCATTGTTCTTTAACTATTTCGAAAATTCATCAATATGTCTTTCTGGACTAGGGTTATTTCTTCTGGTTAGTACATTCAATTCTGTTTTCTGAGATTAGATTGTTTAAGGTCTCTACTTGTTGTTCTTTTAATTTGGATATTTGGTATTTCTGTATATAATCCTCAGTTTCTTTTGAATTTTCATTTTTCCCGTTTTTTAGTTATTCATATTTTAAGAGATTTGCTTTAAATTTTTAGTTTAGTGCAGGTACACATTTTTAAAAAGACATTTAGAAGAATTAACTCAAATTTTAAAGAGTTAAAGAAATCATGGAATAGCTTTATGTAAGACTGCTGTAATTGTTGAAGTATTATGAAATATAGTGCGTTTCAAGGCATGCATGATAGCTTGAGGACAGAACTACTCATAGAATTTTGGATGATAATCCCAAACCATATTGTTGTTTGTTTGTTTGTTGTTGTTGTTGTTGTTGTTTTAATTTGTTTTGCCATGAATACTCTTTGCTTTCTTAGTGCCTGGCATCATAGCCAAATAATAAATATTTGCTGAAGGTGACAAGTCACTCAGGACAAATGAAAACAATGGGAATTTGTAGAAAGGAAAGAGGGAAGACTAGAAATTAATATTAATAGGACATTGCCCCAATAATGAAAATTTTTTTTTATCCATGATTGGGAATAAATAGGAAGGCATTCATGGTACCCAGATCCATCCATTGTAGCATTGTAAGCAATGTAGTATAGATTTCTAAGCTGCTTGCTGGCACGATCCATTTAGAAGATAAAACAGTCTTGCTTCATGCTATCCTGGAAGTGAGAAATAAGAATACTGCATATAATTTATTTGGAAGCTATGGTTTTGTTTTTTGTTTTTTGCCAAGTATTAGCAATAATGCTCTTATATTTAGAAGTATTCAATAGTAAATGGTTTACTTTGTGTAGCAATGAGTTCCCACCAGTGAAAATATTTAAGCTAAGCCTGGATAGCCTTTTGTTAGTCATATTTTAAAAAGAACTTCTGTGTTAGGAGGGAGGTTCTACAGAAAAGCCTCTAAAATGCCTGCTAGTTTCAAGAAGATTCTATAACTGATTTTTTTTTTTTGTCCATCCCTTTTTTTCTGTTAGATTCATCAGACAATAGGATTAAGGCTAGAAAGGGAACCAGAGATAATTTAGTCCGATTTCTTCATTTTAAAGATGAGAAAAGTGAGGCCTAAAGGCATAGACTGACTTCCTCAAAGTCATCCCAGTTGTAGACCAAAGATTTGGATTTTTTTATTCCAAATTGAGTGCTGTTCCCACATTATTTAGCTCCACAAATAATGTATTTTCCCCCTGATTTGGAGGAAGTGGATTACATTTTAATAGATTCTGACTATGCATGCTACCCACTTTAATTTGAGAGGTGAAGGGAAATAAAGCCTTTTAAAAATAGATATGATTCCTTTTACTGGTCCTCATTTCTGCTGAAATGCTAATGCTGTGAACCATAAATGTGACAGCCTCTCTGATTTAGAGCTTCCTTTTTCTTTTATCAGCCTATCAAACCAGAATTACACATTTAACAGAACAAGTCCATTCTTTAAATTTGATATTGATTTAAATGATACTAAAGGAAAATAATTTCATTTTTAAATTACAGATTTCGAACTTTCTCTCCTAGTCCAATGTGGGAATTTAAAAAATCACAGTTTAAAACAACATTGCCCTCCCTTTGCACCCCCCCCCGCCCCCCCGCCCCGCAAACCTCAGCAGTAAGCATGACTGTTTGGAGGGGAGTTTCTTTCATCAATTCATTGTTTCCTAAATATTATTGAGATCATAATGAAAATTTAGAATAGAAGTGTGTCTCCATAGATGCAGCTAGGTGTTGCGGGAGATAGAGTCCCAGGCCTGAAGTCAGGAAAATCTGAATTTAAATTTGGCTTCAAACACTGACTAGCTGTGTCATCCTGGGCAAGTGACTTAACCCCTATTTACCTCAGTTCCTCATGTGGAGAATGGGGACACACTGGAGAAGGAAATGGCAAACAACTCCAGTATCTCTGCCAAGAAAACCCATGGAAAAAGGCCTTTGGAATCATATAGAGTTGGACATGACTGAATGACTGACCAGAAAATGACCTCATAGGTCACTTAGTCCAACCTTCTTAAGTTCTTGTGTCAGGAAAGTAAAGAAAGTTTAATAATTTGCTCGAGGTCACAGTTAGTTAGCAAAACACCGTCTCTCCTTATTTAGGCCATTGAAAAGGAAATATACATTATTCTTCATGTAGGGACATTTAAAAAACCTTAGTTTGGGCTATAGAGTCAGCAAATAAAGAAACCAACTGTTAGAAAGGACCTCCAAAGTCACCAGTCTAAGCTATACCTAAATAATGAATTTAAATGACAGTAAAAGGGATTTATTTGTATCTTCTCAATATTGGCAAGGGGCCAATGTAGAATTTAATTATTTTTTTCAGCAATTGTGAAGGAATTTCTTGCCTTTCACCTTCACCCCTACCCCAAGCAGAACTTCTCCAAACCCATTCAGCTTGCTTGACTACTCATACAGCTTGAATGAGATGGGGATCACCAACTCTATTCGTTCCAGTTGGATGGAGGACCACTAGGCCTTTCCATCTTCCCAGTCCCGACATTCTTCGAACCTTCTGGCACGGTCACCTGATCTATTGATGTAACCTAAGGAGCCTTCGGTATTGCCTTCATCTCTTCTGCTGAACCCTAAGGATTTCCGGGGCCTTTTATCTGTACTGTGACCGAGCTTCCATTTCTCTGCCATCTTCCACAATCAGGGCATGAGCTTCTTGAAAGCAGAGTCCATCTCATTGGTGGAATTTGTATCCCCATCACAACACATTGCTTGGTACATAGTGTGCACTTAATGAATGCATTTTCTCTTAAACTTTATTCATTCACTTAATCATGCCTGTCTGTCTTCTGTGACTCATGCCCATGTTCTGTCTATTCATTCAACTCAAGGCGTCCACCTGATTTTCCAGAAGATTTCCTTGTTTTCTCAGGCATCTTGAGGATCCCTAGAGAGCACAGAGGGTATTCACTGGTTATGCCTCACTTTGACCACAGACCCATCTTCTTTTTCCACTTCTGTGTTTTTTTCTTGACATCCTTCCCTCCAGGCCTCTTTTTCAATCCCTTGATTATATTCTGCAGGCTACTCACAGCTCCCATACATCTCTCTGTTACCCTCTGTGCCTCACTCACTTTTAATTCTTTGGAGGCTGTAGCATTCCGTGGCTCATAGCGATATAATAGCACCAGAAGAATATTGGTCTTAAAAAGATGAGCCTTGAAAGTACATGCTTCTCTTTTAGCTTTACTTCCTTGCATCATGTCAGTAGTAACTTAAGAATCGATCTCAGAGATTCCACATGGAAATATATGTGAATATTGCTTCTTTGAAAAGAAATAAGCACGTGTAAGGACAGTTTTACTAGCTTGTAATTGGGATTGAGTCTGCTAAGCTTTGTTCATTAAAAATGTGTGCTCATAATGAGGCCAAACTGTGGGCTTGAGCACTGTCTAGACACAGTAACTGCATTGCGTGCCCCTGGGCTATCTCATCCTAGGCAACCATTTAGCAAATGTGTTCTTAGTTCTTAAAAAATGGAGAGAGGCCTAGTAAAGGATCACCAAATCACAAAACCTCAGTTGGAAGTGACACTACATACCATCTAGCCCAACATTTCTTTAAAACAGGAATCTTCTCTACAACATGTGATCATCTAGACCTCCCTTGAGGACCTCAAGTGAGGGGGATCCTCAGATTCCATATAAAGCTCATTCTACTTTGTGAATCCATGAAAATTCTTTACCACGGTGGACAAAACTACCAGCGTCAAAGCCTAGTAATGTCATTCTTATATAATAGTAATTATAGTTCATATTTTTATAAAATCTCTCAATTTGCAAAGTACTTTACCCATGATAACTATGTGGTGTGGTACAAGTAATAATATCCACTTTTTACAGCTGAAGAAACTGAGTCCAAGAAAGGCTGACTTGCCTTGTTAATAAATTGGCAGAGTTGGGATTAAAACTAAATTCCTCTGACAACCCCCTCCCCGTGGCGGTGTCTCTCTTTTTAAATTATAATCCCTGTTTTCCTAAAACCTTTGCCAGTTCTGTGTCATTGGTTTCATGCAGAAATTAAATTAGCCATAAAGATGTTGTTTTTGTAAGGTTGACTAGAAATAGCAAATTATATTTTATAACGAGCACTTCCTTCGCGCTGTATCAGTAACAAAAAGTCATCGTAAATCAGGTTGGGGGAGGGGGTGGGGAACCAGGGGACCATCGCTAGGGCTTGAAGGTATTACATTGTTTTAAGACTAGTTAGGGGGGCAGCTCGCTGATATTTAGGCATGAAAAACCAACTGAACCAGCTCATAGGCAGTTCAAATGATGGAGTATATTTACAGCCCCTGCATGAAAGGCTGTAGAGATAGGAAATACCAAAATGTGTTCCCATTGGATTGCTTCAAAAATGACTCTCATTAGTTTGCCAGAGGAATCCAATTCGAATTGCTGAGGTTGAGATTGTCAGTTGAATTCCAATCTTTTGGCTAACATCTACAGACACAACGGCCTTTTTCAGGCTTCTCTGGTGGATGTCATATCATTTGCTACTGACTAGACATTGTTATTCAGGTACATTGAAGGGATATCTATCATGGAATTCATTCAATTTCATCTTTCTGAATTTTGAATAGCAGGAATTTGACTTTTTATAGTCAATCTAGCCATTACCAAAATGGGTTGCTAAACTATTTACCTTAGAGGTGAGGTAATTTCTAAAATGGATTAGGATTGATGCCATTTCTCAGAGGTGTTATTTTGTGTCACATGAACATTTTAACCGCTGTCCCTCCATTGTTTAAATAATTTAATGATCAAGTGCAAAATGGACATATTTCTAGGTAAAGGCTACTATAATGCTTCAATTACACATGGATCTATGCCTTTTTCTTGTTATATCACTTTATTTCCAAATATACCTTTCCCCCTTCCCTACCCCTACAACAGAGATTTTAAAGGACAAGAAGAGGGGGAGGAAGTTAATCAAAAACAACTAATACACATGCTATTCCACATTCATAGTTCTAATGCCTCACTAAAATTATTTTGATAGCTATCTTTTGTTTTGATCTCACCTTCATTTCCAAATCTACTGAGGGAAATTTGTTTGTACAATGGATAGAGAGCAGGACCTGGAATCAGGAAGACCCCAGTTCTCATGTAGCCTTAGACACTTACTAGTTGTGTGACCCTGAGCAAGTCACTTAATCTCTTTTGGCCTCAGTTTCTTCATCTAGAAGTAATAATAGCACCTACTTTCCAGGGTTGTCATAAAGATCAAAGGGAATAATAATAGTAAAGAATTTTACACAGTGCCTGCTACAAAGTAAACACTATATAAATGTTAGCTGTTATTATGATTAGGGCACATTGTTATTATTAGAACACTGGGTGGCACAGTGGCTAAAGCACTGGGCCTGTAATCAGGAAGACTCATCTTCATGCGTTCAAATCTGGTGTGTCAAATGAGCTAGAAAAGGAAATGGTAAACCAGTCCAGTATCTTTGCCAAGAAAACTCCAAATGGGCTCGTGAATAGTTGGGCACAACTGAAACAAATGAACAGCAACAACATTACAAAATAATACAGAATTACACAGAATGTCAGCTTAGAGGGGATGTCACTAGCAATTTGGGGGACAAGGGAAGGTCGTTTAAAGAAGTCCTGGGAAGGACAAGGTAGAGTGAGCTGGAAGAGAATTCAGGAATGGACAGCAGAAAGAGCAAAAAGGCCATTGTGGCTGGACTGGTAAAGAGGAGGAATATGCAAAAAGATCAGAAAAGGAGGAAGGGGCTGAGGGGAGGAGCTTTTAATGCCAAACAAAGTAGTTTGTAATAGGGAGCTCCTGTAATTCGAGTCAGGGGGTGACAGATGGTATAATGAACTCACATTGGCAGCTGTGGGCAAGGTCAGTTGGAGTGTGGGAAGCCTTAAGGGAGAGAGGCCAACTGGAAGGTTCTTGCAATAGTTCAGTTAAATGGTGATGAGGGCCTGGAGCAGAGTGGAGGCTATGGGAATGCAGAAAACTTAAGTGAATATTCAATTCAAAGCATTTATCGAGCATTTACTATATGTTTAGCTAAGTAGTGCATTAGGAGAGAACAGGGCCTGGAGTCAGGAAGCACTGGGTTCAAATCTAGCTCAGACACTAGTTGTGTGATGCTGGGCAAATCATTTGATATATATCTACCCTCAACTGTAAAATGGGGATAATGGAGGGCAGCTAGGTGGCACAGTGGATAAAGCACCAGCCCTGGATTCAGGAGGACCTGAGTTCAAATCCGGCCTCAGAAACTTGACACTTACTAGATGTGTGACCCGGGGCAAGTCACTTAACCCTCATTGCCCCACAGAAAAAAACAAAAACAAAACAGAATAAAATGGGGATAATAATAGCACCTGCCTTCCAGGGTGGTGGTGAGGAATAAATGAAATAATATTAGTAAAATGCTTAGCACAGTACCTGAAGGGCACTTGATAAATATTTGTTTCCTTCATTCCTACTTCTTCCATATCGATGCATCTCAAAGATCACTGGGTTTGGAAATGGAGGAACTGGGTTCAAATCTTGGCTCTGCTTCTATGTTCCCTTCAGCAAATCACCTATCCTTTGTAGGTCTCCATTTTCTCACCTGCAGAATGAAGGAATTGAATTAGAGGACCTCCGAGGTCCTTCCAGCTCCAGACATGATCTGATTAGTTTTGTGCTGTCCAAGATGGATAGAAAACAGCCCCTGCCTTCAAGAAACTCATAGGGAAAAAGGTGACCTAACTCAGGACTTTGGGGCTTCTCGGTTAATTGGTATAAGGACACCCTCTTCTGAATCAGATCACATTCCTTGCCCATCTTAGGAGGTGCTCATAGAAGACTGCTATGGTCGAACTACTGTAAGGAGCTAAAATTCTAGCTGTACTATCTAAAATCTAATGAGTGGTCACCAATAAATTATAAGCTTTAGCAAGAGTATTTCAGTGTTTAAGTATTTATTAAAAAAAAACATTAGGATTAGAGAGAAAGGTAAAAATCTAACTATTTAAGAGACCCCATCATCTGACCTGCCATGGCGAGGTCAGGAAACAAAATGGCCCCAATGCCTCCTGTGAAGCTGGGAACATCCCCCCCACCCCAGCTCCAAGCTAATTGGCTGGCAGCTTTGATAGACAGCACCCACGAGCAAATGTCACTTCCTGACGCCAAGGACCTGACCGCATGGCTTGCCCTCAGATACCTTCAATTCATGGCGGAGCTTTCCTACAGTAACTCTCCAGCAGGTGGCATCATTCCAATTGTTAAACTACTCATCAATATCAAAATATAAATAATAATGATGATGATAGCTAGTGTGTATAAAAATTTAAATTTATATCCTATCATATATCATATACCACAACATATATCATATCTCATATAATCTCATATTTATTATATACATTTAAATTATTTAAATTGAGGTTTGCAAAGTCCTTTACAATTATTTTCTCGTTTTCTCCTCATAATAACATTGTAAGGTAGGTGCTATTATTATGCCTGTTTTACAGATGAGGAAACTGAGGCAGACAGAGCTAAAGTAACTCGCCCAAGGTTACAAAGCTAGAATTTGAACTCAGGTCTTCCTGACTCCAGAACCAATGCTTTATCTAGTGAACCACCTGGCTGTCTCTGGGAAACCTAGTGATGGACCTCTCTGAACATAGCTAGGGTGGTCTTTGGATGACCCAGTTTATCATGTGGCCCTTCATCAAAGATTTTCCGTCTTAGAGCTCCTACCAGAGCTTGTGAGCCATCAGCACTGGCTTCAAGTTACTTCTGTGCTAAGATGAGAAATCAGAGGAGGATTTTATGGAGAATATGATGTATTAATGTTATTTCAGGTGTTAAAAGCACTGAATACTTTCTTGATTATTGTATATGTCAAATTAAAGTTAGTAATTAAAGATATTTAAATAAGTACTTCCTAACCCCTAAGGCACTTCATGAACATTCCAATAATTCAGAGCTGATTGTGTTATTATTTTTATTATTGCCTCCTAATAAAATTAGAAGCAAAAAATTATCCTGGCAAGATATTTTAAAATTAAATTTCTTTAAATTTGGGAGAGTTTATGGTATTGAGGTTCTTGGTAATAATAACCACATGATTGTCTTAATTTTCATACATTCTCATAAATGAGTTCATTGCCAGCATTCGCAGAATGTCTGCTTAAAAATTTAAGAAGCACAGTATCATTCGATTAGCAGAATTTCCACATTCCCTCCCCTCCTTTCCCCTCCCTGTCCCCTTGGTGATATCTGGAGGCTAATGCTAGCGACTGTCACAGATTTGTCTCACAGTCTTTCTTTCCAATTTCTCTTCAGAGCACTTAAAAGTGGAAATGTCTCATGCCGTTGTTTCTGTTCATTTGGAAAATGAACAGCAGCCATAGGGGAAGTACCGGGGAAAGATGTTTCACCATCAAAATTCCAGTGTGGGTAGGCAGCACTAAGGAAGGAGAGACTTGACCTCATCTTGGGCCATTTGCTATGACTGGTTACTTTCATTTCAAATTCTCCCTTGGAGTTTTTCTCCCAGCAGTACAATTAGTGTACCAGAGGTCCCTTCAAAGTCACACCGAAAGTGACTTTGGTTTGGTAGCCACCAAACAACAGCAGCAACAACCACCACCGCTTGCTTCTTTCTTTGACGTACTTTTTATAGCCATCTATTAATACAGAATATGTCGGAGCCATATAAAGGACCTCAGAGATTTGGTCCAGTTTTGCTGACCATTTTAAGGATGAGAAAAACAAGGCCAGAGAAAGGGAATGAGTTACTCAAATCTGTACAGTCATGTAGAGGAAAGGTTGTTACTGAAATTCACCCGACATCCCAAATTAATGCTCTGTAAAAATATTATAAAGGATCTTATATGGCTTATGTATGTCTTGTACAGATAATGCAAGGTTATCATCAGAGTATATACACAAACACACATAAATACACACAAGAATTGTAGTAGAGGTCCGTGTACAGGCATAGTTACTTTCCATCTTTCTTGCCTGTTTCTGTCTCTCTCTTTTTTTTTTTGTCTCTATGGCTCTCTCTCCCTCTTTGTCTTTATCTCTTTTTCTCTCTGTTTGCATCTGTTTATCCATCTTTCTCTATCTTTGTGTCTCTGTCTCTCCTTTCTGTTTGTCTCTCGGTGTGTCTCAGTCTTTGCCTCTGTCTCTCTCCTTTGTTTTTCTTTGTCTTGGTCTCTCTGGTTCTCTATATCTCTGTCTCTGTTTCTGTCTTTCTGTCTCTTTCTGTTTTTCTGTCTTGTAGTCTGTAATTTATGCTCAAGTGTCATTTGGCACTTCACTGAGGAAGGACAGGTCCCCAGGAGGATTATCTTAGACAAATAGCTTCAGGCTACCTTGCAGCCAGTGCTTAACCAGTCCTTGCTCCTGATTATTTTGGTCTGCAGAATCAGTTATGCACAGATTTACATCAGCTCTCTTGGACGTGATTTCCCTAGTCTATCAAAACTAAAAATACCATCCCTTCAGTAAGGATTTGGTAACACAGATAGTCCAACAACTTTTACATTTGCCTTCATGACACAAATAAATTTCAGCTCCATAGCAGAATGTGCCAGGATCTTGAGTCCCAAATCCTGAGCTTGTAATCTCTCTTGAAAATTTTTGCTGATTGTGTGTGTGTGTTCGTGTATTTGTGTTCTTTATCTCTCCTGGTTGAGTGGAAGTACCTCAAGAGCAGAGATTGTTTCATTTTTTAAATTCTTGAATCCCTACTCCCAACACTGGGCATGGCACTTAGTAGTCACTTAAATACTTCTGTGATTGGCTGTTTCTCCCTCAGTTTTTCTTATGTTTTATTTTAATGATGTATTTTGTTTTTAACACAACAGCCAACTCCCAAGGAATCACCTGCAAAATGCAGTCCTCCAAAACAGCTTACCAATTTTTCACATAAAGGAAAATGGTTGTGTTTAATATCATATATAGCTCCAGTTGACCCAGATGGTGACTTCCTTTACCTAGTTGACAATGTTATGCCATTCGTCTGCCTCTACTTTTACAATTCCGCACCATTTCATACAGGTCTTATGTTTCTTTGAGTTCTGTGTTTTTGCTACTCTACCCTGTCCAATAATGTTATTCAAATCAATGCCATCATATTTTTAAAAATCCAAACTACATAATTCTGTCAAAAGATGCAGAAAAAGCTTTTGACAAAGTACAACACTCATACTTTAAAAACCCTAAAAAGTATATGTGTATACATATTTAGACATATACACACACACATATATATACATACATATGCATATATATGTATATACACAATATATTAACACAAAAAGCACAGGTCTAAAAACAACAGGCATTCCCAAAAGTTTTCCCAATAAATACAGGGGTATAATAGGGATGCCCACTCTCCTCACTATTATTCGATAGATAGTTCTAGAGATACCAGGAATAGCAATAAGAGAAGAGAAAGAAATTAAAAGTATTAAGATAAGCAAAGAGGAGGCAAAACTCTCTCTATTTCTGGATAACATAATGGTTTACTTTAAATATTCCAAGGAATCAACAATGCAACTAATTGAAACAATGAATACCTTCAGCAAAGTCCTGAGCTACAAAAATCTACTTTTAAAACCCAATAAAATTTCCATATAGCAACAACAAAATCTGGGAGTTAATAATAGCAAGGGAAATCCCTTTTGAGATAATTACAGAATGCATTAAATATTTGGGAGTCAGTCTACCCAAGCATACTCAATACTTGCATATTATTTATAATTGATTATATTATTATAATTGATGCATCAATTATAAAATGTTCCTTAAATAAAGGATAACTGAAACCCCTGGAGGACTATTCAGTAGTCATGACTGGGTCATGCTAATGTAATAAAATGATAATACTTCTAAATATATTTTGTTTTTGTTAATAATAAAGTTACCATTTAAGACTTACAAAGTATTTTACATATATTAGCTCATTTCATCTTCACAACAGCCCTTTAAGGTGGGTGATGTTATTATCTCCATTTTACAAATGATGAAATTGTCCTAGGGTGACCAAGCTACTGTGAGAGGCATGTCTTCCTGGCTTCAAGTCCAACACTCTGTCATCTACTTTACTCTCCCTTTATCTCACTTTTAATGGTAAAAACAACCAGGGGATATCTTTACAGAGATAGGTAAAAGAAAAAAATTCATTTGAAAGAACAAAAAAACCCAAGAATATCAAGGGATATTCTAATCTTCAATAAACCCCAAACATTATTTAGGAAATAAATTCCTATTTGATAAGAATTGATGGGAAAACTGGAAAGTAGTCTCAAATTTAGCTTAGACCACCATCTATCAAAATGGACACATGACCTGAATAGTAGAAGAGTCAGATTTACAGCTATGAGATGAATTTTTAAAATTTTTTTTACTTAATTTTTTTTCTGAATTACATGTAAAAAAAAAGTTAGTGTCTTTTTTCCAGATGAAATTTGTTATTATTTTTTCTAGCTCTATAAAATAATTTTTAGGTAGTCTGATTGGTATGGCACTGAATAAGCAAATTAATTAATTCAGTCACCTTTCTATCCTGTTCTCTGGATATTGTCCATCTTGTCAGTGTCCTTAATAAAATGTGGGAAGTTTAAAAAAAGTGTTTTTTGACCTGCCTTCAGACTCCATTACTTCTCTCTCTGGAGGTGGATATAATTTTTCATCATAAATTCTTCAGCATTGTTTTCAATCATTGTATCGATCGGAATAGCTACAATTCATCATCATACAATATTGCTGTTACTGTGGGTCTTCTCACTTCACTTTGCATCAGTTCATGTAAGTATGTCTTCCCAGGTTTTTTCTGAAACCATGCTATTCATCATTTCTCATAGTGAAATAATATTTTATCACAATTATATCCCATATCTTGTCCAGCCCTTCTCCAGTTGATGGGCATTGCTTCAATTTCTAATTCTTTGCCACCACAAAAAGAGCTGCTATAATTATTAATTTTTGTACAAATAGGTCATTTTTTCTTTTCTTTGATCTCTATGGGATACAGATCTAGCAGAGGCATTGCTGGAGTTAGAGGGTATACAATTTTGGGGGTCTTTGAGTTTAGTTCCAAATTGTCCTCCAGGATCGTTGGATTAGTTCACAACTCCACCAACAGTTCATTAGTGTTCCAATTTTTCACATCTTCTCCAACATCTGTCATTTTCCTTTTCTGTCATATTTTCTGTCACACATGATAGAGGTGAGATGATGGATCAGAGTTGTTTTAGTTTGCATTTCTAGGAGATGATCTTAATCAAACAAGATATGGAGATAATTGTAAAGGATAAAATAGATGATTTTAATTACATGAAATTGAAAAGCTTTTGAAGAAAATTATTGCATCTAGGATAAGAAGGGAAATAATCTACTGGGGAAAATAATCTTTGAATCTTTAGATTTTATCTTAGATAAAAGTTTGGTATCCAAAACATATAGAAAATTAATAGAATTATTCAAAAGATATGAACCTATAGTCCTCAAAAGAAGAATTTCAGTCTCCTAAAAGCCATATGAGGGAATGATTTAGGTTATTAAGAAGAAGAGAAATGTAAACGAAAGGCCAGGTTTCATCTTACACTGGGCAAAGTGACCAGGATGATAAAGGGAGTAATAAATGCTAAGGAAAACAACACCAGTGATGGAGTTGTACATTAATGTAACTATTTTGGAAAGTAATTTGCAATTCTGCAAATTGGGTAAAGTGATTAAAATGTTCATACCTTTTGGCCTGGGGATTCTACTGTTAGGCCTAGACCCCAAAAAAGTACTTGACAAAAAGAGAGGTTTCATATCTACCAAGACATTTATAGGAACACTTTCTGTGATAGAAAAAAAAACATAGAAGCAAAGTAGATTTGGGAATGGCTCAACAAAATGTGGTAAACCAATGCGATAGAACATCATTATTGTGCTGTAAAAATTATACACATGATGAATACAGAGAAGCATGGGAAGACATACATAAACTGAAGCCAAGTGAAATAATCAGGGCCAGGAAAATATACACAATGACCTGAAAAACGTAAATGAAAAGTGCAACAACACAACAACAACAACAACAACAACAACAACAACAACAACAACAAACAACAATAGGAAGAGTATTACAACTTTCCAAAGAATAAACTTGGCCCCAAAGGGGAAATATGAGAAGACACATTCCCCCAATTTCTTTGCAAGGATGTCAGGCACAGAACTACAGAACACTGAATGAAGTCAGATTTTTTGATGTATTCGTTTATTTTACTGATTTTTGTTGCTCTTCTCCCTCTTAAAATGTTGTCATAAGGGTTAGTTCTTAGAGGCTATATGAAGGGAGATACAAGGGATATGGGTGATATATAACTAAAATATATTAAAATATTCCTTTACATTAAAATATTCCTATAACGTCATTTATTCATCTATTCCTTTAATCACTGGGCATGTTTTATTTTCAGTTTCTTGCAGGATCTTGTCTTACTTATCCCTCAGGACTTATCAAGGAGTTTTGCACATATTAGAATCTAATTAATATTTGTTGTATTGAATATGACTTTCTGTTACTGATGTCCAATCAACACAAAACCTTCAAATATAACAATGTAGAGGAAATAGTTACTATACCACATCAATCACACAGTTTATGATGTATCCACCCCCACCACAACATACATTCTTTTTCTTGATCATTAAGTTCCATTAAGTCAATAAGAAATTGAGTGTTCTCTTATATTTAAGACAGTGGGTTAATAGATTAATAACTATTTATTGAGTGTTTATTGTGAAAGACCCTCTGATAGCCCCTGCCAATAAAGACAAGAACTCTGAAAGAGTTTATATTCTAGAGACAGCTAGGTGGCGCAGTGGAAAGCACCAGCCCTGGATTCAAGAGGACCTAAGCTCATATCCAACCTCAGACACTTGACACTTACTAGCTATGTGACCCTGGGCAAGTCACTTAACCCTCATTGCCCCACCCCCACCAAAAAGATTTTATATTCTATTGGGAGAAGTGATGTGTACTTATAAAAAAGAGGTATAAAATATACATCCATTGACTACAAGGTAATTCTCGGGGTAAAGCACTTGTAATTTGGAGGAGGAGGACAGGAAAGGCCTGATGGAGAGAGCTACTGCCTCCTTCCAATGCATACTTCCTGACTTAAGTGGAGAATACCTCTTTGGTTGGGCTAGAAGAAGGTGTGCTTAGAGATAGTAAAACCTATACATTGGTAAAGTTCTAGATGCTGCTTCTTAAGGGGAAGGAAAATTTTATCCCAAGGGGAAAAATGAGTTAATTCTAAGGAAACTTTCAAAATCTTAATCCAGTGTTATTAGTGTATGTCATATGTCACCCTTAGCCCCAAATCATTCACTATGTTCAAAAACAAAAATTATGTCATGTTAGAAAGCTGAGTGTGCATATAGATTTTTTTACTAGAACAAAAAAGGACAGAATTACCATGTAGTAATATTCCCCAAAGGTCCCTCACTACAATTTAAAACATATACTCACAAATGCACATGCAATTTTACATACATAAACTCACATAATGTACATATAAATTATATATACACAATATAATGGGCACTAATAGTATTTTATTTGTGTGAAATAGTGACTATTACTTTTCACACATATCACAATTTAAAATTTGTAATTCTTAAATAGCTAAAATGTCTTTATGTGAAAACAAAACCTTTTGGGGGAAAGCGGAGATTAGAGAAAGGATTCTTATCCTCCTTTTGTTACTAATAGTGACTGTGAAGGCAATAAATATAAAGCATGCTTTTGAAAACATCTGAAGTGAAATAGAAACCTGGCTCTCATAAAACTCCCACTAAAGTTTTTATTTTTATTTTTATTTTATTTATTCATTCATTTATTTATTTTTGCAGGGCAATGAGGGTTAGGGTTAAGTGACTTGCCCAGGATCACACAGCTAGTAAGTGTCAAGTGTGTGAGGCCAGAATTGAACTCAGGTACTCCTGAATCCAGGGCCGGTATGTTATTCACTTTGCCACCTAGCTGCCCCTCCACTAAAGTTCTGAAATAGCAAATTGAACAGGAATGAAGGCTTTTCTATGAAAATGATCCTTTGCTATGGAATTTCTGAGAACAAGTAATAGACTTGATGTTGCATTCAGCAGATTCCTAATTTCGAAAATACCTGCTTGGACTCCCACCCATATAGGTTGACAGCCTGATGCTTTGGAACTTGCAGGAAACAGTCGAAATTATCGTATTGAGCTGAAATGGGTTCATCTGCCTTTTTGGTTTTTAAAATAAGATCTTGACAAGCTGTCATTTTTATTAAAAGAGTGCCTTGCTCTTTGGTATTGTGGGATAAGCGTGAGGGCAATGAAAAATACTTTTTTTGTGGGATTTCCTTTGTCAAGTCCCTGCTGAAGTTTGGCTTTGAAAACTTCACAAGTTAGGCTGTGATGTTATCAATCTTTCCAGGATACTAAGAACAGGTACTCAAACATTCAGAGTCTCAGGCATTCTCTTGTCTAAATCTAGGAGAAAAAAAATGATTCTATTCAAGCTTTTCTGATTGAATGTCATTTCCCAGATAAGGAATGGATTTAAATTGGTATGAATAAGAGCCATTCCTAAATTAATAAGTAGTCAAAGAATAAGAACATGCAATTCTCAAAGGGGGGAAAAACCTTCAAGTTATCAACAGTCATATGAAATAATGCTTCTGTTATCAATAATCAGAAAAGGCAAATGAAAGATTCTCATCCTACCCCACACTTATCAGATGGGCATATTTGGTGGGGGGGTTGATAAACATTAGGGGGATTTCTGGAAAACAGGCACATTAGCACATTATTGGTAGAGCTGTGACTTAAGTCCAGTCATTCTGAAAAGTAGATTTGAACCCTTACCCCAAAGATACTGAGCTGTTCATGTCCTCTGATATGGGGTTACCCCAACTAGATCTATGCTCCAAAGACAATAGAGAAAGAGGAAAAGGAACCACATGGGTGAAAATATTTAGATCATCTCTTTTTGTGTTGGCAAGGAGAAAACTAAGAGGTACCTATGAATGGAGAGGGAAGAGACTGGATGGCTAAACAAATTATGGTATATAAATAGAATGGAATACTATTGTGCAGTAATGACCAAAGGTATGGTTTCAAAGAAATTTAAGAAGACTTGTGTGAATTGATCCAGAGGTGAGAATAACTAGAACAATTTTTACAATATTCTTTTTTTCTTTTCCCCTTTTTCTTTTTTATTAAATTATACATATTTATGGAATAAAATAAGCATTTCCATAACTCTCAAGACACATTTTAAAGGATGTAAGAACTCTGATCAGCATGATGACAAACCACATTTCCAGAGGATTTATGATGAAGAATACTATCCAAATGCTTGAATGAGAATTAATATAAATTGCAGATATACATGAAAACGTATTTCACAAATATGCAGGCATTCAAAAAAATTCTAAAACTTGTCTTAATACATTTATACATATATATATATATATATACACACAGATATATATGTGTATATGATAAGGATATCATATGTAACGAAACCAACACAGGCATTTGTTTTACATGGTTGCATATTTGTTACAAGAGTTTTATTTTGTTTCATTCCTCCCCGCTTCCCCCCCCCAAACCCCCCCTCCCAGTGTGGGAGTAGGGTTAGCTGAGAAGGGAGAAATTATGTTTTTTGTTTTTGTTTTTGCAGGGCAATGAGGGTTAAGTGACTTGCCCAGGGTCACGGAAATTTAATTGAAAAAAAAAATAGTTCTCTTTGCCAAATCTTCAGCCAAAGGTTTTTGAGCCTGATTTAAAAACAAAAGAACTTTCAAGATATTATTATAAATTTTGGGTTCTTTTGCCCTTCATGCACAAATGTTCTTTACATGAATGGTAAGCATTGGTATATTGCATTCTTGTGAGGTGTTAATTATGTTTTGTTCACTCCATAGTAGCAGTGTATTCAATTTCTTGTCTTAATATACCTAGTGATAGTATTAGAAACAATGGAAAGTGATAATATCTCATCACTGACAACTGATAGGGCATCTTTGCTTTGCATAATTCTGGCTGCTCCTTCCATACAACAGTCTGCCTCCATCTCCCTTATTTGGAATGTGCTGTTCCAGATCATTATCTCTTGAAGTTCCTTCACTCCCTTCAAAGTTTAGTCCAAGTGCTGTCTTCTACAAGAGGTCTTTCCTGATCATCACATCTTCTAGTGACTGCCCACCAAACTACTTTACATCTACTTTGTATATTTTGCTATTCACTTATATTGGTATATGCATTTCTTTGATAGAATGTGAGTGATGAGACTGCTTTTTTAGTGTATGCCCAGTGCCTCCAGCAATGCTCACTATGTTGTAGGCATTTAATACATATTTATTGGTTAATTGATGTCTACCTTTATACCTTTCTTACCTAACACAGGACCTCACATTTAGTACATACTTCAGTAATTTTGAATTGAAATTAATTACTACTCATTAAAATCATAACACAATGGGGAAAAAGAAAGAACTTTGGGTTCCTCTGTGTTTTTCACAGAAAAGTTTTTCCCCTCTCCTCTATTCACATTTGTCTTGATCTCTTCTTAGAAACCTGCACTTGACAGCAGTCAGCCATCATTATCAAATGGAAAAGATAGAAATATATATGGTCATGAGCCTAACGTCATTTATATTATGTCTGAAGTTGTATGAAAGAGAACTCTGTGCTTATACTATTCTCAATAAGCTTATACGTGGAACTTACCTATCCTCCCTTGGAGCTGTGGTCTCGGGTCTCATTATTGCATTTGCTTCATCCTTAAAGGCTAACCCGAGTCTCTTGTTGCAGTTAAAGTCTGTTACCAGGGGCAGCTAGGTGGCCTGGTGGATAGAGCACCGACCCTGGAGTCAGGAATACCTGAGTTCAAATACGGCCTCAGACACTTAACACTTACTAGCTGTGTGTCCCTACACAAGTCACTTAACCCCAATTGCCTCACCAAAAAAAAAAATAAAAGTCTGTTACCTCTCCTCAGTTCAAATAAGTGCAGTTTTCTTAAACTCCTGCCTTTGAAGGGCACCATGATAGGTTCTGGAGATAGTGAGAGACAATAAAAAAACAGCTTCTGCCCTTAAGGAGCAACTTTTATGCTACTTGGTGGGGCGGGGGGGGGGGGGGCCCGTGTTGGACTTTCTAGACAGCCAGGAAATACATGATTCTCAGAAGAGGAGAAGAGCCTTAGAAAGAAGGGACACGAGGAAAGGCTTATTTTAGGAGGTAGGATATGACAATGCATTGCAGAAAAAAAAATGGATTTTAAGAGGTAGAGGTGGGGAGGGAATGCAGTCCAGTCTGGGGACCCATCTTTACTGAGGCATATAAGAAATGGGAGATAACGTGTCATATTTGGGGAATGGGTAGGCTAACTTGGCAGGAATATTGTGTGTGTGTTATGTTATATGAAATAAGCAAAAAAAAAAGGTGGGAGAGATGACAGAGTCGTGCACATTGTGGGGTAGAGTGTGAAATAAGGCTAGAAAGGGATGCTGGGAAAAGATTGTAGAAGACTTAGTACTAGGAGTCAGAGTTAGCATTCTGTGCTAAAGTCCCTAGGATTGCCCACATCCCACAGACTGTCCTTTTGAATTAGGTCTCAAACAGAGCACTGATGTTAACAAATGTCTAGCCCATTCTGAATATGGTGACTAATAGAGATTACTCAAGGCAAATCTATGAAGTCAGTCCGTTAATCTACAACCATGTATTAAGTGCTTACCATGTGCCAAACTTTGTGCTGAGCTCTGGGGATACAGAAAAGTACAAAACACAGTCCCTGCCCTTGAAGAACTCACATTCAAATTGGGGAGACAACATGCAAACACCTATACACACGTAGGATATATTACAGAATGATGGAAGGCAGTCTTAGTCATGGCAGTCTCACGTTAGATGATGGATGAGTTATTTTGATCAGCCGATTTGAGCTGAAATGAGTGTCTTTCTGTCTGATTTCTCCAAAAGCTGTTTGCATTTTAAAGAGGACCCTCCATGCTTTTGCCCAAAGCAAGGACTAATATGGAATTGGTAGGCTTTGGCAGAGACAGCTGGGGAGCTATTTTGGGGTCGGAGGGCCTTTCAGCATCCCTGAAATCACACTCAGCAGTCAGCTGCCTATCCTGCCCACTTGTCAAGCCATCCCTAGGCTAAGCTCACAGTTCGTATGTCATGTAATTAAACGTCTGGCCACATGGGATAGCTGAAGAGACGTGAACTTAGGATCTGTTGAGAATGGGAGCTCTGCCGCTTTCTAGCTATGCGCCTTAGACAAGTCAATTAACTTTTGAGCTTTGAGCCTTAGTAACCTCATCTGTAGAACAGGAATCAGGATACCTGGACAGCCTATTTCAAAGGGTCATTGTGAGGATCAGATGCACTAAGTACCATATAAACCTTAAATACTATAGTAATGAAAGACCGCAGTCTTAATCTTTATCTTTCATCTTTCCCCACTGCTGTAATACCCATAATGTTAACAGGAATAACAATAACAATATTTATAGAGAACTTTAAGGTTTACAAGGTCTTTCATGTATGTTATCTCCATTGATCTCAAAGCCCAAGGTCCACTATGCTGTCCTCCAAGTATCTCTGTCAATCATGAGATTAAACCAATCCTGTCTCCTTTTTTGTACCTTCATTTCCTCAAAATTGTATTTCTTCTTTGGAGTGAATGATCAGGCAACCTTCTTTATTAATAACAAAGATACTACTAATAATGAAGCATCCAGGTGGTATTGGACTTGGAGTTCAGAAGATCTGGGTTGGACTCCTATCTCAGACTCTTACTAATTGTGGGATTCTGGGTAAGTCCCTTGACCCTTATCAACCTTATTTTTCCCATGTGTAAAAAGGGGATAATCATAACTCTTTCCTCATGGTATTGTTCTGTGGTTCAGACCTGATGACATATAAAAAGTGCTTTGTTCAACATTATACAAATGTCAGCTATCACTATTAATAATAATAATTTAATAGCATATTTTAGTTTCCCTTCTGGAACTTATTCAAATGAGTGCTTTATCTTTTTTAATCCTGTAGTTTTCCTTTTTAAATATCAGGGCCTTGTATGAACATAGCTGCTTTTTCTCAGTCACAGTGCCCTTGATCATCATTGTGAAATATTTGGTTCAGTTTTTTCTCATGAAGTCAGTGAACATGCATGAGATGACACCTGTACTTTTCTCTCTTCATCAAGATTAGTCGGTTCTGTAGACAGGTCTCCAATTTACTCTATGGATGTGATCAATCCTCAGTTAATACTTGACTTTTCCATGAATTGAGCAATTTGGAAAGTATTTTAACTTGTCTAGGGCTGTTGGAGCAGAGATGAATGCCTGTCCTTAGCATTGGTGTTTTTGGATGGCTTGGGCCATAGTTTGATTTCTCTGTGTTACTATAGTTTACATTTTTTGCTAATGAGTAGTGTGGTATTCCTTTGTTTGGAAATAACTTGAACGTGGAACAGGGGTTTTAACCTTCTGTTTAAGCCGTGACAGTCTGGTGATTCTTGTGCCCCCTTCTCAGAATATTTTAAATGCATAAAATAAAATACACAGGATTACAAAGAAAACCCAGTTGTTATATCACGATTGTTGTCTACATATTAAAAAAAAATAAAAGCTCATAAACCTGGGGTTAAGAACTCCTAAAAGCTCCATTATTTCATTAGCACACAGTATTTCAACAGACACAAACCGTCACCATGGTATGCCTTAGTGGGAAGACTTTTTTTTGTTAGTTGTCAGGGCCAAAATAGATCATCTCCTGGCATCTTGCCTTAGGAGGGTGTGACTCCTTGAATTTAGGCACAGAGTTTTTGGGCAAAGAATGAACATTTAGAGTACCAACAGTTAGATAAATGTTTGTAGACAGTCTTTTAAAATCCACTCTTTATCTCCTTTTCTGCCATACTAATTCTTTTACTGTGAACAAATACAAGAGCCAGACAAGACTGAGGACCATTTTGTATGGGCCAGCGGGGCCAAGTAATTCATTACTTTATGGATAACTTTCTAGTCATTTGCCTTTTCTATATTTAGCTAGAATAGTGCTCAGAATTTTTGGTTTTTTGGATGGGGAAGGTGTCTGGGATTGAACTCAGTGCCTTTCAACACTGTAGAAGTGGCTATAATTTATGTTCTGTTGTCACATCATGTATGAATTAATCCCCAGTCACCTTCATTAATAATGAGGCATATCATTTTGAAATCTACTATTGAACAATCAGATCATAATATGATTAGAGAAAAGGTCAGAGTTGGAAGCTAAAACAGAAGCCAGATAGGGCCAAAATAGAAGAAAGGATGAGGGTAAGATGCTGAGTGTGACTAAAGCAGCTCTAATTTCATCTGTTGACTTTGAAAATGGACAAAACTAAAGACATAGGTAATTACTTGCATTTCTTAGAGAAATTTCTGATATAAAGTATATTCCACAAGCAAGCCGAAAGAGCTCAGAAATTCCTTCAGCCCAAAAATGCTTAGTCTGTTGGCCAAGTAGAGTGAAATAGCAGCCAAGAGCAATAATGGTCTAGAAGTCAAGTTCATTTTCCAGACATAGAGGAGAAAGACGGAAGATGAGGGACAGAATCTCCTCGGCCAAAGGTAAGAAGTAGTTGAAGGAGAATTGAGCTTGAAAGAAGATTCAACTGAAAAAGGCCATGGCCAAAAGCAATTTTAGATCAAGTGGAACGGAACGTCATTTTGTAAGTGCTTACCACAGGCCAACCATGGTGCTCAGTACTGGGAATAGAAATAACTAAATGAAATAAACCATGTCATCAAAGAACTTATATCCTAATCAGAGCAAAGATTTTATATCTTTATCTATCTATACATAGAGAGAGAGAGAGAAGGAGAAAGGATGACATAAAAATGAATAGAACTTTAAAGAAAGCTGTGGTATCATATTTTCATCAGCAACAAGGCTAGAACAACCATCTTTAGATTCTATCACCTCAGGACCTGAAACCTTGAATTCACTTGTTCTGCCATGCCCACACTAAAATTATACAAGATTCTGTGACAGATGCAGGGACATAACTCTGTTCTACGCTTGACTAAGTATTGACATCAAATGAAATGTAAATCAGGGAGAAGTGCTTACTTGAGGTGTTCATCATTGTCATGGGAGATGTCTTGCACAGAGTCCATACAAAAGTAGGATTCTCTATTGATGGCAAGTTTTTCTGTGTAGACTTACATCTGACATTGTACTAAATAGTATTCAGTCCTCAGAATAAAGTATCATTACTGAGATCCATGGACAGTCAAGCCAGCCACCCTGAAAAACTAAGTGTATGAAAAACATTTTAGCCAGAATGGGACAAACAGATGACCTGAGTGAGAATCTAGAAGATGTGAGTTCAAGTCCTCTCTTTTATCCCTACTAGTTGTGAAAATAAGTCACAACATTCTAGTCCACCAGGCAACTCTCTATGCCTATACTCACACATGAATTACTAGCCTATATCTGTTGAGAGAATTTCTGTACTGGAAATTTTCCTAAACTGATAAAATCACAAGTCTATCTCAATGCATATATCTATTCATATACATATTATAGAGAAAGAAACAAAGAGGATATATACATACATGGATATATTTTATATGTATCTGTGTATACATACACATACACATACCTATACACAGACACAAACTTTGAGTGTAAGCCTAGTGATTGGCTACAAATTTGATGGCTTAGGACTGCCCTAGCAAGGTTTGGAGGGGCTCACCATCACTTCGGCCAAAACTTGATGAATTTTTGGCTGTAACAGCTCTTGAAGTCCATCTATTAAGTTGTTGAAGAAATACAATTAGTGCCAGTGGAGAGATCAGTCACATGGCAAAAATGACAGACTAACTCACAAAGAACTGTAAGGATATTCTAGAGAGTAGCTGCATGTAGATAACGAACTGGAGGAGAAGAAAGAGATAAGGCTTGACTGCCACTGGAAAACTCTCTAGTGTTTTCACTGGCCCCAAACTGTTCACTGCTGCCAGAGCCTGTTCCTTTACCACTAATGGTTCTCCTAGTGATGATAGATAGCTGTGAATCATGGAAACTTTATTTCTTGGAAGATTTAAAATTATAAGTCACCTAAAGGACAAGGGAAAGACACATTGGGGGCATCAATAGATTCTAGTATATTGCTAGTGATTACTTGCTCATGACAAGGGAAATAAAAGACATCATTGTGGGCATGTATGAAAGGAAAGGGAGATGGGCTGGTCTTGTAGCAAGAGAAAATGATGAGGCAAAAGAAAGACAGCCTAAGTTGTGCAATGACACTCTTGGGATAGAGAATGAAATGAAAGGAAGACCTTGAGTCCTTTGGATGAATCTTCTGTGAAGGATTTATGGAAAGACATACCTGTGAATCACACAAAATGAGAAGCCACTGAGGACTTATGATCTGTTTTGAAACAAGGAGTTTGAGGACCAACGAAATCACTCTTTGCTTCAGATAAAATTACATCCTTGGTGCAGACTCCTTAAAGGAAGGAATGGCTGTTTCTGAGGGCTTGGCTCTTTTAGAAGAAAGGCAAAAATGACGCGTGCTTATTTCCTAAGACCTGATGTGTCTCAAAAGATTTGATATCATGGAGCAGAGTATGACTGTGTTTATTTAATCCCCTTTAGATACCATGGAGTTTCTCCCAGTATGCCAGACTTCTATTTACAGCTCTCTCTTTTAGTTAGCAAGGATTCACCTAGCACAGCAGTTCCCAAACTTTTGGTTTTTAGGAAACCTTTACACTCTTAAACGTTACTAAGTACCTCTCCCCACTAAACTTTTATATAGGTTGGTTATATCTTTTAATATTTACCACATAAAAATTAAAATCTAAAAAAAATCTAAAATATTATTGATTTATCTAAAAATAACTATAATTAATCCATTATATGTTTATCATAACACTTTTATGAAAAGTAACTATTTTTAAAAATAATGAGTAGTGGCATTGTTTTACACATTTGCACATCTCTTTTAATATCTGGCCTGACAGAAGAGAGCTGAATTCTCATATCTGCTTCTGCATTCACTCTGTTGTGATATTTTATTTGCAATATATGAAGAAAATTGGCCTTATACAGATATGTAGTTGGAAAATAGGCAAATAAAGTCTTACTATTGTGCAAATAGTTTTGACCTCACAGATTCCCTGAAAGGGTCTTGGGGACCTGAGGTATCCTTAGACCACACTTGGCAAACTATTGACGGATGGCATACTTTTTGATATTTTAAAGATGTGTCTTGATAGCTTGTAGAATGGCTCAGCCCATTCTGTGTTAGCAACATATCATTGACAAGATATACGGTATTCTTACTGCTTGGCTTCAATGCAAATAAAAATGTCAAGGGCACAATCAGTTTTTCAGTGGTAAGTAAACATACCTGATTCTTCATGGTATGAAGAAGGACCTGAATTGTCAAAGGTTGTACCTTTGAGACAATGGCTGGAAGCAATGACAAGGCAAAGTGGAATGGGTTGCCTGGAGTGGCAGTGAATTACATGCCATTGTGGGGTCTGCTAGCAATGGCTGGATAACTACTCATTAATGCACTGGATAACTACTCATTAATGCATTGTAAGGGGAATCTTTTCTGGTCTATGGGTTGGACTGAACAGCCACTGAGTCATTTCCAAATCAGATACTCTGTGATTGGGTGATAATGAAGCTTCCATCTGGCAAGCCTCACCATGTTGGACAGGTTTCTCACATGTGAGAAAGTACTGCTTGTCCTATTGCTTAAGGACTAGTCAGACTGAATTCCAATAGACTCATGTCAGAATTGTGACCAGTAATTGTTGATTTATTTGGTCGGGTAACTCATAAAAACCATTTACTAAGGCTGAGAGTGGTTGAAATTTCCATTAAGTGCAAGGCTCACTTCATAATGCCAAAATCAAGATATTTGAAGATCAAACATTGATGTTAGAAAAAAATATATACATATATGTACATATATGTATATGTGTATATACACACACACTAGGAAAAAAGGGACAGGGTTAACTCTGAAATTCTTATTTTTGCAATTTTTAGCAAATGAACTTTATATCTGAAAAATATTTTTGGTTTTCTTTTTAAAGAGGAACCAAAGGGGAACGATTGAAGTGAAAAGAAGTTTGGAGAGCACATTTAGAAATAAATTTTTAAAAATGTGAGTAATGTATTTGGGAGAAAACCGGTATAAGGTCATCTTTGAGGATGGTGATAGATTTTTAAAAAATGTCTCCACAAAGGATCAAACTCAAGAAGTTCTTACCTTTTCAGCAGGTAAAGTTTAGTTAGGACATCGACACCTGCCTGACAAAAGATGGTCTACAGGGACAAATTGCTAGAGATGACTTTCTTTCCAGCTGACGATTAAGAAGAAACTACCATTAATCTCAAAAGATATAAGCAAAGGATAAGTAGCCATAATTGACTGTTACAAGCCAGACTCAATTCTGAATGACACATTCCATGCTGGATTTAAGATACCAGAAAGTTTGAAACAATCAGGAGCTTAGGACAGGACATAGAATAATGAATTCTAAATTGAAAACGATAGAATATTCCTTTCACTATCCATAGACTCTTAGACCTGGAAGGAACATCAGAAACCAACTAGTTCAATCCTTTCCTAATAGGGATCCAAAATGGCTGCTTAACTCACTGCTTCTCAAGACATTCCATTCCACTCTTACCCAATTCTAAGTTGTTGGTGTTTTTTTTTTTTTTCTGTCAAGCTGAAACTGGTCACTCTGAAGCTTCCTTACATCGTTTCCATCTCTGTCTTCTGTTTTCCAGATATTTACTTTCATATTCTGCTATCATGCCCTGCTCCCCATCATTACCTCATAACCCAGTCTTCTACTTAAATGTTCCCACTGCCTTCAGGCAACTGATTCCTCAAATACCACGGTTTCGAATCCTACCCCCGATCCTTCCATGTGCTCTATTAGCTCAATGCCCTTCCCAGAATATGACACTCAGATCTGGACACTGGTACTAAAAGGTAGTGAACAGGAGGACCTCAACTCCCTTTGTCCTGAAAGCTACTTTGCGAAGAATCCAGCCTAAAGAGTCATTAGCTTTTAGGGTAGCTTCAGTTATCTCATTAACTTGTCTGGCTTACAGTCCCCTACAAAGCTATTTTCATATGTATGTGTTGCCTGGCTAATTCTCTCTTAGTGTTTGAGTGTGTGTGTTTTGAACTTGAGCAAAGGACTTTACATCTTTCACTGTTTAATTGTGTTAGAATTTAGCTCATTCGAACCCCAAAATCTTTCTAGCCTCAAATCTGTCACTTAGTCAGCTGTCTTTCCTAACTGCATAACCTGCAAATTTGATAGACATGTTGCCTTTATCCAAACTGGTGCTATAAAATGTTGAATAGGGTTTAGGGTGGCTTCTGGGGGGCAGTCTCTTAAACTTCCCTTCAGGTTTCCAATAATAATTGAATCAGTTCTGAAGACACCCAAATAAACATACCAAGTAGTAAAGACCTCATTAGAAGTTTTATCAAATGCTTTGTTTAAACCAAGATTTTGGCTTTTCCTTATCTTACTGATATGATACTATCAGAAATGGAAATGTAGTTAGTTTGGCTTGACATTCCTTTGAAGAACTCAAAGTAGCTTATAATCACTAGAAATTTCCATTAAGTATGTATTATAGAGGGGCAGCTAGGTGGTGCAGTGGATAAAGCACCAGCACTGGATTCAGGAGGACCTGAGTTCAAATTCAGCCTCAGAAACTTGACACTAGCTGTGTGACCCTGGGCAAGTCACTTAACCCTCATTGCACCGCAGGGGAGAAAAAGAATGTATTATGAAATTTCATTGGGAAGTAAAAGTTTAGTTCACCAGACTAAAGTTTAAAGGACGTATTTTTGAAAATCAGGATCATCGCCAATCAATCTACTGTTCTGTAGAACACTAATTTACTGTTCTGTAGCTAGCTCCTCCTTATTTTGAGTATTCTCCCCCACCCCCAGAAAACCAAAGAACCCAAAATTTTAAAAAAATAATTGCTGAAAGATCAACTTTTCCACAAAAGCAGCTAAGTAACAATCTATTTCTTTTATTATAGTAAAAGTATCCCTAAACTAGAACTAGAAAAACAAATACTCAAGATTTTCAACATTACAGGCATAAAGACAAAGGCCCATAGACCAGTACAGCCATTTCACTAAACAGCTGTTTACATCAAGCCCCCAAAAGACAGTCAGTACAAATGACTGATCTCTGTAGCTTCTGGCTATCTATGCTAATTGGAGTGTTTTGTCACTTAACATTAAGGCTGTCAAAGGAACAGAACTGTCAGAATTGAAGCAGCTTTGTCAATTCTCCCTGTAAACACCGCGCAGTCCGTTGCAGCGGGTTCGCTATTGCACCCACTAGTGGCGATTCCGAGCAGGGCTCAAACGCTGCTTGTAACTTTCTGCCACAACAAGAGTAGTGCGGAAGCAGGCCTGGGTCCACTTCGAGGCAAACAGGCCTGCAAAGTCCTATCTCCATGTGCAGGGCTGGCCAGGCCAGCGAGCAGTCCCTCCTCGAGGCCCCTCCTAAGCGGCTCTCCGGTGGTACTCGGGCGGGGCCACCCCGTAGTCCCCGGCCCTGAACAGTGCGGCCGCGTTCTCCGCCAGGTAGGTGAGGAAGTCCTGCAGGTGGCCCAGCAGCAGGGCCAGGCTGTGCTCGTCCATCGGCGTGTGGGCCAGCATGGCCCCCAGGCGCACGAAGAGCCGCAGCAG